>NW_020448753.1:525754-606800 GCF_003343035.1 Apteryx rowi
GGGGGAGCCGTTGGGGGAGGCGCCTCCTCCCGCGCGCGCCGCCGGCCGTTACCGCTGACCGTTGCCGGCGGCCGCTGCGCGGGGCGCGGCCCGCCTGAGGTGCGTGCGCTCCTGCCGCCCGCACCCGGGCCGTTAACCCCTGACAGCGGCTGTAAGCCACCTGCCCGAGCACGGCGGGCTCCGGCAGAAACACAGCGGCCGTTCGTGTGCGCCGGGCATCGAACAACCCCGTGTCGTAACGCGCGAGTTCGTAGTCTGCGTTTACCGCGAGGAACGAGACTTTGCGCAACTGTGTACGGTGTTAGGAGATAAAAGCTCTTCCGTGTCTGGAGAGGAGCCACGGGACACCGAAATGACAAATTTCAGATGTAACTACTCGTTACTCCAAGAAAAGATTTAGAATATGCATTTAACTGAGTTATGGGGTTAAATAAATTAGAAAAAGGCATGACTCAAGTCCACCAAAGTGATTTAAATCATAAATTCTCCCAGAACAGACCTTGTCAAGTAAAGGGTTGTGAAGGTTAGTGATCAGACTCCATCACATAAAACCTCAGTTCATGTAGGTCTTTTTTTCCCCTCAAATTTCAATCTATCCATTTTCTGAGAAACTATTGCAATTTTTCCAGATCCTGAATTTTTAGAACTGACATGGTTCTTGGGAGTATGATGAATGGTTTTGTTTGGGTAGAGGTAGAATCTTCCATTTAGGAGGGGAAAGACAAAAAAAAATTAGAAGCACGCTTATCTTGTGGTCTTTAACTTCTGACATTAGTTGTTTGGGATTTTTTTTTTTTTAATTTATTCAAGGCCATGCTTGGCTGTCAGGCCCTACTACTTGCAGGTCGTGACCAAAATGGTTATATAAAAAGCCCAGCATACCAGGTTAGTGATAAGGAGCATTATGGAACAGTACCCACTAATCTATGTACTCCTGATGTTAAACAGGCAGAATGTGCTGTATGCTTCTAAGAAACAGCATTTATGGTCTGAGCTTTGAAAACACTACAATACTAAATTAGTTCTGATGCAAATGAAAATTAACTAACTTTTTTAATCCCTAAAAACAGGATTGCATTGACAAAATTCACGGTTGATCAAGGATTTTTGCATCCCAGTAGCTCTTTAAATCTCCTTGTTTCTTCCTGTAGCCATGTTTCTCTTTTTCAGGTACTGGCTTTTGATTTGTTTCAATATGAAGTACATTTGAATCCTATGGATTTCATCGGATAAGGCTCTTTCTGTTACTAATTCCACAATTCTCAGCTTTCACAGTTTTTGAGAGTTTAGTATTTGGAAGGAGCATGTTCTTAAACTTTTATTTCAATTAGACAATTCATGCTTTAAAAAAAACTCACCTGCTGTTTTAGGAAGAAGTTTTTCCTTATCCAGAAATTAACAATGAAGAACTAGAAGAGATCAACCAGTTTGTGGGACCTATAGAAAAATTCTTCAATGAAGAAGGTATAGTTATTAGTTTCTTATCCGTGTAATTGATCTAGTGATTACAAAATGGTTAAATTATAGTAGTTGCATAACATTACTGTAATTTAAATATTTATTTAATGCATTTGTTACCAGTTATACAGTGCTGCTATATAGGTACATTCATATATGGCTTTTTTGTATAGATTACTTGAAAGCTGAGGAGAAGAAATAAATCTTGAAAACAGAAGAACAACTACAAAACCCAACAGGAAGTAAAAGAATTCTGAGATAGAAGTAGGACTTGAAATTGTTTATAGTTCAGCTGCATATAGCTATTTTCCACTTAATATACTGTGATATTTTTGTGAAAATTAACTGACTGTACTAAAACTTTCTTTGCAGCAAAATTCAGTAGAGATTCATAAAAGGTGACTACTTGAGAAGCTATGAAAAATCAAAGGTGTTTATGTCTTTTCAGTATTAGAGTAGTGGTTCTATCTGGAAAAATTTGTATTAGCTGCATACATTTCAATTAGGGTCACAGGGTGTTTCTTCTATTACTGATGCAATATAAAAGCTAATTCAAGAACAGTTGCATAAAACTGTTTTTACAAACTGCAATTTCTGAGTTAGTTGAACAGTATCATCTCAGATTTCCAGCTGACAAAAGTCTAGATTGCCAAACACTCCAGGAGTTTGAAGAGGCCTGTGATTGTCATGGATTAGAATTTATGAGATCCAGATAATTTTAACTATGAAAGTATAACATTGCTCACTGACAGTAAATTAAGAGCTTACACAGGTCTTATTTTTTAATTCTTTGCTCTGTTGGGGAACATAATTCATTGAGTAAAAAAGTTGGTATTTAAGGAAGGAAGGAAGGAAGAGAAATGTCAAATCACAGTGTCTTAACTGATGATGATGGAAACTGCTCATCTTTGCCTGAATTCTCAGCTATTTTTGTTCAGGTATTCAGGGTAACTTATGGGTGTGGTAAAAATAGGTTAGGGGAGCAGCCTTAAAGAAACTTGATATGGTTGGCATTAGGTAAGGAAATTCATCTCAGCAGGAGTCATCCTGAAGCTCGACATTCTCCAGACTGCTGATAGGCCTGTATGGGCATAATGGAGAAATAAGTGAAGAAACACCTTTCTCTCCCAAAGCAGCTGATGGCATACCACAAATGTATTTCTACTACGCTGTAGATTTAAAAAAAAGTCTTGTTAAAATGTGCTTTCTTTCTGAATAACTTCTCTTTAAAAAGCACTAGAGCTTTCAGTTGCCTTCCCCCATTAGATTTTGTATAGAAGTTGCAGAATTATTTAACTGTGGTGAATATGAAAGTTTCTTTAGGTAAGTGCCATTGCTTCTGCGGAGTTATTTCTTTTCAAGTATTTTTGGAAACATGGCTTCTTGTCCTTTTTCTGTAGCTTACAGCATTCCTGAGCTGCCTAATACATATTTTTGCTGTAACCCTACAGAACAGCTCTTGTAATCCCCCAAGAGTTTTAATAACTCATAAGAACAAGATTTCTGCAATTATCCTGTTTGGTTTTTTCTTTTTTTTCTTTTTTTCATCATGGCTTGGACATAGTTCAGGAAGTAAATCCTAGAAATGTTCAGCTTAGTCTAGTCATGGAATCTGCTTAAGTATGTATGCACAACCTGTACGCATAGAAATGTTTGAGTTAATGGAATAAAAACCAGATTTTTCCCACTTCCAAGTTCTTTCCCTTATATGACATGACTTTATAGCCATAACCAATATTCTTGGGACCTTCCACTTGGTTCTGTATTTTGACTTTGATCAAGTAAAAGGGTGGGTTACTTAGGTGGCGTGTTGGTTCCATGTCATAATGTCTTGAGCCACTAACCAGCCTAGTGCATTTTTAATCTTACAGTAACCAGTTTAGGGATTGAAACTTTTCCAACTGCAAGAGGAGGGAGGCAACAGGACAGTGAGTAAGAACAGACTAAACCTAGGAGTAATTTCTGTGGACGTAGGGATGGGAAGTAATGTCTGTATCTGGTGCAAGAAGCGCTGTGTCTTTACTAAAGATGCTTCAGAAGACTACAAGAAAAAACTTATGGAGGGAAGCGGTGTGGTCCTCCAACAGCCCCTTTTTCTATTAGTTCTTCACTTAGTCTTTCTTCAGTTTTGGGCTCTCAAACTGATAGGTTAGAGGTATACTGCTGCTATCTTGTAGCATACAGTGGCCTTGACTCTGATTTGAGAACGCTGCAGTCTCTGACCGTTTTTTTCTGTACTAAGAAACAAGCTTTTAAGTTATAAAACCGTCTGTATTTTTAGTGGACTCTAAGAAAATTGATCAAGATGCAAAAATCCCACCTGAAACTTTAAAAGGACTGAAGGACCTGGGTCTCTTTGGCATGCAGATTCCAGAGGAATATGGTAAGTAAAAGAACACAAAAGAATAACCCCATAGTCTTCTGGTCCTTCTTTAATAAGTAATGCAATTTGGAGTCTTGCAAAATGTCTGTACTAATCTATATTTAGTCATTTGAGTTGGATGCCTGAGTTAGGAGCCCAGGCTTTCTCTCATGCTAACAGAGACGTAGGCAACAAGAATGTCTGTTGGCTGTGCAGAGCGCTACACATATGCCTAGCTTAGGTGCCTAACTTAGATAACTAAATTTAGACGGTGTAAATCCCCCTTGGCATAGCATTTTCCTTTTTGTTCATTTTCTTGGATGCAGTAGAGAAGCTTGACACTGTGTGGGACTTACAGCACTAGTTGATGATTTCTAAAATTGTACTGGGTTAAAAAGTATAGCCAGGCAAACTGCAGTGTCTCATGGAACTGATTTGTTAAAACTGTCACCTGTCACTGCCAGCCAGGAATGTGTTTGGCCATCTAGAAGTATAAAAATATAATTTTCATTTATTAAAAGTATAGCTTTTGTATAAAAACTTTCCTATGCAATACTGAACTTATGTCTAATGTCTTAACTTAAGCTTATGTCTTGGAGGATATAATAATGCTAACTGAGATCTGAGACATTAGTTCCTGAGAGGATTAGCCCCTAAATTTGCAGAGGAACTTTGAAGAAAGTGTTAATCATGTTCTTATTGATAAAGAGAATTTGGGATTGAAACTAATATATAACATAAAATATATAAAGTAAGAAATGAGATCCTCAAATCTTCTATTTTCTGTTGTTAAAGAAGCAGATTTTAAAAAGAGGAACTCGCCGGAAGACAAAATAGTGTTTGACCACCTGCAGAAACTAGTTTCACTTGGGGAATAGCTCATTTTTGAGAAGCATAATGTGAAATGTCATTCATTTGTTTCAGTGACTGCAGTAATACTATTTAAAGCTGGAGACACCTCAGTATTTACATTGTGTTAAAGCAATATCCTATTTTTCATAGCATATTTGTTACTCATTCTTTATTTATTGTATTAAGCAACATAAGTGGTGTTGCTGTGCTGAACTGATTTCAGTTCTTCAAAATATGTTTCCATACAAATTCATTAAAGTATATTGGACAACTTACATATACCGTAACATGATGTAATCGCTGTTGATTAATTACATTTGAAATGCATTAGAAATGTGTGTTTATCATAGGTATTCAGAACTAGGCAAGGATGATAGGAGAGTAAGATAGAAAAGAGATTCATAAGCTCACATCAAGGTTTTTCTATTCAGGATAATGTCCTGGAAGGAGAAAGATGTGATTCTGGAAAATAAATGAAGTTAATGTGGGCTAGCTCATCTGCTAACTTAACTTTGATTAGCAGTTTCATAGTCCTGTGGTCTTGTAATCATTTGTGCGGGATAAAATTCAAAAGATGGAAAGCAATCACCTTATTACAAGCAAGCTACTTTTCACTGCACCATAGCTAATACATTTCTAATGAAGTTAGTTCATGTTTTTCTGTAATTTAAACCTGCTATATTTTTGTTGGTGGTATTTGTTTTGTTTTAAAGCTCTTCAGTCACACATTCAGTGCTCCTTTCTTTCCATGGTATTTTTCTTAACCGTTTTTAATAGTGGCATAATTGCTAGAGGTATTAAAACACAAAATCTTAATGGGAAAATAGGAGCTTACGTAAATCATGTAACAACAGTAGTCTCCAAGCTGGATCCTTGTCCCAACCCCTCTTAGAAAGGGGAACAGAAGTAAGAGAGTGTGTATAGATCGGAGGAGTGCAAGTTTTAACTAATATAAGCATGCTGTGAAGGAAAAGCAGGTGTAAGAGGCAGTGATTTAAATTAATGACATAGGGGAGGCTGTAGCTGAGCTTGTTCTTGCACTTACTCAATATACAGAAAAAAGTAGCACTATTGAGAAATCTGCTGAAATAAGCTGTTCATTATCTTCACTGCCACAGCTACCCAAAGTAGAATATCATTAACCGAGATAAAAGATTATCTGGATTAAATAAAATTGTTTATTCAGCAGTAATATATAAGATCTTATTAGCTTATGCAGACATTGGGGGTCCTAGAGCTGAAAATACAAAGTCCTTGCGCATTAGATCCATACAGATGTATCTCTGATTTATCCTACTTCTGTTTTTTTCAAGCTCCTTACAAATAAAGTCTCATATTTGCAGCAGCAGATCATAAAATACCCTCAAAAGTTGTGTTTTAGTGTCAGGTTCCTTTCTTGATATATTCATGTTTTTGGATTAAAGATGTTTCTGAAGTATTGTATTTTATGCTCTCTTAGTACCAGTTCAGAAGCTTGAATGGGAAACTATCTTATGCCAGTTTTGTTGCCTTGGATGTTTTCTGCCCTGTTTCCCGTGAAGCTGGGTTTTGCCTGGCTGTTGTCAGTTGACTTTGTGTATCAGTACCAGAGCCCGCCCTGTCCTGAGACGTGTCAAGCGCTGCTCCCTCTGCTGCTTGGTTTGCAGCTGGTCAGCTGCAAAGCTTCATATGTGTGTGTATATTTATTTATTTATTTATTTATTTATTTATTTATACTTATGTATATATATGGGTTAATTGTCTGGTTTTGTAAGATAGCATGGAAACATCACAAAAATTTGGATTTTGTTCTGTTAGCACAGAAATTTAGAATAAAATAATTTTTATACCAAACGTTTTACCATTTTCACATGTAGACTATTTAAACAAGTCTGTTTTCTACCATTTGATGGAATATGGTGTATTTGATATGCATGCACGTCCACACATGCACAAACACATCTGCTTTATGAATAGAACTAAAATCTCCACTTCAGAACAGCTCGTGCTTATAGAAAAGAGTCACTGTTTTCAAGATGCATTATTCTGGAACAACTGCTGCAACATGGTATTTATTTGTGGACACAATGTATCCAGTATTGAAAGACTATACTAAGGCATTCCCCGGTTAACAGCCTTGTATTATTGATGTTTCTTTACTTGAAAGGGGTTTTTTGAGGGAGGAGGGACAGGAAGGAGGTTAAATTCTAAGGCTATTTAGAATTACATGAATAAAAAGCAGTATCTTTTCCAGGTGGTCTTGGTCTATCAAATACCATGTATGCACGTTTGGGAGAAATCACTTCTTTAGATGGATCTATAGCAGTTACTCTGGCAGCTCATCAAGCTATTGGGCTTAAGGTAATGTTCTTCTTTCATGTCAAGTAGTTCTATGCTTACATAAAAAAGGTGAGATGAAGTTTGCTTAAATACAGAGTGTAGGTGTGGTAACTAGTAACAAGTAAGAATTACCTGTGAAGCGTAAATGAGGTGCAGTGACTTCAGATGGGTCGTTAGAGTGTGCCTAATACCCTCTGCCAGTGGTCCTGTGTAAGGCTTACATGCAGCATAAAGACTGAATATGAGGTGTACAAGAAAATGTTTAATCCAGGAAACACTGAGATAAGAGTTCTTAGAAAAAGTACTTTAAATGATCCTAAGTTTTGTAAATTTAGCAAGCTTGATAAAAGTAACTGGAAGAAATATTGAAAACAATAAAACATAAGGAGGACTAAAATTATGTGAAGGTGGCACAACCATGCAGAGAGTTCAGAAGGCTGCAACTTTTTCTAGGTGAAAGAGGCTGAATATTGAGGGAGCTTAGACAAAGCTTATCCAAGATCAACATGTTATAGCTAGCATGCGAATTTTAAACTAGTTTTTTAAAGTATAATATAGCCTTAAGTATCTTACTTTTTAGTGCATTTTATGTTACGAATGGTAGTAGTATTCTGAAACTTGGAATCACTAAGTTCTTCTTAATAACAAAAAAATCTTTATAGAATTGAGCAGATGAGGCCAATTAAAAAGATCTATTCCTCACCTTAACTTACAGTTTCCCCGTTCATAGAACAGGGATAGTGAGCTGACCTGATCTGTAAGGTACTCTAATGAAAAGTGCTATATATAACTACTGTTGTTTTCCTGCTGTGGCCGGGTTGGTCCAGTTGGTGTTAATCCTTCCTAATTTTGTTGAGAATCTGTATCTTCACTATTTAACAAATGATTATTTAGCTTGATCTTGTATTTTTTGTTTTTTGCTTGTCCTTCACAAGAAACCTGTTGTATAAAAAAATAAATACAGCTCTGTACAATCAGAGATAATTAAAGTAAGTGCACTTCTCACAAAAGGTTGTTGAAAGCTAATGTAATGAAATAGGTTGGAAACCAAGTAAACAATATCTTCTGTACTCTGGTTGGGAGCTTTGAAAATTCATGCCTTTTGCTTTATTTAAATAAAGTCACTAGAAATAGTAATGAAGGTATAACAAATTATAAAGGATGGACTATCTCATTGCCCACGCCTTTAAGAGCAGCAACTGAGTTTTCAGTTACAGTGTTCATGTAGTGAAACCCACCCTAGAAGGCAGTCTTAATAATTAGCCATTTCCTATGGATGTTTGAACAAGTATGTGATAACTTGAACATATTTTAATGTCTGATAAGTATAATCTTATCAGACATTAAATTAAATCAGACATTGTTTATTAAACTCTCTTAATATTACCTGATTATGTCATATAATCTGCAAATTAAACTTCCTGAACTTGAAGTAGTTTGGCAGCTTAATTTCTTTTCACACATTTTGATTGCTGAAAAGTTTCCTGCTGATTTCTTTATGTAGGGAATCCTCATTGCTGGCACTGATGAACAGAAAGCGAAGTACCTGCCTAAATTGGCATCTGGGGAGCACATTGCAGCTTTTTGTCTCACAGAACCAGGAAGGTACTGTTTTTATAATCGTAAAAGCTTCAGGAATACAAACACTGAAAAGATTTTTTTTAAACTTATTTTCAGTACAGTGGTTGGTTACTGTATTAAATCTTTACTATTTTATGTTTGCAACATCAGTATATAGATCAATATCTGTAAAAAAGGTACACTTAAAGTCATGTAATCCACCTTTCCCCAAGGTGGTACTTAGGGTAATTTTCATGAAATCACTAACTCTTGTTTGACTTGAGCTGCACTATTTTTTCCAGTTGTTCCCATCCCACTTAATTTCTAGCATTGCTGAATTGAATTGAAAGGATACTTTGTGCTGTTACTTCTCTAGGCTGCTTTCAGTTCTTTCTAAAAATTATAAAAAAATCTGCGCCAGTATTGAAGGAACCGCCAAAAATAAGAAGAAGAAATTCTGGTCTTCCCTTAGAGTCTAAAAAAGGCATCTTTGTAGTAGCAACTTCATTTCAAAGACAAAGTTGTTTTATTAAGCTTATTTATTGACTGTGCTAGTACTGCAAATTGTTTTAATGCAGAAAAGGTGCATTTTTATTAAAAACATATAGGCATATCATTTACTGTGTGATTGTTAACAAAACTGATTGAAGAACTTTGAATGTTGGATGTTGAATCTTACTTATTCGTACAAAATTATAGTTTGAAACTTTTTTGAACTTTTGTCTTCTAGAATGACTCACAGTGAGCATTTGATTTATGTGCTAACTTTCTTGTTGTGATGAATTAGAAACCTCCCAGCCATTAGTGTTGGTTTTTATTTGTCGTCATAAGCCAGGTTTTTGACTTACCCTCTAAAATCTCTTCCATTTGCAGGTAAAATTTATATTAGCACAGACATTTTAACAAAGTGATCCATGCAAGTGATTCTGAAGTAACACAAGTTACAAGTGCTAACCATGCTCTTTTAATGTCTTTATTTAGCCCTGTATTATTTAAAAAATTGTCTTAATATCTTTAACTTCAGTCTTCTCAGATACCTTAGTTCTAGCACACAGAAGCAATTGTTTTTGGAGCTCACTTTTAGAAGTCTAACCCTATTAAAATATCAGCTGAGATCTGGTTGTTCAAACAACTTACCAACTTTCTTCAGCTGAAACCCCCAGATAAGCCATTATGGCATTTTAATTTTTGGAGTTCTAAAAGTGCAAATTCTTTCAAAGGGGAGATTATGTGTTGCTTGTTAAATTACATAATACAGTGGTGATTGAAGAGTGTGTTTGAACTTGGGCACAGAATATACACTTTTGATTGCCTTGTTGCAATTGACCTGCTAATTTTACTGCTGTAGAAAGTACATAACGTGTCCAAATGATCATTCATAAAGACTGTCACCTGTTCATTTATTTTTAATTTCTCTTGAGGCTTTTTTCTTTAGGACGTACAATCAGAGTATGAATTTTTGAGGAACAACTTAGATCTTTTAAGCTGGCTATGTTTTAGGATAACATACTCATCATGTGTTCATATAGCTCAAACTGCAACTCAGCAAAGTTGCTTACATTGCACTCTAGGAGGTTCTAATCAGGTCATCAAGTTAATCAGCGGAAATGTCCTTTCAGGTAACTTAGCTAGATTTCTTTAGAGCTGTTGGATCTAATAAGTGTCCCTCTTACTTAAGAACTGTAATTTATATACCACTATTTAGTACAACTATAAATGTTCTTTTTAAAGGATGGGAAGAGGGAATAAACTGTACTTCTATTTTTTAAAGCATGTTTATTTATTTAATCATTAACAACTTTTTTTGGCTTTTAGTGGAAGTGATGCTGCATCCATCCAGACAAGAGCAACCCTCAGTGAAGATGGGAAATACTTCTTATTAAATGGCTCCAAGGTATTTGCTCACAGAATGGAAATAGGACAATTTTTTCTGTTACAAGTTCTATAGAAAGTATTTTTGTCTTTTGCAGCATTGTAGTTAGCTGCTTCTGCTAAGTAAGAGGCTAGCTTGGGAGCTGCATCAGGCTCTTGGGGATTTCAAGCTAGTCAAGAATGACCAGGTAAAAAAGATAATTCATGTCATTTGAAGGGTAAAGAGAATAGAAAAGCACCCAGCTTGGGGAATAACCTTCACTAAACTCTTGGTGAGAAAGGTATGAAAAAGCCCTTCTTAAGTTCCTTCTCTGTATCCCCAACTCCTGCTGTTTGACTTTCCAGGGAGTGTTATTTAGACCCTGCTCTGTGACTGCAAAGACAAAAAGAAACCTGAAACCATTCCCCCCTCTTTTTCATTCTTCATCATGCAAAACTTTGTAGATATTTTTGGACAAAAACTTGACAGTGCATTGGAAATAGGGCTGCTTAGAACATTCTCGCTAGAAGAAACAATGGAAAAATACACTCTTGAAGATGTGCACAGATGTACTGGATTCAACAGCATGTGATACATTACAGACTTAATCTGTAGTTGTGGATATATTTGTCTATAATGTGAAGAGACCCAAGCTATGGGAGAGGCCCTGCAGATGTGGCCTGATTGAGTGTTTTTCATCAGAGGTGAAATTAAGCAAGGTGGGACTTCAGTCTTTATTACCTATGTACCATTCACATGTGTTAAGTAAAAAGATAAACAAGCTTTTGTGAGAATACACCTTGTATTTAATTTTAATTTAACTCAAATGTGTAATACAACTGATTTTTATAGCTGCTCTGAACTTACTCTCATGCCAGCTTTTCCTGGAAATGCATTCACAAGAGGCAAAACTAGTAGCAGAACAGTGATTAGAATTTAAGGGAAGAAGAAACAGTTTTTCACCACTCCGTTCTTTGTTGATGTCTATTATGAAACACTTAAGAACAGCGCTCACAGAATCAGAATAATTACACTTACTTCTTTTCTCTCTCAAACAGGTTTGGATATCAAATGGTGGCCTCGCTAATATTTTCACAGTATTTGCTAGAACAGAAATTGTTGATAAAGATGGAACACTAAAAGACAAAATTACTGCTTTCATCGTAGAGCGAGATTTTGGTGGAGTCACCCATGGGAAACCTGAGGATAAATTAGGCATTCGAGGATCCAATAGTAAGAATCACTTAACAGAAATTGTTTTAATATTTTAATGTTTTAATTTTGTTTAGATAATCAGGATTTGCAGGCAAATTAATATCTATTCCATATAGCTGTATAAGTTTCATGTTTTTTCCCGAGCTTTTCTTCTGCAGGGTCTGAAATAAAGAATCCATATTGTGTAATCCCTTTCCACACATTTTAAGTTTCCCTAATCATGCAGTGAAAGAAGTTACACAGAAGACTCAGTAACCGAGTAGCATTAGTCTAGGAGTAAGTTTTCATAGTCTCTTCTTAAGTTTCCTGATGACTGTAGTGCTTTACTATCTGTCATTCAGATTTGACTGCTGTATCAGTTCCGTAAATCAGAGAGTCAAGACTATACTTCTTCTCTGTTTACACGATGTACGTTAATTATAGTTTGAAATTTTTACATCACTAATTGGGGTCAACTACAGTTAGACTTATAACTTCTTTGGCAAAGCGCATGTAGTTCCTTCATACACAGCACATTAGGAAAACTGCTTATTGTTACAAGAGCCAGTTACATCCTGAATGTCATTTAAATATGTCTGTGTAATAGTTCAACTGCTGTTTACTCTGTGTTTCAGCATGTGAAGTACATTTTGAAAACACAAAAGTGCCTATAGAGAATGTTATTGGAGAAGTAGGAGGGGGATTTAAGGTAAGCAGTAAAGAGTAACCACTGATAATTTTAAAAGCCTGAAGGAGACTTTTTTTCTGCACTGAAGTTTCTTTATTTAGTAATACCAACATTGCCAAACTGAACAATATTAGAGGGCAGACTTCTCAGTTTACCTTACGTGCTTTATGTTAATTGGTTTCACTGGCTTAGTGTGAATCTCAGATTTGTGTATGTTTCTTCTCAATACTTCAATTACAGAGCAGGTTTTGCTATTTGATCAGTTTGAGGTTTTTAATATGATGCTATGCAATGTTTTTCAAGCTACAGGAAACACACACAGTCCTCTGCAGAAAAAGGAGGAACTTTTTCAGCAGAACTTCGGAAATGAACCAGGGAAATACATGTCTGTTCTCTATAACCAGAATCTTCTGTTCTCTATAACCAGAATTGTGGACTAAGTAGAAAGGGAAGGAAAGAAATGAGAATAACAGGAAATGGTCAGAGGAAAGTCCAGACCCTTTTCAAGGTCCCAAAAGACAGGGGTGTCAGGTGGTTTTCCAGGATCAGATGATAGCACAAGAAATACTAGGAATACACTGAAAGGCTGCCCCAGCAGTGGTTTCTCAGTGTTGCGTCAGAGAAATGTGAAACCCAGTAAAGACAACACTGTTCATTTTGTTGTGGTAGCCTTTTTCTGAAAGTCTGATGTGCATATTTACAAAATTCTTAATAGCCCTTCTCAGTTTTCTGTTTCCTTCTGTAGCAGGCAACTCCAGATCTATATGCTAAATGAAACAATTTCCTTTAATAAAGTAAACACACCAAAATATATTTTTTACAGTTTCTTCTTCAGGTAATTTTCACAAATTAAAAGGTGACAACAATGAATTTCCACTGTATTTCTTAGTAGTCTCAGGCATTGAACTGTCCCCTGTGTTTCTCTTGTTAAGAAACTTCAAAATTTATTTTCATACACAGTGGATCTATACACCTTTCATTCTTGCTTCCTTTTCTTGTATGGCGCTGGAAGACTCAGCAGCAGAATATTGACAACAGTGAATTGTTGTTATAGATAGATAGATAGATGTGTGTGTGTGTGTGTTCCAAAAATATATTTTGAATGCACCTGATTGATATGCATCTTACCTCACTGAACTTTCTGTAGGTAGAAGGCCCCTTGTTTTTCTCCAAGATGACTATTTGGAAAGAATAAGTACATTTTTAACAGCTTTTCTTAGGCAGATATTACAGCCTCTGCCCTAGATGTGTGGAACAGGTAACAGTGAGATTAAAATGAGCACTGTTGGATGTACAGTAGAATTCTGAAAGACTGTAAAATTATGTTCGTATTTCTGCTTGCAACTAGAATTTCTGCTTTTCTTACCTGTCATGACAGTGATACCAGCATATACATGAGTAACTTTCTCCTCTGGAATATAGAGCTAACAGATGTTTTCTGTGTCAGTGGGCTTCATGTCTGGTTGTTCCGTCTCCAGTACAGCTCTCTGAAATGCGGAGACCTCTGCAGTACCTCACCTTTTCATACCCATTTTATCTTCCACTTATATTTATTAAATAGACAGAACTGAATAACATACTTGAAGATGAAGAGAGATGTAGTCATTTAGAATAAATGTAATTTGTAGTTGCTAGGACAGTTTCCCCTTTTTTATAATGCCAGGTAATACATGCTTTGCTCCCATTTTTAATTTGCTCTTTTCTGGTTATTATTCTCAAGCTTTGCTGATAGTAAGCTCCTTCCTTTCCTTGTAACTCCATCCTATTTTCCTCTACAATGGCTGATACTCAAAGTAGCTGTCTGTACTTTCTTCTAGAGCAGAATAGCTTTGCTTCTTTCTCCAGTGTTCTCATAGCATCTGGCAGACAGAAGAAATGAGAGGTGAGATGGCAAAAAAAAATGAGGCCATTCTGTACAGCGTTTCACATCTACATATCATAAAGGGCAAGAAGAACCTTGAAACTTAAATTTCCCAGAATCTAACTAGCCTTGAAGTATGGTACAGAACTGCTGCTGCACACCAGCGTTCGCCAGGCCATGGGGAACAGGCCTGTTTGGCTGGTTGTGCTGCCACAGGCAGGAGGTCGGCCAGCGCGAGAGCGCAGGAGGGCACCGAGCTGAGAGGCTGCTCCCAGCCGTGTTCTGAGGGAGCCTGGCTCTCCAATCCGGCCTGCTGGGCTCGGCAGTAAAAGTTCTGCAGTGCACACACACCCCAGTTTAAAAATACTTTTAATTTGCTCTGTTTATCTCAAAATGTGTTGTTTCTAGTTAAGCTGTAGCTACCTTGCCCCTTTTTTTATTTTTGGTGCATTTTATAGGGAGGGATAGAGTGAATGAGAGGAAGGGTAGGGACTCAAGAGTAGGTATTAATTACTGGGTTTACTGCTAGCAGAATTGTTACAGTATCCCTCAAAAACAGGTTTGGAAGATAATTTGCCCTGAAGCAACTGATTACCATCATCATCTGGTCCCTATCCAACACTAGCATTTGGATACCTGCGTCGAGCTCATTTATACATTTGCATCAAGTACATTTATCATAGTTTGATATGAAATAAGATTCCATGCGTAGGCACTTAATTTTAAGATGTACACATAGTCACCAAGGAGGGAAGAAGAGGACTTTTATCCTAATTCAGACAAGTTCAACAGGGCAGTAGAGTATGGGAGGTGACATTAACTGCCGGAATGCCAGTCGTCTCAAAGGAAGTGATGCAGTCTTTAATTTACAGTGCAATAGGTTCAAAGTAAATACAATTAGGGGGAGTGGCAGCAGTCTGAATGGAATAATGACAGGTCCTCAGGAAGAAAGTAAGTGGAAAGAGTAATATACTTTATAAGGGAGAAGTTAATTCTTACGGTTGCATCTCAAGATGTATAGGATATGGAAAGTATCTGAAGCAGGGAAGCCTCTATTACAGGTCAGCTCCAGAGAAGGTTTTTATATTTGACTGTTGTGTAAGCACATTAAGCAGTGTTTTATTTTTCTTATTCCTCTCTTTGATGAACCTCAGCAGTGTTGTCTAATTCGAATCTTGCAGGTAAACATCTTTTTACCTGCATTTTACCTTACTGTAGTTTGAGTAGAGGGTTACTTCCAGGTAACTGGGTGATCAGTATCTGTACAACTATTTCGAGTAATAAACTGAATCTAGTAGATCACCTTAAATGCTTGTTTTTTAATCATTATTGTTGGGATGCTAAATGCTATATTGACCAGTTTGAAAACTAGTGTCATAGGATAGGAAGCATATTCCAATGACAAATGAAATCCAGGAAAGCACTAAAACATGAAGCAAGGTAGCAGTAAGCATCTTGACCTCAGGAGAAGTTTTGTGGCAACAACGTTACCTAAAAACCATTAATTTTCTTCACAGATTGCCATGAATATCCTAAACAGTGGAAGATTTAGCATGGGCAGTGCATCTGCTGGAATGATTAAAAAATTGATAGGTGGGTAAAATTAAGTGTTCTAAATTGCTGGATGCCATGCAAAAAAAAAATCTGATGTGCATGAAGTATATATCACAGCTTGTTCAAAACAGTAACACTAGTCTTGAGCAACTTCATTGCTGTCAGTCAAAATGTTTTGACTAAATACTGTAAAATATTAAAAATTGTTGTTAAAGCCTGTAAAATACTAAAGCTTTTTCATTTCATATAGCAGAAAGCTATTGCTGTTGAATTTGTTTTGGTGTAAAACATTCTTACTGAGTATCCCCATATCTTACTGCTTTTAGAAGGAACAATTTATTCTCTCTTAAAGCTTCCAACTTGAGGTAACTCTAGCTCAAAAGTTTAGATACAATGATACCTAATAAAATTGGCTTCTGGCAATAGTTACCCAAAATAGTAACAGAAATGTCTCAAAATTAATTGCCTCTAAAACATGCTTTTCTCTAAGAGTACCGGTTCGCACCTCACATTCTTCCTGCTTAAAAGCCTTTGGCACAATGTTCCCAGACTTTCTCAACACAATTATTTTGAGGGTGTTCTTCACAAGCTACTGTTTCTGAAGCAGTAAGGCTTTTCTACACGTACATGAAATGGTCAGAATCAATCAGTAGAAAGATATTTTTATTTTCATACAGCAGGAATGATATGACACGGTAATAGCTATACTGTTTTGAGATGAAATGGTTTCTTTTTTTCTTTTTAAGAAATGACAGCAGAGTATGCTTGTACCAGGAAACAATTCAATAAGAAACTGAGTGAATTTGGATTAATTCAGGTAGGTAAAAGAAACCTAAAAACCTCAAACAGTGCTTCATGTTGAGTAAGTGCTAGTAGATGGATTATGCTGGGGTTCTTCTGGCTGTTTAAAAGAAATTGTTAGAGGTAGTGAATTTGTGTAACTTTAGTGCAGACTTCTATACACTAATCTTTTAAATGTCTAGAATGATAAATGCATCAAATTATTTAGATTTTCATGACTGATTTGCAGTAAGTACTTTTAAATAGTACTTGTAATACATGTTATGTTAAAACTGCAGTTGTGCTTTTGAGTTTCAAAATGACTGCGGACTGGACTAGTATTTTGTATCATCTGAATTAATGTATGATTTCTTTCATCTGTTACTCTCATTACTATTTGACAGGAGAAGTTTAGTTTTATGGCTGTGAAAGCGTATGTAATGGAGAGTATGGCTTACCTCACTGCAGGAATGATGGACAGGCCAGGGTTTCCAGATTGCTCAGTGGAGGCAGCCATGGTCAAGGTAATTAATTTTATTGAAAGACTGGTTTAGGGCATTAAGCTAATACAGACAAATGTCTCTGCTTTTTTTTTTCAATCTACCTTATAGATTCCTGAGAGGCTCAAGTATTACATTTAGACAAGTAACACAAAAACCTGAGCTAGATTAAAAATAATTAAAAAAAAAAAAACCCTCCAACATTCTCATTTTCTTTATTTCCCACTTGATATTAGATGACCTCAGATTCAGGCTCTTGTCATCATATGAAATAAAAACTGTGGATACAAGAAGTTTGGAATTTTGTGGTCCTCTTGAATCCTGTTTTTATGGAGCTTTAGACACTTAGGCAGGTCTGCAGCTGGAGCTATAGCTAAGGCGCTTCCGTCTTGGCTTTCTTGCAGAATCAGTTGCAAAATATATGAGATAGAGAATCGATGAGTGAGAGAGAATCAGGCCTGCCCGCTCTACTGGAATATCCCTGTTTAAAGCATTTCTATAATGTAGGCCAAGGGATGCTGCTGGCTGGCAAGGCACCCCTCAGAATTCATGGATTTTTCAGCCCCCCTGCTGATGTGCACCTTACTGTGTGGTCAGCCCAAAAGAACTCATGTTCCCATGAATGCGGGGAGACGTAAATGCTCAAAACAACCAGCTACATGTTTTCTTTCAGTTTGTGGCTTTGCATAACCTAGGAGCATTTCCTTATAGAGGAGTTTTCATGGCTTGCAGTGAAGGAGATAGTTTTTTTTTAAATAACTAGCTTGACTAAAGTATATACCCTGAGCCATAAGCATACAACTTCGGGCAAACTTTAAACAGAGCCAGGGTAAAAGCACTACAGAATATTACAGCAATGTCATGTAGATACAATTCTTCTTAATTCAGTCTTACACGTATTTTAACTTGGGGTATAATAACAAAGTGATGTTTTCTGTATTTAAAATGGGTACCACAGTGATTAAAATACTATTCAATGGCAGGTGTTCAGTTCTGAAGGTGCCTGGACTTGTGTAAGTGAAGCCCTGCAAATTCTTGGAGGCCTTGGCTATATGAAAGATTACCCTTATGAACGCTATCTCAGAGATACCAGGATACTTCTGATTTTTGAGGCAAGTATGAATATACTTTCTACCATAAACTGAAGCTCACTCTCTCTCATTCTCTAAACTTTGGCTGAAACAACTCCAGTGCAGTATTCCTTTGAATGGGCCTTTATTCATTTGCAGTTGAAAATTCTGTTATACTTACTCTAAGTGTGAGTTAGACTAGGAACTGCTTTACCTCTGAAAGGTCTGCTTTACCTCTGAAAAGAACAAACTATATGACCTGGTAATATATACAGTTCCCTCTTAAACATTTAGAAACTTTTGAACAAAATATGCAGCCAAATATTGACATACTGTCAGGAGAAAAACAGTCCTAGTTCATGGCTTGGGTTTGTTGTTGTTTGGAACAGACTACAGGAATCTTATTATTAATACTCTTTAGCATAAAGGCCTAAAACTACTTTACCTGATAAAAGTAGCTCATCGGTTTATGTTCAGTAAATAGTTCTAATTGCGTGTGCTGATTCATGATAGAATTAGAGTATTGTTAGGAGCCTAATGAGAATGAATTAAAATTGGAGTAATGTTAAGAGCCTAATGT
Source organism: Apteryx rowi (assembly GCF_003343035.1). Classification (NCBI taxonomy): domain Eukaryota; kingdom Metazoa; phylum Chordata; class Aves; order Apterygiformes; family Apterygidae; genus Apteryx; species Apteryx rowi. The sequence goes on from NW_020448753.1 coordinate 544,385, forward strand.
GAATGCCTTTCACTTTGTAGAAAGCATATTTTGAAATCTTTTTCCTGCTTTATTCTCATGTATCTATACCAATGTATGAGATGGGAAATGGTGAGAGGTACAGGCAAAATTTTAATTTTTAGATGGCTTTCTCTAATAGGACGTGTTAAAAGTGAAGCAAAGAAACTCACATAATATTAATGTAGAAGTCACCTAACTTACTAATGTGTATTTTATTTTTATTAATCTTGGCTATGAAGTTTATTTTTCTCTGTTTCTAAGCTGGGTCTTCAGTGACCATTCATCTGTGTATCATCTCATTCATGATTTGATTTTTCATGATAGACCATTTATAAATGAACAGTTGTCCTCCTATATTGAGACATCAAAGTTCTCAAACTGCAAGTTACTGCAAATTGCTGCAACTTAAAGCGAGCAAGAATCTGCAAACCAGAAACTGTTAGATAGCATTCACCAGCTGTTCTTGCAAATGTATCTGTCTGATTTTATCTCCCGTAAACTAGGAACAGTCAATTCCAATATTGATTAAAGCACAAAACCAACCAACCAACAAGGTCATCATCCTACATCATGTGGGGACTGATACGTTTATGAATTTGACAGACACTGGATAGTGAAATCAAAACCAGATATAAGGAGCCTTTTCTAGACTTGAAATACAGAAGACCTTTCACATTGGGTGAATTATAGGAAATCTCTTAAAAAATAAAAATTAAAAAAAACAGTTCTATCAGAATTCCTGCAACTCAGCTTATTGTTCTCTCTAATCCCAACCAGTTATGTAAAGTTTCTCCTCTGCTAAAACAAGCAGACTGAGCACCTCCTTTATTGTTGATCTTAGCCTATTTGTAAGGGACCTGCAAACATGTCATAGAAACTGCACTGTTCACTCCAGCTAAGGACCGGAAAAGGCAGGTTTCTGTTTTCCAGCAACAAAAATAAATAGGCTGTGCTGTGTTTGTGCCCCTCCTTATTGGCAGAGGAATACTTTTTCTTGAAACTGTAGCCTCTTTGACTTGGCCTGTCACTACAGCATTAGACTTTTGACACTGATCTGATACCTCAGGATGCTTTCCATCTGTAACCTGCCTTCTGTGTTTTGATCTTTCTTTTTCAGCCATGTGTATTAAAACAATCAATTGTATAATGGATTTCCAGACATCCAATTGTACAGTATCACTTTAATTTCCTGGTCTGCTTTTTGTGCCTTCCAAACAGGCGTATTGAAGCAGTTTTACATTTATTTTAAATATTCCTTTAATAAAACAATCCAGAACTTTATTCAATATATTTTCAGTAAAAATTATCTTTTTCTTTCTTCGTGCTACATATTTATGTCTAATAATGAAAGGCTCAACCTTTTCACAGTTAAATGAAGTTAAAATTCTATAATTCATTTACAGCAGAGCAGAAGGCAGCAAATGTTTATGGATGGATGAAAAGTAATCTTTGAATGCTAGAAAAATAGAATGGGAAGACAGGCCACAGATCTGCTTGGAAAGCGTTCATTAATACTGTAAATTATTGCAAGTAGTTAACCAAAGAACTGTCTTCAAAATTATATATACACTTCAAATAAATACAGTGTTTACTCTTTGTGGCCTGCTTCCAATATCCACAAGCCTCTCCAGCCATATGTGTTCTACCTCCCAAGCCTTTGTTACCGCTCCAGGTGCACTCACCTGGGAGCACAGCTTCTGGCATAAGCTTGTTTTGGCTACAGGTAATGGTCATCTTTTGTCCTACACAGATCTCTCCAAAAGAACTTTATCTTACAAGTCCAAATGCATTTTACAATATTTCAAGGAAAAGCACAGAACATTAGATATTTAGCCATTAAAAGCTATTTTGGAAAAAAAAGATAGAAAATATTAGCATAGCATATACAGATTTTTGAAATACTAAAAATACTTTGTACCTGATACTGACTCCACTTTATATCTTTATATTGTGTTTTTTACAGGGAACAAACGAAATTCTGCGATTGTATATTGCTTTGACGGGTATGCAATATGCAGGCAAAATCTTAACTGAAAAAATTAAGTATGTTCTTATTTACTGCTAATAGCCTTAACAAATTAAACACAATCTGATAACTGTTTGTTTAACTATAGTTGAGAGAAGAAATTATGTAGGAAAAAACTGCAGTATTTTTAAATCTATTATCCTTTCCAAAAGGCTTTTCAATGTATAGATTTTTTTTTCTCTTTTAATTGTCAATGTTTCAAATAGTTAGGAATTTGGGACAATTGTATTTTATTTTGTAATACCAGTCTGTGTAAAAGTCTTTCTTATAAGACCGGTAATTAAGATTTTATAACTTAAGATTTTTATTGGTAAAACAGCTGTATCATACATATTGGGTAGCTATACTGGTCTCTTCATAATTTAGCTGGGGACTTTTGAGAGAACAACTGGCTATTCAGTAGTGCAGCAAGTTACATGTTTTTAAGGCTGTACAGTTGTTCACCATACTTCATATTACAACTGGATCAAAAAGAAAGACTTCAGGATTAACAGACAGACTGCAAATATTGACCACAGTGTTTTGGCAAGGCATGTAGAATTGCAATTGGTTTTTGGAAATTCCAATGAAGTTTCCATTTTGAAACTTCCCTTGCAAACTAGCCACTTAAATATACTACTTAATGTTCTATTATGCATTTATTTGTGCTTTACAGCTATCTTGTAGAGGCATCCACTTGCTTACAAACTACACGTGACCCCTGTGCTGGTGCTGGGTTTTCCTTTGCCCTATTGTAACTAACTAACTAACTATGCAACGGAACAAAGGTGAAATGTGATTTGCAGTGGAGGAGGATTTTTTTTTTTCAGTTTAAGTATACTTTTGGCTGTACTGGTCCACAATTCAACAAAACCCAGCATGGGGGGGAATCTGCTGTTACAAGAATCTGAAGGCCACTGTGACTCTAAAGGCCCCAATATGGGGCAGAAACGTTAAGAAATGAGAAACAGGAATGCTCCTACAGATGTTGCTGCCTTAGAATGTTAACATACAACCAGGCTTCGCTCCTAGATCAGTCTGAAAATTTTGCCTGGTGTTCCTGTATTCCAGAAAGACTCTTGAGGGACCTCCTGTTTGCTGAATTGTCCCTAGCTGTCAACACAAGCAAACAGTGGTCTGCACTCTGAAGGAAATCAACAACCTCTTATTTTAAAGTTAAGCAAGGCATCCTGGAATGAGGCTTACTACAGCCAATTAAAAATTTCAGGTCACTAGGAGAGTTCATATTAGCATCTTTGACTGTAGTTTGTAATAGTTCCCTCCCTTTCTTAATTTTCTGTTACTGATGCTTGTGTGCAGGAAGACAGGGAAATGAATGTCCTTTAACAGCTGTTGATTACCCATTTTAGAGAAATCAAGAAAGGAAATGTAGGAGTGGCACTGGAGGAGTTTTTAAGCAAATTCCAGGACATGATGGGCAGAAAAGTGGATTATGGGCTAGTTGGTGAACGTGGAGTAGTGCATCCCAGTCTTGAGGTAAGTGAGGAGAAATACAGTGCTTTTTGATCAGATTCAGACACTCATCTGTGACATTTGATTCCCTTTACTGTTCATCACAACATTATATCCTGTTTATGCAAAACTATGCATGCTTAAGAACTGTGAGATTTAACAAAATTAAGCAGCTGTCTATAGTACTCCAGGAGTAAGGACTTCTTAGTTATAGATATTATGTGGGTGTATATCAAGGTAAAATAGAGACTAAGTGTAAGTATTCATACCAAACCCAGGTTTATATCCACTTTTTAGTAATTTATAATTTATATAAATTGAGCTTCACAGTATTAAAATCTTTCTTTTAATGGTCGGTTGCTTCATAAGCTCTGCTACAAAACACAGTATTACAAGCTCCCACTGTGTTTCTCAACAGAAATTGTCTTTGATTTTTTGCTCTCTGTTGTCATTCCTGCACCATGTGTGCCCTTCCACAAATGGCTCTCAGTCACGTATAAGGATCTCCCTAAATCCTAGCTTGAAAATAGCAGCAACATGAAGGATGAAATAAGAAAATTTCTTCTAACTCATCTCACGTTGTTAGCAGTAGCTCATGCGTTCTACTTGCTGCAGGAGCTTACTTTTTTTTTTTCTTGTTTAATAGTAATGTTTAATAGTAAAACAAGTAAAAACACTTGCTAATCACTCAATAAATAATTCATACAACCAATGATAAATGATCTGATAACAGAAAGGGTAAGGTATGTTTTTCCATGATATTTTGTTAGTAATCTGAAAAACTGTAACGAGATGAGTCTTTTGGTATACCTGTCCTCTACATCAGATATTCCAGGCATTTCCTCTAAATAGCTTCAAACTGGCTCATTTGCATTCATGCTACAAGAATCATCATAATGAAATAGTTGTATTTTTGAATTAATAGAAACTAACATTACTTATCGCCAGAATTAGAGAATATTGATGAATTTACCCAGTAGTACCAGGTAATCGTGATTCTCAGGATTTTTATAACCTGCAGCACTTAAAATAAGCATTGTTTGTTGTGTGTAAATAAAAGTTACATAAGAATTTTCAGGACTGTTTACTTGTATAAACATAAAGATTATACTGAAAAGTAACCAAAAGTAAAATTTAGAAAATTCTAATGCATAATATATACAGGAAGAAAAGTGCCTTAATTGGCTCTAAGCAACAAACTAGGTGAATATTAGTATACCAATGCTTTCCAAGAGAAAAAAATCTAATATTGCTTGAGCTTCAGGATATGAGGGATGCATATAAACAGTGATATTTCCTAGGAAAAGAATAAAATTTTTATAATCCCATTTCTTTTATATAAATAGGCAACCTTCTCCTTTCTAGATGGGAAGGAAAAAAAAAAGATGTAAAGTAGTGAAAGATCACCTTGAAAGGGAATGCTAGTCACTTACAAGAAGTTGGTAATTACAAATTGGTTTTGAAGCACACGCCTTAGGGCTTACATAGCTGTTTGTTTTCTTCTACAGAATTGCCAGTTGATTGCTCTACTTATTAAATACTCTTCTTCCCTTCCTTTTGATCAATTAGAATCAGTTCTGGGCCCCCTACAGTGTTTTGTTAAACCTCAGCCTTGGCTCATTAGAAAAAGAGAAACTAATTCTGTGCTGTAGGTGAGAATTCGGATGCGTCTTGCCTGTTAAAACCACCAGAAATACTGGTCTTCTACAGCCCGAACAAAGAGGCCAAGGACTGTGCAGACAGAGTAACTAACTAACTACTTTATCATGCAGCTGGTGGTCTCATTCAAGTCAAGATTCTAGTTTACTGGCTGGGCAGCATACAAGTACTTCCCTATACATGCTTGTTGTTCAGCTAAATGTCCTGTTTTAAGGTGGATTTTTTTCCTTAGGAAAATTGTTTAAGTGTACTGAATATTTTGAATATGTATTTTCTGCTTTATAGGCAAGTGGCAAGAAACTTGAGGAAAATATTCATTATTTTGGAACTTCAGTGAAAGGCCTGCTAAGCAGGTTTGGCAAGGTAACAATACTGTTTTTTTCTGTTATCTTTGATATTGAATAGTTTTTACCAACCAAACTGGCCTCACTAGTGTCTGGAGTGGACTATATAGGGATGGCAAAATCTAGGAGTTCCTTTGCACAATTCATTTCCATTGATTATGAGAAAATAAATTGAAATTATATACTCACTTGATGTGATGGAACCTATGTTTTAAAGAAAAAAAAAAGAAAAACAATTAACAGCAGCAGAAATCCTCCCTGCTCCAATGACTATTTTAAGAATTTCACTGTATGCAGTCATTGGAACCCATTTCCCTGTTCCCAAATGAATAGGTATGCCATTAATTTTTGAATTACACTTATTCATTCATATGCTACAGCAAATGAATCTATGCCATGCAAAGTGGAACTGTTACAGTAGGAGGGACTGGTATCCTGGATTTTCATGATTTAGGGTAGTTATCATCATCTGATGTGTTCCGAGAATGCTTATCAGACTAGGGCCTGCACTATTCCACCCTAACTAGTAGATTTTTATAGAGATTTACTAAAAGTTTGGTACTTTAGCTTGAGTAGTTTTAGCATTTACCAAAGTGGTTTTGATGGCACAGCAATTTTACTGTTGGCTACAGCCAGAGAGACTGTTAAAAGGTGAAGCCTGATAATCCAAAACTTGCTGACATAGCATAAAAATTCTATGTAACAGCTTAACTGGCTATTCTAAATAAATAGGAGTCTAAATACAAAATATGAAAAAAGTTTGAAGTTTTAAATTGACAAAATACAAGCTAATCATTTTTACTCTTCTAGACAATAGTGGATGAGCAGCTGGTTCTGAAGAGAGTGGCAGATATAGTTATTAATTTATATGCAATGACAGCAGCTATTTCCAGAGCTAGCCGGTCTATCAGTATTGGTCTAAGAAATCACGACCATGAAGTAAGTGTACTTTAATATTAGATATACCCATTTAAAGTCTACACTCTATAGTTCATGAAGCTTAACCATAAGTGTTTATTACCATTTTTTCTTGCTAAGTGTTTGATATCAAGAGCTTAGCACTAAACAGCCTCTGACTTTTCCTTGAAACATTACAGCCTACACGCATTTCACAAGTCTTTACCCAGCTGCTTGCTTTCAACTTGACTAGCCTACATTTCCCTCAGTGGTGAAATGCGCTTGTTGCATTCTGTGCTGTGTAATCATGATGCTCTCCTAAAACAGTGCTCTAATTTATCAGGCATTGCATGCTATCGTCTTGGACTTTGCAAAGCCTCAGTGAGACACATCTTTCATTATACTTAAAACTACACTCTATATTGGTTAAGAATTTAATCTGTCTCCCATAAAATTGACTGCACTAAATATTTCTAAATTGATCAGTGCAAGAGTGCAGTAACTACACCAACTTCTTCAGACAACCTGTGAATTTGCTTGGTGTCATAGTATTTAAAAGATTTTAAAACACACCTATTTACTTTATGAAGTTGTATTTGTTCTCTTAAACCTGCTAACACAGTCCAGTTCTTTCCAAACGCTTTCCACATTATCATTAATAAAAATGGTATTGACAGAGAAACAAGGAAGTCTGATGTGGTGGTAACTGCCTTGTAGCTCAAAGTTTTGTGGTAACGATTATGTTGCAGGATAAATACATTTGCTACAATTAAGTACGTAACAAATCCAAACTGATGAACCTCAGTCTTCAGTGGTCTTGACACTTCAGATTTTGTGTGTGTAAGCCCTTCTAGATTTATTACCGAGAATGGCTTCTCATCAGTTTTCAGTGAGGGGGTCATCCCAACTCTGAGAACCTGTAGCTGCGAGGAGAAAATTACAAGTGTTAAAACCTGCAGCATATATTACTAGCTAACAAAGTTCCATACCAAGAGAGAAAAACAAACTTTCAGAAGCTTAAACTACTATATTTTTACTACATTATTTTGTTTATGAAGTTGAGGAACTATTTTTAATTGAATTTTATTACTCTTTTCTCAGGTGCTTCTTACAAATATCTTCTGCACAGAAGCATATTTCAAGAACAATTATGCCATAGCTCAATTAGAAAAATGTAAGTTCTATGAATTACTCTACTCTTACAGCTTTCACAGAATTGAAACAAAATTAAGTATTTTATGTTGTGACCAACAGAATAGTTTTGCTCTGCCTTTAATTGGGATGAGGAACAGACCTGGTGCCTGTTGAATATGAACTGTCTCTTCTCTTTTGCATAGATAAACTGCTGTGATCCTTTTTTTTTTTTTTTTTTTTTTAAGCATGAGAGCCCTGAAGCTATGGGGAGGAACATAAAATCTGACAATAACAAATCCTCCTCTAAAGAAAATATTAGATAAAAATAAGTCACTGTTTAAATTACTTCCTGCCACTGAAGTTTAGATACAAGTATCTGGACTCTAAAATCCTTTTTGAAAGAAATTTAGAAAAGCTGTTTACTGTACTTTAGTTAACTTTCCTTTTGTTTCCTTGATAGATGCGGATGAAAACCTGGATGACAGCATTAAAAAAGCTGCAAAGCAAGTGCTGGAGAAAAGAACCTACATATGTTCTCACCCACTGGACAGGACATTCTAATTACTTCACTGGCAGCAAATGAACTGCAGAAAATTACTTATTGTTCATTTACAATCATCAGGTTAAGTGTCTTGACGCCTTAAAAATAACTATTTATTTCATGAGTTTAGCAACTGGTTAGCTGTAACTGTGTAAAATACAATTTCCAAACCCAACTTCATATAAAGAAGACTAATAAAGAAATTTTATTTAAATCTCCAGTTACCTTACTAGATGTGTGTTTCTGTTTCCCTTGGAGCTAAATAGAAATGGTTAAGGTTCACCTTGTGAGATATTTTCTTCCATGGTAAGGATGGGTTGTTTCTAAGTATCTTTAAGCTTGATCAACTACTTTCTTACCTTTAGATAATCACCAAAAGACTTGCAGAATCACAACACAGTTTAGTTTGGAAGGGACCTCTGGAGGTCATGTGGTCCAACCCCCTGCTGAAAGCAGGGCCAACCACAATCATCGTTGCCTTGCACTGGCAAGTTTTTAATTTCTCTAAGGATGGGGGTTCCACCACCTCTCTGGGCCCGTTTAAAAGTTTATTCCTGTATCCTATCAAGAACTTCCCCATGTTCTGTTGCTTCTTGGCACTGGTCTCAAGTCGTACCCTGGCCCAGTTCTTTTTACAACTAATAAGTTTTTCATTTAAAGACAAGCTATCAATCATCTTTGTTTAAAAAAACAAAAACTGTCATGATAAAAAGGATTAATCAACATTATTCAAATGTGATGACATTTACACATTTTTTCCTATTCTCCTGCTAAACAATCCCCAACTTAGTTACCTCTTTGCCTAAATTAGCTCAATTTCATCCAGTGACAATAAGCAATTGTTCCCATCCTTGCCTTTAAGAAGTATTTGCTGGCCAGATTTCAATAGGAAGACACTTACTTTAGGTCACAGGTATATGATGTTACCAATGATTGGTTGTTCATTAATGCTTTTTGTTTACCAGATTACCTGCATCCAGAATAACTGTTGGCGCTATCATATCATTCTGGAGAGGGTCTTGCTGTTGTGCAAGGATGTTCGAGTGTCCTCCTCTTGCCAATCGTTCTCTCTTGTAAATAAATGAATGTTTATAGCAAAGTAACCTGGAACGAAGACGGTCTTACATTAAGCTGTATCTTTTTTACCTACAAATCATCTTTTCTAATAGTGTTGCAATTTTTCAATGAAATAAAGATGTTTATTGAACACCACTGAATCTGTAAAATTTACTGTTAGCCAAGAAGCTCTCCACTTCTTTTATCAATTACTGTGTCTGTTACTGCAGTCTAGTTGCTCAACTCTTAGGGACCCTGCAATTCTAAATAAAGAATTTTTGAATTCAAAGTGCTATGCTATTTACAGATTATTGTGGGCTCCAGCTACATTTGCTGACATCTTAGTAGTTCTGAACCAGAAAATACAAATTCTGTTAGCTGAGAGATGTAGTTCTACCTTGCCTTTTGCAGGTAGAGGCCAGCTGTGAAATGACAATTACTACATACTGTGGTAACTCATGCTTTAATGGCCTGCAGGACACATGCAAGCAAATGTCCCTGTCAGCACGGGGTTCACCAGGGAAGCTAATGAAACTTCATTTCACAAGTAGACACTGAAAAAGTTTGACCTTTCTAACTGTGATTTATAACAGGTATGGGATTCTGGATGACCAAAGTTCTGCAATAACTAAACAATTAAATGAAACAAAGCAGTATCTTAAAAGATCTGATTGATTGCATGGCTTAGCAAACAGCAAGTACAGCGCTCATTGCCCACGATACAGAAAAATACACCAAAAAACATTTTAAATTCTGCTACACATAATTACAATCACAATTCCACTGATGATAACAAGAAAGTTATAGTTATTATCTAAATTAAATACCAGATCAGAAAGCAAATCTAGCATTAAAAAAGCTCAAGCAAAATGAAAATTTTAACTTTGTAGTGGTTCAGTTAATTAAACTGGAAAAATAAAAATTGCTCTTCATGAACTTGGAATCATGTTTCTTAGATTAGAAACGCTGCAGAATATTTTCTCCAGTGTAAAGCCGGGACACTGCTGAAGTGCCAGCATCTCTTAACTTACAGTACTGTTGAAAGCTCAGTCTGTGACCATATTTATCAACGGCAAACACTGTTCCTTCATACTGGAGTTTGGATTTCAATAGGAGCCCTCCCAAGAACTCCAAGCTTTTTGTCCTAAATAACTGATTTCTTTGGGATACAGATAATATATATATAATTTAGTAGGTTAATAATTATCAACCTAATAATTTATTATTAGACATAACTTCTTCTTTATATATTGCAGCTCTTGATATGCAGTCTAAAATGATTTGGGATTCTTCAACATTCAATTCCCCCCCCCCCCCGGCAGAATCATCAATTTCTAGAAGTTAGGTTATCTATCTTACTTGAAGTCTGTGCCTTTGAGTTTTTCAAACTTCTTATGTTCTCTGTTGTGGCAGGGGATTATATTTTTGCTCCACTTCAAGCTGTGGTGGTCACTAAGACCTGGAACAAAGCCACAAGTGATGCTCTTCCTCCTTCCCAGGACATCTGAACTATTGTCACAGGGTTGATGATTGTCCAGCACCGACAAGGCTGGGATAGGCTAGGACAAGAAAACAAACAGTCCGTTCAGGCAGTGGGCCAGCTCTGCTTAAAAAGAAGGAAGAAGGAACAGCTGCCTACACAGTACATTTTTAGGTGCCCCTGAGCTACCACGTGAGTTGCTCTTCAGGTGTCCTGAGCAGGAGCAGTTCCTGGACAGGAGACATTACTACAATGACAGTAAGAGTTGTGCATAGAGGGCGCATTGCCAGCCAAGTCACTGGATCTAACCTTCTCCTAAACATATAGTTACTCATTCCATCCAAGGGCAGATAACAGAGAGACTTTCCCCAGCTGTCCTGGGGACAGCAGAATGTATTCTTTACAGCCCTTTCCTCAAAAGCCATTCCGTGTCAGTGGCAACAGTGAGCAGATGCTGCTTTCCCCCACTCTCACTTTAAAGAAAGTGATGCACATTTTTGTAAAATAGGCTGCCCCGTTGTTGGCTCAAGGTGAAGGGCTCTATGCAAAGAAAGAGCCCAAAGCAGTTCAGATCTTTTTTTTTCCACTGATTAACACTACCATGATTTCAAGAAATGAGGATTCCCAAATGCATGGAGAAGAAAATTAAAGCTGCTGTATATTTTAGAGGATAAATAAGCCCCAGAGCATTTATCCTACAAACAAACGACAAGGTTGGAAAAATAAATACACAGCTAAACCACTTATTACTCAACAGCATCAGGTTTTATAAGCATGTATCTAAGATCAATTAAAAAAAAAAAGCCATTACTTGCAAACTTTATGCTTCAAAACCTTTATGATACAAACTAGAAGCTGATTCTTAGCTCTAAGAGGAAAAAAATTCTGCCAGATGATAACTCAAAGATTAAGCCCCAGCTTGGAAAAAGAGCAACCACGGAGACGTCATAGATCGCTCAAGTAGTTTGTTTGCCTAACAAGTGAGCAGGAACACTTAACAGAAGAAAGTCCCAATAATCAAAAACAGATGCAGCAAATAGACAAGATCTGACAGAAGAAATAGCAGGTGATTCAAATGTCAGAAGCAAGCACAGCTAACAAACTAACTGTGTCGGATTACACTCAGGGAAGGCAACAGCAGCTTGTTTGAGGGAGAGTTCAGCATTTGAAGCAGGTACAGCAAGCCTGCATGGATTTTAAAAAAGAAAGCTATTTGCTTCTACAGCAAAAAATAAATCCTGTTAGGGACACAAAGGCTACACCTAGGAATATGCTGTTCCCTGCTAAGCACAAACACAAAGAATAGCTTGTTTCAACTCTCTGACAGGGGGTTTACAGACCTGATCTGGCACAGCTAGACCTACACTTATCCCCCAGCTCACCAAAAGGGAAAGGGAAAAAAAAAAAAAAAAAAAGGATAAAAAGAAAAAAGGAAAAAGGGGAAAAGGGAAAAAGGGAAAAAAGGGAAAAGGAAAAAAAAAAAAAAAAAAAAAAAAAAAAAAGGAATCAGTCAATGAGACACAGGGAACAGAGGCTGAAGCACCTAAGCGATAGTCAGAGCAGTGTTGCAACAATACCAAGCCCTCCAAAGATGATGCAAAAAAAATGATCTGACATACAGGAAGTCTAGTCAAGAAAGACAACAGGGGGAATTATACTGCTTATTGTATGGAGGAGAGTCCTTGGTACTTAATAACCATCTCTGAGCTGCTGCAGCAAAGAGGAGGAAAAAAAAACAAAAAAACAGGAGAAGGCAGTGGTCCAAGAGAGACAAACAGGCAGAGAACAAAACAGCGTAAGAACAAATGGAGAATAGAAGGCAATGACACTAAACTAGCTAGTGGATCTGAGATACTATGTTCACCCTTCTTCTGAAAACAATCTTAAATAAAAATAAGCAGAAAATAGTGATGCTATAGTAAAGTGACTCTGCGTGTTTAACTTTAATATATCTATCCTGTGTAAATTCTGTGTTCCTTCAGCCAGCCATATTACCCAGCAAGGGAAGTTTTCTTACTTTTTCTGTCAGAGGAAAAACACAGTAACTAAACAGCAGCACTGGAAAAGGAATGAGAGCAAGATGCAAAAATACAACATCATTCCCCCCCCCCCCCAAAAAAAACAACAACAAAAAACACAGATCTTTTTCTTACAAAGCAGACCCTAGAAAGTTATTATGCATAACCTCTCCCTTGTAAAGGGATGTCCTTGCAAAGCAGAGACAGTTCTGCAAGGCAAGGAAGAAATGTCTTCCTTTGGGCTACAGTAAGAAGCCTTGAAAATGTGTTCAAGAAACTTGGGTATGTCAGAGGTCAAATCTGATTGCCATAAGCAGAATGTCATGAAGTTCAAGCTGTGTGTTAACTAATAAACAAATCATTATTTATATTCAGTCTAGCAAAAGAGGCTGTTCACTGAAATTATAGAAAATAGGCAAAGCACAGACCAAGATGGAGAACTTTGAACAGCCAAATCAAAACAGAAGGCAAAGCACAGAGTACAAAGTAATACCCAGCTCAAAGCCTGCCACAGTGAACAGACAAAGCTAGGCAGCCTGCTGCTGCGTGTCTGCCTAATGCAAGTAATGACGCTCAGAATATTAAAAACAAGGAGGAGGGAGGTAGTTAGCCTGAACGGTTTAACTCTGCTTTTGTATTAACATTCTCTCTGCTTTTGTGTTAACATTCTCCTTGTTCCTGTGTTTGTTTTTCTAGAGCATTTGTAGCCAACAGAGTGCTTCATTGCCTTTGATCAAAATCAGCTTGAAAAGCAAGCTCAGTGTTTGGGTCATTCACTTATATGCAAGCACTGTCTGTATGATTCAGCCAACAAAAGAACAGTTAGGTGCAGGCCACCCATACAGCTTTTCATATTAATGAGCGCAAATCCTTTAGTCTTGCAAAACCAGGGTGTCTGTGTGGGATTTTGCACTGACAGGCTGAAGTGCAATGCTCAGAAAGTCTATACAGCGCTATGGTAATCAAGAGAGCACATGGTGTGATCCCTGGCATCTAGTCAATAGAAGTGGCTTGGACCCTAGATTTCATTACAGGACATTAGAATTTCTTTTAGAGCTGCTAAGCCAGCTGATCAAAAATCAGTCTCCTTTTCTCACCCACTGCACACTGACAGGATAGTTAATTGAGCAAAACTTCTCCCTCTTCCTCCATTATCTCTGACCATCAAAGCAAAGAATAATGAAAAATATATATTTTGTGCCCTGTCTGAGATGTTTTTCTAAGTTTTGCAAGGTTGAGTCAACCATTGTTATTAGTATCAAGTTTAACAAATATTTTTACTTCAAAAACTATTGCACTAAACTAATTAATAATACTAAAATATCATCTGCCTACCACAAGGAGCAGGACAGCAGTTGCTGTTTACAGGCAGGTGCCAGGGTCAGAACCACAGGAAAGTTACCCCTCACCTTCAAACTGAGGCCTGGCTTCCTGAGTGAGAATTTCGATGGTTTGTCTTTCAGAAGTCCTTGGAGCTTCTGCAGCTGAAAACTGGCTCTTGGCCCACGGGCACGTAGCTCAGCTGCAGTGGAGCACCGGTGAACTTTCAGCTTGGTATCATCAAACACAGTTTGCAGAACCTGAGTAGCGTCTTCACAGGGCCGACAATAGATTGCAAAAGAGAAATCAGGCAATAGAAAGCAGTTACATGTAAAAGATAGGAAGTTTTGGCTGTTTAAACAAGGACGTTAAAAGCCTGCTATTACAATGAACAACTTTCCTCACAAAGATTCAACTAGAACAAAGTATACAGGTTTTAGAATAATGGCTGGTGCCCCACAGCAAAGACACTCACTGTACTGCAGGCTCCATAAAACACACACAGAGTGAAATTAATCCTGTCTACTTTCTAAAGCATTCCTCTGTAAGAAGCACTGGAGAAGAACTGCACTAAACAAGTGTTTTGCAAGTCATGGGGTAATGTGCCAGCAGAAAAGTTGTAAAAGCCAAAAGACTCTAGCAAGCACAATAAATCTATTACTTTTGGTTCTTAAGCATTCCAGTGAATCTTGACTGGTTTGGGGGGAAAAGAAACACATGGCAGAGTTTTCAAAATAGCTTATTATAATTAAGCTTCCACATAACTTTGTCTTTTATCTTGCTGTTTTGGGGGGGGGGGAAACATGAGGATACACACTGACCACCTCACCAGCTAAGATTAACCCAGTCAAATAGCAGAACAAGGCACACTATGGCTGCTGTGACAGCCTGTAGATTTAACCTCTTCTTAGCTCTCCTCTGGACTAATTTTCTGGTATTGCTTACAGTCTGTGAGGCAGCTTTTTGTCTGACCTTGGTAACAACAAAAGCCGATTGTCACCAAACCTTACTTAAAAAGACCAGACAGCTAACAGTTAGCTTTACAGAAGAACAAACCAAGAAAGATCTATACCCTCCCATCATATTTTACTGTAGACAAAGGAACTAAGGCTAAGAACTTGCATAAAGGAAGGGTAAAAACACAGTATGGCCAAGATCTTACACCCAAAGATGTTTTATGTGCTAGAGTGCAAACAGTTTTGCTGTACGTGGATCCCCTTGCTAAACCTCTTTGCATTCATACTCCTCTCCTTGATAGCAGAACTGAACAAGTTTCAGGAGCATATGTCAGAGCTTCAACAAAAAGCGGTGTGATTACCAAATTAAAACAGACCCATTACCTCTCTGCAGGACTGTGGTCATGAACAGCTCAGGTGGTTTCTTGTAAAGATCAAAATCGATGTGTCGCTTGTCCCAACTCCATCTGTCTCGTGACAGAACTGGGTCCATGTTACCAAACAGAACATTCTCCTGCCATTTCTAAATGACATTTGAATCCCTTTAAGATTTAACATCACCAGGGAAGAGTCACAAAAAATAAGATAGATAGACTTTCAGGTAGAAAGGGATTAGATTTCAGGAGAGGGATTAGATCCTACTATTACAGTAGTTGTCACTTCATTACACAAGACTATATCTCTGTAAGTTGCCTTTCACATTGTTATACCCAAATCACATGAATAAGAACAAAAATCCATTACATGGGGAAGCACCTGATATTCTACTACTTGGTCAATAGCTCTTGTCTAATATATATGCACTTACAGTATACTTCAAAAATACCTAGCAGAGGATTATCCAATTTCATATTTATGCCACATTTCTCTGCAGGGATACAAGCAGTTTGATACACTTTCTGAGATTTCATACACAGCTGCTAAGCTTGCAGGTGCACAGGGACCATCACTCTGTCCATACGACCCTGTGTTCATATCCTCCTCGGCAGAACTGAGACTGCGAGAGGAGCCCAAAAGCTAACTAGCTATTCTTTATCTCTTCCCCATGGTAAGAGCTCGCACTGTAAAAACGTACTGGCTGTACAGAATTTCCAAAGCAGTGAGAGCTAAATATGATCTCAAGGATAATATTAAAGCACAATGCTTCTAAGAAGTAGAAGCTTTCCTAGTGCATCTAAAAATAAAATTGTTGTATTAAACTCTTGGGACCAAAAGCCCAGGTATACTGAAGAAGCAGGTGTGAGAAAACACACGTGCACTGGAAACATGGCAGGAATATTCACTATCACAGCCGTGATAAGAGTCCAGTTTTTTTGTGGTGCTCTGATCACCCACTGCAGAAATATGGGTTAGATTTTTCAGACAAAAGTATCCTTCATAAGCTACAGAATAACTCCCACTATCTGTTGTTAGCACTGTATTTTCACTGTTTTACCTAAAACTACGCAACTAAAAGATATCTGAATGAATGCAGAAACTATGAGGAAATATTTTAGGAATCCAGAAGAACTCCAAGAATTTTTTCACTTCCCAAGGGATGATGTTCCAAATGACGGTCAAATTTTCTCTCTTCTTTGAGAAGAAAGCCAAAAATGGTTGAAGAAGAAATGTAGCCAACCCAGACTGTTTCAGAAGGATATCCTACTAGTTTTCTGCCTTTAGGTAACATGAACAGTAAGTTCAGAATCACTGTCCATTATCCTAAAGAAACGATGGTCATGCCCTTGAGGTCGCTGGTTGAGTAGAGTGAGCCTTCTTCCTCATTTCTTTCAACTCCACGCCTGGCACGGATGCCACAGCTACTGGTACCGCCAGGGTACGCTTTGGGTGCTTAGGGTAGGATGTCAGCTGTCTTCCCCTCTCTCATCCCATGAGTAGGTGCCAATGGTCAATACAACATACTAGTAAACTCTTGCTCCCACACTGAATTTCACACTCTCCCATTTCTTTCAGTTCAGTAAATATGCTGTCAATCATCAGCTCCCTTTTTCAGTTTGTCAGTTTCTTATCCTGTACCAGCTAGTTCCCTTCCTGTTGTTTCAGCTCCTCGGCAAAAGGCACCAACAATCACACTGCGCCAACAGGCTTCTGTTACTCTTCGTCAGTGAATCTTCTTTGTCCCTTAATGAGAAGGTGCATTCTCCAGCACCATGGATCAGAAGAAAGCACTGATTTATTTGGTTTTATTAACCATTTCACTTCAGATGTACTCTAACCTTTCTGAGGAACTATTTTAATTAGCAGGGGGGAAAAAAAAAGTAAGGTAAATAAAGCCTGAAAATTAAATGAAGTTGTATACATTCTTGCAAAATACAACCTCTGAACGTTAAAAAGTCTCCAAGTATTAAACTTCTTCCCATCTGTGCTGTAACTGGGTTCAATTAATCTGGTAGAATTTACTGATTCTGCACAAAAATACCTATTCTATTCCCTTTTTTCCCCTCACCTTGCCAACTGTAGTAACACACATTTTCTTTGTAACAGCAGACCACTTACGGGCTTGAGTGTGCACACTGCTGAATGTTGAACAGGGATGAGTGAACTAGTTGAGCTGATCCAGTAACATGATAGAGAATTGGAAGTTTAATAGCAAACAACAACAGGAAAATGAAGAGAGGATACAGGACAGGAAGAAAGTGATGCAGAACACATGGAAGTGGACAAATGCCCCACAAAACTGTAACTATAAACCATAAATAAAAAGGGAAAAAAGTGAGCAGTGAGCAAATTCGGAAAGAATTCCATCATGGAATGTGATACTATGATTTTTCTGCCGCTAGACTCCACTTTTACATGTAAAACACTGCATACTGCATTAATACCTGTTAATACTCTATATGGCAAATATGTTTTCTGTACATGTGATCAAGGCAGAATTTGTGCATCGAAACAAAAGCATATTGCCTGGCTGAGCTAGGTGCTAATATGTACAAATTGCAAGTATAGATGTCACCCTCAGAAGAGCTGCCTATGCTCTACTCCCCAAAAGAGACCTCCAGACACAAAAGCAATCTGCCTCTTTCAAGGTCTCCTAAAATGCTTCAGTTCACTTTGGATAGAAGAATACAACAGTATTTACTCACTTAAGTTTTATGTTACCTCACTTAACTCCTTCAGACGTGCCTCATCAGGCATTTGAGGGTGCAGGTTGCTTTCAATGCTACTCTTATATCCAGGAAATACAAACCCATCTAGTGACAGCCACATACTCTTGGATTTTGCTAAGAATTCTTTATAAGCAGCAACCAAATCCACTGGATCAAACATAGCCGACAGATATTCATGACAATAAGCGAATCTCTTTTTTGGTTTCTACATTAAAAAAAAGAAAAAAAAGAGGCTTTTTGTAATGTGAACTCCCCTTTTCCTGGAAGAGGGGCATATACCCTTGGAAAATATAACCTAAGTTACAGAGTCACTATCAGTTCGCTACTTATGCCTATAAGTAATCATAGATCAAAATTAGACAGGGAGAAGAACCACCAATAAATATGCAAAAAAAATTTTTTTTAATTTCTTTCTATTATGATCTAACTACGGATTTAATGACAAGTGCTATAATGAGATCTCTGTAAAATAATCACAGAAGAGAAGTACTTTTAATATTATATCCATTTACTTATGCATGCACACGGAGAACTGTAGCTCATACCATGCTCATGGTACAGCATGAACAGTTTTGACAGAGCTACAATAATTTCCACTAGTTGATAGCCAGCTTTTCAGGCAAACCCACTTTTGATCCATCCCAGAAAACTTCAAAAAGAAAAAAAAAAAAGTAATTAAAACTCACACCAATTCATTTGAGTACTTCTCAGGCAAGACTTCACACCATGATTAAAAACAAAACAAAATGCCAAAGTAAACCGAGCCTGAAAATTAAATGAACGTATATACAAATCTCTCAAGACATGATCTCTTACTCTCACTAAAGTTAGAGTCTCCAAAGGGTGGAATTCATCTTGCCTAACTTTAGGTATGGTTCTGTCAAAACTAGCTGTACATTCTCACTACATTCAACATGGATCTTGTCAATACAGCCAGAGTCTACAGAACGGCTCACCTCATTGTAAAGGAGAGACCTACATTTGATCAGATCAATGCTCTTGAGATTCCATTTACTGTCTATGTTGCAGACACCTAAACTCAGGAAGTCTTATTTTCAACCAGGAAAACACTCTCAAAAACTTGGATTTATTCAGCTGATGACAATGACTTAAGTGGTGTTTAGTAATATGTAAAAAATATATATTATATTTATATATTATCATCATAAAACCTAATTCATAACACAGACCTTGGAGGAAAAAAAGCAGAGTTTCATTAAATGTCTCTTCAAATCACCTTACACTGCATACATCAACATTACTATTATCCATTTACAAATGTGTGGGACTCGGAACCGGAAGCGACCTCCTAGGTTATCAAGTCTACATTCAAAACGGGAATCCAAGTCATGGAGACAAGACAATCTGGCTATAATGAATGGTGTGAAGGGCAGAATTTTACACAGCAAGCAAGAGCATCTCTCACTCGGACAGAGATCTTTTTGGATACAAAGCTCCTGTCCTATATACTAACATGAAAGGCCTAATGTAAAACAAATTTAATTCAACTCTCTCTTTTAGCATTATGTATGGCAAGCCAAGATCTTCCAGTCATGTGTCTCAATTCACCTTTGCCATTTCGTGGCGAAGACGCTTCTTTGCAAGTTCTGCAGAGTTCAGGCCCTGAGAGCTGTAGTTATAGACAGATTTGCCATCAACAGGAAAAATCCTGAAGGCTTCAAACTTTGGGTTTTTCACCTTTCCTTTGAGTTGGCTTACAGCACCAATGTTAGCCTGAAAAGAGGGATTACATATCAGTTTTATCTGACTTTGAGTTCACAATGTTATGATAAAATTATGAACAAGTAACTGATTCTGTATACACTGAGAAAAAAGAACTGTTCCTAAAGTGGCCATTACCCCTTCCAAAAAAAACCCTCTACAACCACAGGCTATACTTATTCTTTATTAATATGCATTTTTATTATGTAACAGCATATTAATAAAATGCTTTACAAAAAGACTTTATGGAACAGAAACAGCACTGTTTTTTGCTGCAGACTAGTGATTCATTTCATCCCTGCATATGACATTCTGCAAGATTAACAGCGGTACACTGGGGGTGAGCACTCACCAGATGTAACTTCTACTTACAAATCTAAATAGCTGTTCTGCAGGGATGCTGCTAAACTGGTCTTCTTCAAGGTAAGAAAGATTGATTCTTTCATTTCTATGATTCTGTTAACACCCCAGCAAATACAATGACATGGGGAACAATATTCATCATACAACTCTCTAAATTTCTCTACTGGCACAGTGTAATTAAACACTAATACCCTTTTGATGCAAGATCAACAGATGCAAGATCTGTTTACAGTAATTTGGCTTTGAATTCAGACACAATAGATAATTACTGCAAGTAAGTAAAACATATTTTGGAAGTCACTTCCGTGTGATAACTTTGAAAGCTCCCTAATACAGTCAATGTTTTAGCTCCAAAATAGTATTTCTCATCAAAGTCTGAAAGGTCACTTTAGTCTGCTAATAAAAAAGAATTTTGTATTTTCTTTTCTATAGAGGACTTTTAAGTTCCTCTATTATCCTGTTGACTCAAAAGCATATACAAAATGAAAACTGGTTAAAACACATACATTGGGAAGACTGCAAACTTTATACAGACAATAAGATTACCCTAAACTTCATCTGTAGAGAATGGTTAGACCTTAAGAGAGCTGGTGCTCTGATCCTCCTATAATGTTATAATAGCAGTCTTATGTAATTGTTTTCGATACTTGCTTTCTTTTCTGCCCTTGTGCAATACTCCTTTATCAACAGACTAAAAGTGAAAGAGGAAATACTCAGAACTTAAATTTCTTTCAACATCCCCAGGAGGGCACCCTTATATACAAACACAGATTTTCACATGTCAAGGAAACTGTTTTTATATTAAAATACATACAGGAAGAAAGCATTCAGAACTACTCCTCACAACCCGTGGGATGGCTCGAGTCCTCAACTAAACAATATACTCTGAAAAAACATTCTGGACTCCCAGAAAACATCCTGGACCTCTCTTCTGGATGCCTACATAAACAGGAAAGGTTTTAGTTTCAACCTGTTTTCCCCGAGGCAACAGAAGGAGTAGATGGCCTCTGGTAACAGCCCTGAAGAGATTCTAAAGCTCTTTGCCATTTCCTTAGGGCCTAGCTCAACTCTGTCTGCAAATACTGGCTTCGCTTAGTAATAAATGTCAAACTGAAGTAGCAGCTGGTTGCCATAGGGCAAATAAGTCTTTTGCAGGCAAGAGAAGGAAGCACAGTTTTTACATGGGCATGGCTGTTTTGCCTCCCCTCGAGGATCGAGGATCGGAAGCCTGAATGACATGCTTAAAGCACAATGGGGGAAGCTACAGAAAAGAAACAGACAAAGAAAGAGAGGAATCAAACCCAGAAAAAAGTGACAATTCTTTTCAATAAACAGCCTTGTTCACAGTGTCTCCTCTCTTCAACTGTGAGCACTAGGATTTTTCCCCCTTGAGAAGCAATTACTTCTGCAATTCAACTTTTGCAAAATAAATTACCATGAACATTTTGATAATGTTTGCATGATACCTACAAATGGCTTACCAAAGTCCAGCAAGTCCTTGTTTGAGGAAGAGGAGGGCTGATTAAGGAATATGAAGTTTTGCAACCACTGGCTTGCTTCACACATATCACAAACTACTCACCCCAATATGGTTTCTCTTAGAAGATATTTTGCCTTCTATTTCTTTCTTCCACTGCACGTACTTTTCATTGTAGTTATCTAATGAAGAATACACTGCCCGTTTCACTCTGCTAACTTTTGCTGGTATCGTACAAGAATCGGAGGGAAACGAGACTAACGGAAGTTTCTGAGTGAACAGATCCTCTTTAGTTAATGGAATTCCAAACTCTTGACTCAAGACTCTGATCATTTCTGCTGAGGGCAACAAATCCCCGTGAACAACATCCCTCAACCTCTTACTGTGACAGAGGTAACTGAGCCTACAAATAGACATCAACATTGCATTAGTGTACAAAGACTTTACTGCAATCCAATCCTTAAAGTTAGTATGACCGTGGAAAAACATGTATGACCTTCCTTAAACATCTACTTATTAAGAGGTTTAGGTCAGTTCACGTATACTGATATTTAGCAGGGACAAAGAAGGTGAACAATTCAATAAAACTGCTAGGAATATATAAGAAATGATGCTGGCACTAGATATAGTTGAAAGATAAATGATTAGTTGGTGAATGTCTCTAGCCTCTGGCTAGAAAAAAAATATCATGCAGACAATAACACAAACTCCCTTCATGCATCCTGGTTCTAGTACATGACCCATATTTATTTTGGGCACCCACTAAAATCTACCTTTCCTTACCTCTATTTTACATCTCTTTCTGATCAACTTTCATCCTATATGCTATTCATGACTACACTTACCTTACATGAAAGTTGCATCTGATTTCTTTTCACTAAGCTTGGCCTGAAAAGCCTAATGTTAACCCAAAAGTGGTTCTAAATGTGAGAGAGCTATTGAGCACCATACACAAGCTCTGTACACATGCACTCAAATTCTCAGCCTTTCTGACTCAAGCCATAGCAGACAGTTTATAAAATAAATTGTAAAATTACTGCAACAATATTATTTTCTTACCACTACTGAATAATAGATGCAACTAATAAATAACATTAATTTCAAACTTGTATCGGCATTAACGACTCAAATTGAGTTCATATTGAGATGTTAAAAATGAAATTAGCCAAAGTGTCTGTGGATCATGCTCATTAGTTTTTCTACAGTTAAAATTACTTTCTGATTAATTCTAAACAGAAGGAAATGTATCAAGAAGCAGCAATTTCTGTTATGCACAAACAAACCAGTGACCGACTAACAGCAAACCAAAATGACATTGAAAAAAAAAAAAAAAAAGGATTTTTGTAAGTTAGAGACTGTTCTTAACCACAGTTCACAGTCTCTAAATTCCAGTGAAGAATTTATTTGTACCTCTTTGCATAATTACAGACACAGCAGAATGAGGGTATGGCATAAAGGAGTAACATGGTTGTCTTTATCACTCTACATATATATCTGGAATGGTGGGTTGCTGAAAAGAACTTGAGCCTGGATGGACATCGTCTTGGCCACTAAAGATATTTAACTGTGGCACTCCCTGATTTTATAGCAATGAGTACAATGAAGTACAGTGATCATTCCTGTAGTTTCACCTCTCCCTAGTGGAAAAATAACTAGCCACATTTAAAATTATTCCAGCCATTCCAAACCTTCGTTTTCACTGCAGGAATCTCACCTGCAGCTATCTAGCAAGTTGTGCACTGCAGCCCATCTGCTGATTTAATTTTCTTATTTCGGACAGGAGATAC
This sequence comes from Apteryx rowi, assembly GCF_003343035.1. NCBI lineage: Eukaryota > Metazoa > Chordata > Aves > Apterygiformes > Apterygidae > Apteryx > Apteryx rowi. The sequence continues at coordinate 567,724 of NW_020448753.1, forward strand.
TAGAATAAATTTTCATGAGAAAATTAACTACCAAGTATCTAAAATATGCAGCATCACGTTCCTTTGTACCTCAAATATTGTCAGCACATAGCCAAAGGATGAAAGGGATCTCCCAAACATTGTTGGGGGAAAAAAAACATTTTAAGGACATCACAGTGACGGCCATCAGTCACCTGCCTGTATTCTTCTCCTCACCATCCCACAGAAAACACACAGAGATGAAAAAAATTATGGCTATGTGAAGAGGTACCCACATCTATCCAGGTCACTGGAAAGAAAAAAATCCAGAAGTTTAAGAAAAGTTAGAGACCTTGCTCTTCATTAACTTAATGAAGTTTCGTTAGTCATCAGCAAACACAGTTCTTGAATGTATATGGGTCAGCCAACAAGATGAAACAGCCAGGTATATTAAACTAGTCTGATAAATTAGAGGTGTATTGCGTTTTTTTTCAGCAGCTGCTTAAGTAGCTTGACACATACAAAATAAAACTTGTAGGAGACAGGTAATACATATGTAATATACTTTAGTGCATATGTTTTACGAAAAAGCAAGCATCTGGGAAGACTGGGGGAAAGGCCATTAGCTTGTACAGAAATTATTGCTTATTAGCAAGAAATTTTTATGAAAAGAGATTGATGCCTAGGAGACATTTACTCTTTCTTGTCTCAGGACTGAACGTCCCCCTTCATCTCCTAAAAGCTTTGTAGGATTTCAATTTGGAAGTCAATCTAAACAAGCCAGTCTATTTATAACAAGAAAGCAAGCAATCACACTTCATCTCTGCCTTCTAAACCCCTGACTTGCTTATATCAAAGATGGACTTTTTTCCACCTCTTAATACATGTGTCTTAGCTTGCATGAAATACATGCACAGAACAAGTTTTCCATCTTTTCATATTTTTATAAATTACAGATACACATATAGCGTGTGCACATGCAACTTTACCCACTTTTTATCATCCATCTCACAAGATGTAATGTCTGAGATGCTTTAAGGCAAACAGCTGTGAACATAGCTGCGTGCTGAAGAAGTGAGCAATCTGGCAGAGATCCAGCAATAAGTCATGCAACAAAACCCCAAACCAGAAAGCCAGAACAGGAAACAGATTCTCCCTAACCCTCACCCTCTTCCTTTCCCTAGTTACATTAGGAACACTGCTTTTTTCAATTCCCTGCTTAGTTCACATGTCTTTTTGGACCTATTGAGTTCTATCAGGCTTTCTTTTTTACTCCATCCTACACCACCTCTAAGAGAGTAGAGCGGGGCATTAAATCCTTCCCAGCTGATGCTTCTGACATGAGAATTTGTATTATTTTCAGATATTTTCTGATATTATACTATCCTATTGATAACACCTCTCTTCTCTTTACAAAGTACAACCTCCTGCCCACATAAAAAGTGAGCTCACTAGTACTGTTACCACCACATCAATAAAGCATGCTTTTCTGTCTTACCATGCCTCATCTAAAATCTGAACTACCCATCAGGCTCACAGACTGCTTTTGTTAGGGAAAATACATCCAAGAATATTAATTTTTGTATCAAATATTCATTCTACTTTGACAGTATTTCAGTTCTTAATTTCTTGCATATGAATCCAGAAAAAGTCATACCTGGACAAGGCCTGGAAACAGGCCCAAGGAACCATACCTCTGACATAAAGCAGTGGCTGCTTTGTTATAGTGAAGAGGGGCTTACAGAGGCGGAAATGATACAGGATAGCTTCCAAGTCTACGTACAGGCGTTGACGGAAAGACAGTTGAGAATTATATAGTATTTCCAATTGTCCATCTTCAGGTCTGTAAGTCCTGTAACACAGCACCCCAACAGCAAGGTAACAGCAATCAGCCCCTATCTCAGGTTTCCTCAACGCTGAAAAACAACTATAATCTCTTATGAAACTGCCTTGCTTTTGCCATTTAGATGAAACCTCTTACTCAATGGCTTTCCCCTCACATGAACTTTTTTAAAAATAATGATTATGGACAAATTAAAAATACATTATCCAAACTCTCATGTCATGATTGATCTGAATGCATCTTCTTTTTAAACCACATGGTAATCATTTAAAAGGAAACTTATCTCAGTTTTATCAGTGTTGTGCCCTACAACAGTCTTATTAACTACAAAAATGTTATAGAAATATTTCCACTACAAATACCAAAATTCATATTGCAGCAGTAAAGCAAAGCTCCAATGTAGGTTACATGTGAACATGGACAAGAGACAACTTTTCATAAAATAAATAATTTCAGAATTGCAGTGAAGAGATGCACATCAAACAAAAAAAAAGAAAAAACAGGAAAGCTTTAACCATGTACTACAGTGCTGGAAGAAAAGCAAAATTTTTAAATGAAACTTAAATGAAATTTGAGGGAGACATGCACTGCAAATTCTAGGAGTTATATAAATGAAAGAAGAAAAATTATAAATGTTGTGTCATTTCTCTCTGAAGTGAATGTTCCACTCATTTCAGTGAAATGTGCATGGGTTTCGGTCTGGAAAGTAACATGAACTTTCTATGTGCTTGCGCTTCCTAAGAAGTTACCCAAAACTATTTTGCAAACTTCTGACACACATAAGCTGTAGAGTACTAGACACTGATTGTGCTACTTCAGTTTTATCAACATGCCTGTATTATGAATATTGCCTAAGAATTCAGGTTTGTCAAAAGCTCCTTTGAAAATGGAAATCAGCTTAACATTGCTGAGCTGACTTTGAAATATTAATAGCCATAATTTACTTGTGCAAATAATGCATACAGAAACAAATCTAATCTTGATTTTTCTTACTGTGACATTCCCATGATGAGCTCATGTACACAGAAGTGTACACAGAAGTGCACTTCTCAGACTAGAGCGCTTTCCCTTAATTAATCTATCTGTCTTTTCTCGATGAGAGCATGGACTCATATTTCTCCCCAAAGTTATAAAGGGTGAGTGTGTGTGTGTATGTGTGTGCACATGCATGTGTATCTTACCATTCTGTATGATAATTATTATTAAGCTTTCCTGCAGCATCTCCTAAAAAACCTGCTTCTATGAATTTTCCAAAACTATCTCTTTCTCCAAAGCTTCCTACACAAAGGACTTTGGTCAGTGGACCAATGACTACAGCAATTTTTGAGTGTTGAAACTAGTTTTAATTTTCAGGGAAATGGTAACCAAAATAACCTGCTAACACAAAATTTTTATTGACTTTTTAAACTTATTTTTCTCTTCTTTTCAAGATGAGCTGCATATAAAACAGTTTATATTGACAGCAACTTCCTTTAAATATCACAGAGTAAATTCATTGCGTATCTCTTCTAAATTAAAGTGCTAAACAGACAATTTAGTCTCCATGTCTCTGTTTATACACTGCCTGTTCAGACAATTCTTTTCCTGTATTTTTTGTGGTTCTTCATACATGCAAACTCACTCTAGTGATTTCCTAATGTTGGAGGTAACACTGGGGTCTTCCATGTGAAATTTTTATGCAATTTCTTTATTATTAACATAATGTATGATATACTAATAATGCTTCTTTTGTGTCTTACTTTGTTTCTTTTTTCCTCACAATTTAGGTCATCGAAATCTCAGGTTATCCAAAATACCTAGCAGTATTTAATGCCAATTAAATATATGTCTGCACCACTTTTGCAGATTTCTGTGGAAATCTTTACATTTTGTACAAGCAACCTTTACTTTCTTTCAAAGATTATCTTTGAGTTTTTCACATTTTCCCCTAAACTCCTTTGAAAAACAGAACTTAAAGATTTTTTTTTAATCATTCTCCTCGCCCTCTCTCCTATTTAAGTGTGTAAAGTTTCAGAGTTCACTTTGAGAAGCAGCACCCTTCACAGCTGTCTATCTGGATTCATAATTACACTTTTTATCCTGTAACCACAAACTATTATACTATTATGGTAATCAAAAGAACTGCCTAAAGATAGCTGTTCTCAAGGGCTCTTTACATAATTTTAAATATTTTCTCCTCGTCCACTACCACTACTCTCAACAAAACTTGAAATTAAAACATTTCGTTATTAAACCTTTTAATGCATGTACATTAACTTGTTACTCTAGAATAGCTATAGAGAAATAAATTAGGATCCATAGTTCACTATATGTTTCTGCACAAATCATTAGAAATGAAATGGAAACCCACTATCATCTTTATCTTCCATTAGCACGGTGTGATATACAAGAAACACACCCCTCCAATGACTCGTTGGCTCAGACTAAGTCTCCGATCTTAGAGCATTCAAATTAAATTGATGCTTGCACATCTCTCTGCAAAGGCAGGCACAGGAAAACCATGAAAAAGTAGTTTTATTTATTATTATTATTTAGAATTAGCTGATTATAGCATTGTTTTCACAAACTAGCTTTACACAGAAAGTACATATTGGCAACCTTCTCATTTTAACTTTACATGGGCGATACATGGTGTACGTTGTAAAGACGAGGAGACTATTCCTCAAGCTTTGATCCAGACACTGCGACTCATAGTCACTAAAACTGCACAGAAAGCTTCAGGTATGTACATGGCCATATATCTTTGAACAGAAAGGGATGGGGGAGGTACAAGTCAGATCAAAATCTCTCAATCTAGGGAAATAACTAAGAAAAACCATCAAACTCTCTTACCTTTCAAAGTGTCTGTCCCAGAGTCTCTTGATTGCTTTGTCTTTTAATCCTTCCAAGACAAAGAGATGAATTGCTCCGTCCAGTACGTGAAAACCAGTAACAATATCCAACTCAGAAACTTCCTTAAGTGTGGTTTTCAGTTTTAACGTAGCAAGAGCCATCCGGATTAATGGTACAGGATAACAGTCCAGCTGGAGGGCTTCAGCATTGATTTCTGTAATCTCTTCCACCAAATCATGTAATAATGATGCATTATTGTAGTCAAAAATGTAGATTATGCAGCCATACGGGTAATTTGTGACTTCAGCATCAGCAGTTTCTGCTTGCAGTCCCAATGGCACAGCTATTTCCACTCTTACCTTCAAGAGCGAGTCTGACTCTAGATAATGCCCCATAGGCAGTAGGGAAAAACTATCCACTGATCCTACTATTCTCTCATTCTTATCCTCCTCCTTGCACACAGCTGCATTTGGAGCTGAGCAGCTATGAATCGGCACACTGATATTCAAGCACTTTTTACCCAACAATAAATCAGCAAGACTGACTTTAGCTATCCCATGTGGATGCCACGCTTTGCTCTCTGTAAATGAGTTATAGATTGTGGATTTGCAAGCAAGCAGGCTCACCTCACCCACTTTTTCATCAGCTTGATCCTCCCCAAACAAACATGGCTTTTTTGTGTCGTTTGCCATGTTTCTATCCCGGTCATGAACTTCAATCTCCATAGGTGGACCTCTAAGATACCCTTGTAATTCTTCAGCTTTCATTGTCCCTGTTAGAAGCACGTTAACATCCTTAAAGTAGACATGAGTTCCATGGATTTGGCCATGAGTTTGATGAGTTGGAAAGTTGTGAAATTTGTATTTGCAGTAAGTGGGAACACACAATTTCTAAAGAACAAAAAAATGGGAAGAAACAGTTTTTTGTAGCATTAAATTTTCTCTTTTCCTCTTAATTTTTACTCTCACACAATAAGCTTTTCTAGTAGAGAAGATATGGGAGGGTATGCTTCAAGGCACAAACTATGTCTTTCAAGGCACCAAAGATGCCATTTTATATGCCTGGATCCTGGTTTCAGGAATTTATTGTCCTCTTCATTTGCCAAACCTCAACTTTGCTGACTTTCCAGATATATCCCAAAACCCCTCCTTATTTCTAAATTATTGAAGAAGCATGCTGGGGACTGCAATGGGGCTAGACCTTTTTTGTTGCTCTCTATACATTCATCTGTAGGATTCAGGGCCTAGAATAAATGCCTATAGCTAAAAGTTAGGAAATGATCTCCATTATTAGCCATTTGTTTATGAATTTGGGGAAGAAAATTGGGAGATTCATTCCACAATACTTCTGTTGTGGTTCCTCTATGCAGCTGTCCATCAGCATTACAGCAGCCTGCAGGGAATGGAGACTACCTTGTCAAGGACTATCCTAAGACTTCCTAATTTGCAACAATTAGTTCATACAATATTGCATTTGGCAAGGGAAAAAGTCAAAACTTCTCTGATCACTCCCCAGACTACATTAGAACTATTTGGCATGTTTTGTTTCCATTATTTATTATGTTGCATAGGTACTGACAATATTTTTCCAGTTACCTTTCATAAATGCTGAGTCAATTTGATCAGTCTAAGTCATAAATGCACTGCAATGTGGAATTCCACACATAGCTATATGTGCTTTTACAAAGTTCTTGACATAAGATTATTAAACTATTTTCACTACAAAAACAAACACCCCCCCCACACACAACCCTAACATTAAGGACCAAGCTGATGTAACTTGTAATTCCCTTGTAATTCTACCTCAGGTGGTGCTACAAAACAGCACCCAAAATTAAAGTTCTTGACAAGATGACATGCTTCCTCTCTAAGTCATTTCTCAAAATTTACAAAGGCTGAGAGCGCCTTATGCAAGGCCAAAAGTCTTGGACTACATTCTCACCAATGAACAGCATTTTTTATGCTGTGAAACATTCACCATTTTTAAGCTGATTTTTTTTAAAGAGGAACAGAAGTTGTTTTAATGAGAAAGTCAACAGATACTGATTTATCAACAAATTGTTTCAAACAGTATAGCACTACAGCTGATTTAGCTTCCCTGGCTAGATCCACAGCTCAGAAATCAAAATACTCTTGCTAAATACAAACTATAACCCTTGGAAAACACAAGGATCGTTGTTTTGCTGTCAATGCCTATGATACATAGGCACTAATTTGGCCACATCTCTTTTGCAGGAAATATGTTAGTCATATTCTACAAATCTTGACATGTAATATGCAAAGTTCTCTTTAAAACCGCGCCCACATTTTAAGCAAAGTTACTTATGGGTAGAAAGGGGAATTCTTCAGAAAGAAAACAGTGGGATGTGTTACCTGCAGCTCTTCTATTGGTACAGGTGTATTTGGGAGGCAGGTAGCCGAGCGAATCTTTATAATCAGTGGATTCAATTCATATCTTTGTCTTTCAGACAGAAGAGGTATTGCTACAGTGAAACTTGCATAGGCATCTAAAACTTTGGGATTATTTTCTTCCAGACGACTGATCACAGACTTTTCCCCTTTTTAAACACACAAGATTAAATACTGTTATAGAAGCAGTTCCATCAAGGCAGCAGTATTTGATTCAATCAATTAAAAATCTCCATTGGATTGTATTAAAATGAAGCAAAAGTATATTTTTAACTGCTTTAAATATTATCTTTTATGGTGAGCAAAAAATAGCCTCCAAATGGTGTAAGGACTCCCACTTTGGCTAGCTCCTGAAAGCACAGAAAAGCTTATTTCTCTTTGAAGATGTAAACACACAAAAGATTCAAACAAACAAAAATTAAAGCAGTTCAGAAATTTTTCATCACAACCAAACCTTTGTTAAAGGTAAGTGAACACTTAAAAAAAAAATTGTTATTTAATGGGCTTTATCATTCACCATTTTAACATGTCAGATTTAATTTTCCCTCTTCTTTCATTTCCTGGTCCCACAAGTATAAATATCTTAACTGTTAAGTCTCTGCTATCCAAAGTCAAGTTCAAATTCTAAATACTATTGCTGCACCTAGCAACCTGTGGAGATGTATGCCTAACTTTTCCGCTATGTCTGTCTTAAATCGCAAGTACGTTATGCCAAACATTTTTTAAAGAAGCAGTTCTCAGGCCATCATTCGTTTGATGGATATAACACAAGCTGCGAACACTATGGAAGTGCTAAGACTATTAGTGTGGAGTATTTTATGAGAATTGCCAAAACACTAACTTATAGGTGTGACAGCTCTACCTAAAAAGTGTAAAGTGTAATCTCATTTAGAAAGTTGCACGCTGCTCACCTAGAATGCTTCAGTTCTTTATGAAAGCATCTTCCCAAAACGCTGTTCAGAACTGTATTAATTTGTTTAATATCCTATCCAAATGATATATATATATATAAAAGACTATTTTTCACTATCTTTAAGTTAAATGTATGTGAAAGCACATTTCTAACAATGCTGGCATAAAAAAAAAAAAGCAAGATTTTTTGCCAGTCCCTCTAAGTGCTGAAATACCTGACTCTTGCAAAGTAAATAGTGGACTGACAAATACTGGAGTAGAATGACTGCATCTATATCCATTTCTGCAGCTTTCAGATGTTGAGAATTACCTTGTATTTTGACTCTGGGGAATCAGGGACATGCTATAGAGTGGCAATCACTGTCCCATCTAAGTGGGACAGGAACTATGACAAAGTAGTTTGACTCAAATTCTGTAGAATGCTCCAACTAAAAAAACCTGCACATCATGCTAAGATATGAGCATGCTTCTATTACAAAAATGTCTGAGAATATCACAGTATATTCATACATTCCTTCTGTAAACAGGTGACAGCAAGGAGAAATGAGCCTACAACTTTAAGTCTATTGCTGTATCAGGGGACAGTATACGGACATAGAAGTTACTATCTACCAAAGGTGTTTACAGAGGATACTATGGAAGTTAAATAGTCACTCAATATATTTTTAGTTTGAGGTTTCAGTCCTAAACCATAATTTTTTTTAAATGGGAAAAGATACAGCCAACAGCCAATTTGTATGCAGGGAACAAGCACAACCCCAGAGACAGCTGACAACCTGCGTTTCTAATGGAACTTAAACTACCATTGCTGTTTTCTTTCAAATTCTATTCCAGGATTTGCCACCCTCATGTTGCAAGGAGCATGGACAACTACACAGTAATGTCAGTGGGTGCAGACAGGAGACACACAGTCAGGCAAAAATGTATGAACTTTTGAGGCTCACAAGCCATTCTTCCAAGCTTAACGAGGAATTAATGGCAAAGCCAGCAGAGGAAGAACTGCTCTTAGAAACTAATGCAAAAATGCTTCTCCCTATCAGAACATATTTCTTAGTGATAGAGCGTTACAGTGGGCTTAAAAGAAACTGATCTGAATGAACCCATTAGATGCCATGCATAGAAAAAAAAAAAAGCAGCAAGTAAGCACCTCCGAAATATTGTAGCCCTGTGTGACTTCAGTTCATGTAGATGCAGCACCTGAGTAAGCTCCTTTGCCACATCCTTATATACACCCAGCAGCTGAGTTCTGTGTTCCATGACATATCACTATTGCTGTCTATATGCACAGAATAAAAGGGGAGATTTAACTCGCTACACACCAAAATGAAACAACATATATTAATAACAAATGTTAATCTAGTCAAAGAGAAGTCACAGAAATTACCCTTTCTTCTGACCAGTATCCCACTTCCAACATGTTCTGAATGAAACAGAATACAAGAACACCCAGAACTCTAAACAAGTCAGCCTCCTCCAGATCAAAACCAAATCCCAATTAATACCTCAAACTATTTTCTATTTTAACTAGCTAGCTTTTAGACAGAACATGAAATTCCCTAGAGATCTTTCAAGACAGATTCCACCAGGCAGACTCATGAGTGTGGGTGCTTCAGAGACAGGCGGTACACTAGTGAACCTCTCCCTCCCAGCCCTTTCTTACAGAATAATACCTGCGAGGAGAGGCATGAGATCCAACTGCAGTGAAGCAATGCCATGTTTCTTTGCCATAGCCACGAGTGTGGTCTGGGCGTTAGACAGTTTAACATGGCTCAACATTCTCTTGTTGCCTGCAGCAAGGATTTTTTTTGGACCAGAACCTCTTCTACCTGTTAATGGAGAGTGGGGTTAGACTGAGTAGGAAGCAGGAAACATTTTTTTGCAATTAATCAAAGACATAATTTAGAATCTACTGCAGTAGGTGGCAGAACTCAGTGTTGTCCTTAGAAGAAGGCATCAACCATATGCTTTAACACAAACTTAGGCAAGTATTTCAGTATGCTAGAGATTTCATTGCACAGTCCACTCTATTACATATAGCATCTCTGCTTTACAAGGAAATTTGCAACAGCAAGCATTAAAAATTCATGAAATTACCAAAATTAAATTTATCTTTGCCACCACTTGTTCCTTTGCATATATGTATTATAACATACATGATATTCTTAGTGATATGATTGCCTTCTATTTTTTTCAGAAAACTGTATTTCATAACTTCACATCTACAGAACAGGAATATTGTATTTCCTTTTCCTCGCAAGGATACCATGAAGATGAACTCAATAATTTTGTAATTTACTCAGTTGCTGAGTCTATATTTCCCAAAACTTTTTCCCCCCAGACCTAGTCTTTACCCAACCTGAAAAGCCCAGCCAGTCCCAGCCTCACCCATTTAAATCCTAGGTTCAGGTGCTTTGCCCAATCACTTAACTAACCAAGCAAAGTATTTCAGCACAAATAGTTAAAGTTTGGCAAAACTGTAGCAAGTGAACACAGCAACTTAGAAAAAGAACTGTAGAAATATTCATGCTACTGGTCCAGCCTGTAATAAAAGGAATGGCAGAATGTTATAAGTATAAATTTAAAACTCAAATAGAAGGAAACAAGAGGAATTCAACATATTATTACCTGAGTTTTTTCCTTTAATAACAGCAGTAATGTGACAGAAATATTTGAAGTACAAAAATTACACTGGGGAAAGAACAGTCCACTCTGAACATAAGCAAAATGATAACCCACATGGAGAATATCAAAGACTGTAAATGAAAAGTTCCAACTGCCTTAACTGTGAAGGAAATAGTGGGTGGAAGGTGGAGAGATGTATGTGTGCAACTGATCATGTAATTCACAGGTCTTCAGAGTCACGGGAAAGAAATACTTAGCCAGAACTGCAAAATAAGCAAGGCAGATGTGGTTCAGGGTTAAGCTCTTCAAACAGACCCCTGTGCTGCAGCCTGAGCTGCCTTCCACCATCTGTCTGCATAGAGGAAGGCTCTGAAATGCTTCCCTATTTATCTGCATGCTCTACCATGCTTTTCTCACAACTCTTCCGAAGGTCACTCCATAAAAGCAGGCTCTTGCCACACTGGATAGCAACAGAAAACAGTTGTCAAGTAAGGTTTCTGTTGATATTACCAGTGCACTCACTTATTTTGGTAGAACCATACTACACTTGAACATTATCATTCCTGCCCAGTGATGCTTATTGTTAAACAAATGTACTTTTCACAATGTGTACTGTGGCCAATGTGTCCTGCAACCTTATGATGCCATGCCAGTTTTTGGCTGGACAAGTGTATTATTTAAGATAGGTGATTTAATACATACTGTAGTGTCCATTGTTGCAGTGGTTATTTTCTCTACCCATCTTTCATGAGCACTTAGCCCATTATAAGCTATGGATGACAGAGGAAAAGCTCACACAGTTGGGCTGTGGTTTCCATTTAACAGCATGAATAAGCACTGGAAATAAAACAGACTGTAAACCACAGACCAAAACCTCGCCTCTAGTGGCAAGAGAGATGCAAGTGATATGAAACAACAATAGTGTGACAATTTCAGAATTAGAATTGTTGTTTTAGCTCTGGCTTTACTTTTTGTATCTGTTTTACAAAAGTCTCTTGCCATTTTTTCACCCTCAAAGCACTCCAGGTAGTAGGAAAGGACCAACACCATCCCTGCTTCACACTACTAGCTAAGGAAACTGTGGCACACAAAGTTCAATTAACTACTGAAGAAACACAGAAAGCTCATGGCAGAGTTGAGACTAAAACACAGGTCCCATAACTCTTACTTCTTTATAACCTTGACCTCTTTATAAAAAATAATACATATACAGAATTCCTTATCTACCTTTTAAAATTTGATCTATAATTCCATCCCAAACTCACCACTTGCGGTACCTGTCTTGTCTGCTTGATATGTCAGACTTCCTAAGTTATCTTTTGTCTTCTCAGGTTTTTCTGAAGTTGTATCACCCGGAGGGCCAGCAACTGCTTGCTGCTTCACAAGTTGGACTTCATTCAGAAATCTGTTTTTTGCAAAAGGCACGCTTCGAAAACATTAAAAAGACTTGAAGTTATTTAAGAAATATGGAAATTAAAATAAAAAAATATTTGGAGATACATCTATAGTAATTCCTATTTCAAATATCAGATTAGTATCAACAGAATAAATAATCTCACACTATATCCTCTCCATCACTTTTGCATAATTATTAAACTGATGTTAACATGAATACTTACGTGTTCATTTAAATAAATGGACACCTGCACACTGCTCCCCATTTTCAGCACAATGTATTTGCAGAATACTACAGGTCCCTGCATACACTATTTAAAGCAATCACATAAAATCTCACTGCATTTTAAATCTCCTGAATAAATGATTTCTTTGTCCTGACTTCACAACAACGTTATATTGCACTTGGAAGGCAGTAGCACAAAACATATCACAGTAAAATTGTTTCACTTGTGAAGAACATGCTCAGCTCTAAAGATTCCTCACAAATACTAAGCCCAACTTTCTTAGAAGGGGTGACAGTTGGGTTATAGAATTTTACTGCAGTTGCAAGGAAATACCATGTCTGCTGAAGGAACCAGTGGAAATTTCAAAAACAGTAGTCAGAAGTCTTCATTCCTAATCCTGCCTTCGAATTAGCCAACACTGCCTCCAAATATTTTTTCCTGATGACATTTACCCAAGTAATTTACATGCAAAGCATCCTATTTAAATAAACCCCTCCTTCTTTTCCTATTTGTCCTTACTTGTTACTTAATAAAGAAATGAAATATATTATTAAGATGTTAGCAGCAAACAAAGTGATACAATCATATGAATAAAGAAATAAAAAACCTGATCATTCTTCTGCTAAGTGAAAATAATTCAATTAATTTGCTTCTATACTGTGATTACTGGACAACTCATGCTGCAACAATTTAAAAGTTAGAGCCATATCTGTTATATCCTATGACTGTCATGTTAAAAACAACAATATACTGTCTCATCAAAATCATGCTGCAAATCTGCAATCAAAATATTTTTAAAGCCACCTTAAAAAAAGCCCTATTATCAATATTCTACTACACACAATTAGTTCTTTGATAGTGAGTCCGGAATGCCACAAATGCATTCTAGAATGAAGTAGGTAGAAATTTCAAAAGGGAAAACAAAAGTAAACAGTATGTTTAAGTAGGTAACGTCCTCACACACACACATGCATTCCAAACCTGACTGCAGAATCAGTATGAGAAAATAATCGAGTCCAGCATTTAATTTTGATATTTTCACTAAAATCTCTAAAAAATGAAATTAAACATGACTCTAATAAAGCTGGTTTCATAAATTACATTTAAAAATATTGATATTCAAAAAGGAAAATATTTTTATATTTTTAAAGAAAACCAAATTACAGAATTGAGTGGATTTCACTGAACAGCAAAGTGAATACAGGTTGTTGAAGTAATGAAAGTAAACTTTTGATAGCTCTAACTTAACTTGAGTTAATTTGATTTTAGTTCAGACTTCAGTCTACTTTTGGTGCATCCAGTCATTCATGAAGCTTTAATGTTATGTTTGTTGCTAAAATCTCTAAAGTATTACAACTTCAGGTAAGCCATTCATTTGAAATTAAGAAAAAAAGAACTGAAAAAAGCAGGAATGAATTTCCTGTTTTAATCTAGAAATAAAAATTAAATACGACACCTTCATATTCTGAAATAATGAGACATACAGTGACCAGAAACACCTTCAAACTACATATAATAGGGTCTTCATCTAACAGATGTTTTTTCTACAGTATATTCAATTTATTTTTATAAAGATGTATTTTGCATTAAAGTGATTTTAAAATATGTTGGTTTTATATTTTAATTTAATCCTGATTTTTTCTCAGAAGCAACTTGTCACCAACCACAATATACGATTTGCATAAGTTCAAATGGCATTCATCATTTTATAACCCAAAAAATAAAGAATTTAAGAATCCAAATGAGTAATAAACTATACAATTCCTTTACTGTAAATTCTGTTTGCTTAGACAGTGAACAGAAATGATCCATTCATTGAAAAGGCTATATTTTGATGTAAATCACCTTGTTTTACTATTATAATCCAATTAAAACAAAAATCAATCTTTTTAGTGGAAACAATGCAAAAACAGAATAAAATGAAAAGTCACACTTTATTAAAGATTTTCTTCCTGTTGATCTAATTAAATGCGGTGAGTTAAAACACACTGATTTCAATTTAACTAGACTGAGTGGAGCTATTTTATTATTTCTTTATTTCTGTAATTTTAGAGTTGTATTTTGGCATCTGATGCTCAAGAATTCAGAAATGTTTTAGAGGTGAGCTCCTGATTTGATCAAGGATTTGTGTGACATAATACCCGCTGGAGAGTGCTATAAATTAAAATTAATTGAAATAAAGTGTGAAGAAAAAGAAGCCTGAACATGAAATCACTTAAAACAGAGGCTGAATGTTTAATAATGGTATAATAATAAAAGTCTTAAGTGATCTTCCTACAGGTGGAACAGAAATTCATTCAGAAACAGAACTCTACCCAGATTAATCTATTTTGATTAAGTCATGCAAGATCAAAACCATATAATCTCAGGATGGGGGCTTAAATTTCAAAACACAGTAACATTTAAATATAAACAATTCTAGAGACTGAAGAGATTGTTGGGATAGTTTTACTGCCTCAGGAAAATTATTTACTGTCAAACATTAGACATGTCTGTCTAATAACCCTACTAAAGCATAGATGTCCATACTGTCTTCTGAAGGAACAGAAGCTACTACCCATTAAATATGCTTAACTATTGGTATAGTACTTTACAAATAAAGTCACCAACTTAATAAACAGGATAAATTAATAATCTAAAAGCTTCATACTGCCTAGACATCACCACCCAGTAACATAAAGCAGATCTTTCCTTTTTTATTTTTATTTTTTTAAACCTTTTTACTAATGAACAGCTGCATATGCACAACTGTATTCCATCAGTTCCGTCATGCCCTTACTGGTTAGGAGAGATGAACAGGATTTTCTGGAAACCTCTGTTAGAATTTTAATAGGAACAATACTGTTAACTGGTATCTGGTGAGATTAGTTATCAAAGAAGAACAATGACTTATGACATGAAGTACAAGAATTATTAAATTCAAGAAACAAACAGGCGGTATGATGTGAAACACAGGACGTGGCACACATGCTAAGGTTGATTTAAGGCTAAGGGGAAGTAACACAACGCAGGCATCTGTAGCGGCAGCGGTGGGAGACGAGATGGCAGGCTAGCTGGACTTCTACCCTTAGCTGCCGCACTTACTTCTATCCTTACCTTGTATCAGTATCAGCTGAATAGTAACTATCTCATGTAAAAACTGAAGCAGACAGGAGGACTCTGGAAGGTAGTTCTAGCAAAACTGCCAGTGAAACCTACTCATTTAATCTAGACAATGACTCTGAAACAGCAGGATAACCATACGTTATCATGCTCCTCTTGTGGGGAAAAACAAAACAAGACAAAACAGCAGATGTCAAAGGTGACTATCATATTAACAACAGAGTAAAAGGATTTGTTTTTTCTCATATAATTGAATACTTCAGATATTTTGGTTGATTTTTAAAAACACACCTCTGGTAAGAGATCAGAGCAGAGAGTAAAGAGTAACTAATCCTTCGGGATGCTGGAAATGCAATTCATCTGACTCACTGTATCTCCTAGAAGACATTCCTTTTATCAAGCAATTTATTCCAGATATAAAAATCACTTATCACACTTCATGTGATTTACAAATCACCTAAAGTACTATGTCGTCTAACAAGATAGTAAAAGCTGAGAGACATCTTCAAAATGGTGAAACAAATTAAAATTATTTTAATTTTTACATCAGTAGTCACAAAAACTGGTCAGTGCCATTTATAATAATAGTTTGAAAATAAAGACATTTGAGGATGCTTTGAGAGGTACAATGTTTAGTAATGAAATAACTGTAGTTCAATATATGTAGCAGATGCATGCTGTCTTTTTTTTGTGTAATATAAAATCTACATATATTATGACATTTGCTTATTTTTAAAAATTTTTAATTATTCTAACAATCATTTTACTGCTAAGAACACAGGACTACAAGAACTCCATGTCATCTAGTCACCTCTGACTGCAACCAGTATTATATGCTTGGGAGTCAAGGTATAACAAGATCAGAAAGCGACCCTCCCCGACTACTGCCCCTCAGCTTCTCGCAATGCTTACTTTAAGGATTTCCTGTGCTGAAGATTGTCACCAGACTATCATATTTAATTTATGGGCCTACTGTCTGTAACATTTTCTCTCTTTTACCAAGGAAAAACACTTATTTGCTATTAACAAGTCATGCCAACTTCATGTCCTACTTTTGATTATGCCTGCACAACTCGAGCATCAACAGAGTTGCAGGATAACAGAGAGCAGATTATGACACTAATTAGAGCACCAAATTTTAACAGGAAATGAGACTAACAATTTGCACATTTGAAGGTCCACCCAGGCAGATTTGAGATATCAAAATTTTTAGTAGGTGCATCACCTTCACTTTATTCTTGGGCATTAAATATTTCAACAGTTCTCTCTTCCTTCTCCTCCCAGTAATTTTTATTTCAGAGGTCTAAGTTCCTCAGCTGTTTCATGAACACTATTTTTTTTTTAAATCAGACAGGCATCCACACAGTGACCAATGAATAAAGACTATGGCTATGAAGTATGGTTGTATACACTATATATTCATGGCACTAAAAAAAAAAAAAAAAAAAAAATCATAGTTCATTACCCAGATTAACCCAAGCACTTCCCTGATAAATCTATCTGTCCTCAGAGATGTTTCAAAAAGCATGTCGGATAGTGGGAGAGGATCCGGGGAAGGGGGAAGAAAGTTTTTTTGTGTGTTTTCACAACACTAAAAGTGATTAACATTAAAAATAAAGCTTTTTTGAGGTCTTTCAAGTGGATGTGTTAGAGAAGTACAAAGCGCTACCATATGGTTATTTAAATACTGAATGACAGTTTATCAAAATAATTGCTTGAACAACAAAAAAAATCTAAGTAAGTTTACATGTGGGTTTAAAATTAAACCATCACCCTAGGAGAAAATCAGAACTGCTAAAACTAGAAAAAATAAAGTAGTTGCATTTCCCTCAATAAAAAAAAATTAATCGCTTTGCAAAGAGTCCGAAGCCCTAGAGACCATCACTAAACAGAAGAACCTCCAGGTGTTGGGAATAAACAAAGGAAATCATAGTGTGGAGTTCACAGTGGTAACATGGAATTTATTGCTATATTTGTTAGCAATCTCCTCACTGCAGAGTGAAAAGGCATAGAGGATGTCAACCCTTCTGTGAGCATTTACAGCTGCACTGAGAATTCTGCTGGAACCAATTTGAGAGAAGAAATACAGCATACAGCTACTGTGACTATCACGCTCCCTGGCTGTACTACAGACTCTTGGCATAAAACGAAGTAAGCAAGCTGATTTTCTAGAAAAAGAGATTCTTTTCCAGATGTGAAAAGGGGCAGCAAAACTTTGTCAGTAATAAAATTGGTAAAATATAACCTTTTGACTCTCAGATTTTCTTTTAGGGTAAACATGTAGGCTACTTGTCACACAACTCATCCCACAAGAAAAGATAATTATGATAGTGATAGTTCATTGAATGTGAGGCTAGGAAAAACATCACCACAGACTTAATATAGAGGGAATGAGAATGTTCAGGTGAATGAGAGAGTAACAGTGATATACATAAAAATAAAATATTCATTCATTTTTTTCCTGTTTGAGTTTCACTTTGAAGATATCAATTTTTCCAGAAGAACTAATATTCTGATAAATACACTCTAATGACACTAGAACTGTCTAGGAGTAATATCTCTAAGTATCTTTCCACTAACAATTTTTTTTTCTTTTCTTAGCAAATCCCAAAATATATTCTACCTAAAAAGGATTTCTATTCCAATTAACTTGTACTGACAGATAAATTTGCAAGGGGGCTAAACACACGCTCCTAATTTGACAACACACTGATTTCGTCTGTTCATTTTTCATCAGAGTGCTGTTACTGGCTGTATAAAAAGTACAAGTGCAAGCAAGGAGACAGCAGTAGCACAAAGAACTACATTTTACAATTTGAAGTGGGCAAATATCACTTATAATTCAGTGATAAGGGAATGATGTTCATCAAATGCATAGTAAGTGCAAAGATAAGGTAGTGTCCCAGATGACTACAGTGAATCTTGCACAATATGGTTGCCCATCTTTGATCAGAAAGGACACATGAAACATACAGTAGCAATGATTCACATTTTAAAGTAAAGAGTGGGATGTCATCACTGTAATTTTTGCAGTAAAAATCCCCCTAGTTTCAACAACACAAGCTCACATTTGCTCTTTCTGCAAATCTCCTCCCATAAGCTATTAAGAAATAAAATCTCATCCAAAAAGCTACACTGACTCAACCAGTTCTAGCAGTTAGAAAGCTTCAGAGACCCTGTTTTTATTTTGTTATCATGCAATTGCATGGTATTTACTTTCATACAAAAAATATAATGCAGAAGGAAACAGTTCAATTATCAAAGGCTACAATATTGTATACATGCACAGGAAGTGTCTATTTAGTCCATGAAGCAGGAACTGAGAATTGTTAAAAACAGAACAGGCAGTAAACCAAGAATTATTGAAGCTGATGTAACAAAACATTAATAATCAACATTCTCCCCAATCTTACAATACAGCACTTTCAAACAAGCATCTGATTTTTAGCAGCTCAAAAGACCACTGGCTAGGTACATTTTGAAATAAGGTATTTGGACCTAAATGGGGGGAGAACTTTAAGATGCTTTTCCACTCAAATGTAAACTATCTGAAATTTTGCTTGCATGTTCAATTCAATGTTCTTGCTGATTTTTTCACCTCTAAAAATACATGTTTTTCTACCTTACAAAGCCCACATTATCTGAACTGCAAAACTCACTTACTGAAGAACTCATCAGAAGTAGTAGCATTCTTACTAAATATGAAACTCAGAAACATCCATCTGCAAAGCTTAGATCATAAATGTATGCTGAAAACATTACCTTCATTATCTTCATGAACTTCACTATCTTTTAAGTAACAATCTGACTAAATCTTGTTCAGAAGAAGTTCTTAAACTCATGTAATAGCATAAAATGAGAGAGCATGTCATACAATACAGGATGTGTATTCGTTATCTTGTGCTATCAATACCAATTAAGTTTTTTAGAAACATAATAGGAATCTTGAGAAAGTAATTTAGAAGTTTATATATAAAGTGTTTGGGGGTTTTTTTCTGGATGACATTCTGAATGATGTATTTGAGATGCATCCTATTTGTGATTCATTTCTATTTCAAATGCAAAGTTTTCCACTATGTGTAATACCCAAGAAAAGCGTCAATTTTTTTTAATGTTACCATTTATCAAGTCTTGAATTCTCTGAACTTTTCTACAATTTTAGAAAGCTGCATCCTGACTGTTAGAAACAGGCAGTAGTTTTCCAAAGCAGGTGAGGGTAAACCTGAGAGGCACAGTGTCTTGTTAGTTTCATTCTGCTTTTAGGAGCAATTCCTCTTTTGGTTTAGTAAGTCATTTGTTTAATAGCTTTCGGTGGTAAATTTCTATCAGCTTAACTAATTTAGAGAGGAATTTGACCCAATGCAGATTCATAGTTACAGAGTTGATTCACTGATTTCAGACGCAGCAAAGCTTGTTCTGCTGATAACTCTTACTGTTGACACTATCTTCAACCTTTTCAACAGAAGGAGGTACCCTGAGCTGTAACACTCCACGCTTTTGCCATTTTGTAACATTCTCATTTGCCCAACTAGCAATAGAAGAATAACTCATAGTTACAAAGTGGATCGTAATACTTTTGCTCCTCTACTATAATCAGTAGACATGGGTGCAAAAAGTACTAGTGCAGAAGAGTTAACCACTTGTGAAATTGCCATATAATTATAACAAGGTTAAAAAAATGTAAATACTGAAAAATAATTACCCAACTGTATTTGCAATATATGAACATTTCCCAATGCAAATGCAACATTCTTACCTCACTGTATGCAAGTCATCTGTCCTTGAAGGATGTGGCAAGCCATAATTAGATGTTGGCAGCCTACTCAGGTAAGTTTCTTCTGCTGGAATAAAATAGGCTTTGTGTTTGTTATTACGTATTTCATGTTTTGATAACTCCCAAAAGATGAATTAACTGTCCCTAAACCTCTAGTAAAACATGAGTGAGAAGAGTTTTATGCAAGCTGTATTTATAAAACATGATACTTTTATATGTTTTATGTATAAAAACACGATCCATTAGATTTTTGTCTCTACGTGTCAAGGCCGAGTTTGAATAAGACCCAAATATATAAAATAAAATATTTTTGAGGGACTTCGAGGGATGGTGTAGAGAGACTAAAATGTTATGAAGCCATACTTCATTTTATAGAAAATTAATTTCCACAGCAATCATCATGCAGTGCTTCAAAACAAAACTAGGAATTAACAAGTAATTATAATGAACTGAGAATACCTGAAAAATATTTTGTCAGCACTGACTGTCCTAACTGTACATAAGTATGTACTGATGTCAGTAACATATCTTAACGTATGGAAGACTGTATACACTAAGAAACAATACATTACTTTTGCTTAATTATTTCAGTCAACTGTTCCAATTGCTAATCCAATCAACACTCATTAAACATTGAAAAAAACAGTAATGCTACTGGTCTCCAGATCTTTTACACAATATGTAGAAGTTCCAGATGCTTGTTTAGTGTTTTATATATGCCAGCAATATGGTATACTACATCTAACTGGATTCAAATGTCATTTAAATCTGTGACTATTTTCATATAATTAAGTGTCCTGGTTCATTTTAATTGACTTAACATTTGGTCTCATAACATGCCAATAACGCACACAGTTAGGTCCCTCTTTCTACAGTATTTTAAGGTCAGTGAAAAGAAAGAGACCTTCAGGGCACTCCTTTCTTCCTTAACACAGAATGGGTTACGATTTAAGCAAAACGTAGGCATTTTTACTTTCATCTGGGGCTGAAAGCTACGTTCCTGTCCTTTACCTCCTTGAACACACTTTCTACTTTTGCAGACTTCAGTATTTGGTCCATTAATCCTGTCTGGGCCAGTCACTAGATGGCGCTACTCCCAAAATACAGATGCACATTGCCAGACTACTACACCAGGAATTCATTTCCTCCAACTTTGGTGAAACAGGTCATGAACCATTTAAAAAATAAATTAAAAAAAAAAAAAAAATCAGCAAACAAAGCTGGTGACGCAGTGCTCCCCAGCAACATCACGTAAATGGTTTTGCATCAGATACCACTTTTTCCTCCTACTTCAGTATTTCCCAAATCCCCAGTACTACTTCCTGCAGTAACAAGGATTCCTTTGGAGGATTCTATCTAGATATTTAGCGAGCCAAGGTTTTCTGTTTGTGGATCTAACAAAATCAGACATGACACAGAGGCAGACATAGCTGCTAATTTTGTTTTGACTGCAACATCTAGAATTAAAAATTGAATACAGATTTTCATAAAAGATGATTAAAGTCAGAATACAGTCATGGAGACTCGTAACGCTTGTTTTCCAGTATTTTTGGACTTTTTTGTTCATAAAAACATTACATGAAAAGAACCTTTAAAGTGCAAGGCCAACTCCCAATAAGCAAAAAAAAAATAAAATAAAATAAAAGGTCTGTGCTGCCTGAATTCAGCCCTTCAGTACAAATATATATTAGAACACAGACCTCAGATGACTACAAAACACATTTTTCAGTGGTCCTCTGCCCTAGGTAGCATACTACATACTGCTTATTAAAAGAGTGGTTTAAAACTTAGCTTTATCCTTAACTATACAATGCAGCTCTTGCCTTTTTGCTCTTTCTTATGAAGCACCCAAACAGTAATCCCAGTATACTGAAAGAATTGCTGAACTCCTCATGGAGAGAGCTATAACACTCACTGTTACAGGATCTTTGTGCTTTCCCAACACTAATCCTTTCTGTAACAACTCTAACACTATTTCCAGTGTGGAGATGAAAAATGGAGGCACAAAGAAAATAAGGGGAGAGGTTTCCACTAACCTTGGGAGCCCAGCTGGAAAGCTAAGGGTCTAGTTTTTCAGAATATGGAGCATTTTATAATTATTTTAATTTTCATTAATTAAATTTTCAGCTGTTGTTACAAGTTCTCAGTTCCCACAATCTGCAGCCAGGCACAGTAACATGGCACCACAGGCCCCCTAAGGACACAGCAGTGCACTCTGCACCTCTCTCTAGCTAAACAGTACCAAGGAGCTTTCCAGTCAACAGACTTAAAAAAGGCTCCAAAAGGAACAAAGAAGGCTAAAAGCACAGTTTAAGAAGACGTGGCAACAAGTGTCACAGCCACTAGATGGAGAACTTTTTCCCTTCTTTGCTTAAAGGATGCTGCTGCTTGACATAAGGCTAGATTTTTGTTGTTATTTGTGGCAATACTGCGGCAGTTTCTCAGTTGGAATAAGACAACACCAGATTACAAAACCACATAAAATTAGGATCCCACCAATGTCAGGAATAAAATTTCATACTTCCCACGAACTAACTATTTGAAGGGAACATGACATGCTGCTACTGGGTTTCAGGTATTTACCAGCAGCAGAGAAACAGTAAGAATCTGGAATCTTATATTCTAGCTGAGGTTCTAGATGTGAATGTGGTCACTTAAAAATGTGAAGCAACAGAAAACCGAGGTGCTTTTTTCTGATGTTCCCTTAAAAACCTTCTATGAGCCAGCTATATCTCTTTTCTGTTCCAATTCTACTCCAAAGATTTTAAAAACTTATTCCAACCTCAGTCTTCCTGCAACAGCCTGCTCCTTTGGTAGCTTCCTCAGTCCTATTCCTGCTCCCCCGTTACTCCAGATCCCAGTTCCATGCCTGCTCCCTCTGTCTCCCATCAAGCCAGTTCCAGCCTCCATACAGCTATACCTTCAACAAGACGGGCTGAAGATTCCTTCTGTGCCTTGGATTCCATCACTCCTTTAACTTTTGTACAGCTGGGTGGTGGCTGAGTCTCTTCAAAAAATTTTCTTTGCAATAGTACTGTGTATTTTACCCCACCTATCAGGAAAAAAAAGTAAAGAAATTCCTTGGTTTAACTTCACTGGTTAGTCTGGTTGGGCCACTCTCAAGTTTTGAACAATTATTTTCCCATGGCTCATGATCCCCTTTTCCTAGTATCTTTAAGAAGCCACTCAGAGGCAATATTTCTGTTAGTCTGGAGATGAAAATCACTAGGGTTACTGAGGTTTACCTCAAACCTTGCAGAAGAACCTAGGATAAAATATTCTCCCTGTGTACTATAAAACAATGTATCTTTGGAGGAAAATATTAGGGCAACTGAGGCTTGTTGGAACTCCCAGAATACCGGACCTGCACAGGAGGTAAGCAATTTTGGTAGTAAGCCAAGGGCTTCTCTATTCAGACTTCTCTGAAAGACGGCAACTTCAGGAAGCAAAGCTTTTAATCCTTTCTCTTGCCTGCCTGTTGCTAAAATGTAAGGAGGCTGTTCAGAAAATACTGAAATACAAACAAGGTTCCATTCCTCAACAACAGCTATTCAAGTGCTCAACATATCTTAAAGAAAAAAAACAAATGCTGTTATAAATTTCCACCAACAAAGCTTATTCTCTGACCAAGCTCTTCACATCTCAGCAAACATTTGATGTATTAGTATCAATTTAATCAAAAAGAAATCCAAGCCTCTATTAATTAAGCCTGAAATTTTATAGCTTCCCCAAATCTCTATCCACTGAGATACAAGCACATTGCTTTACCAATAAAATATATATATTTTAATAGTAAAATTAATTTTAACTGCAGTTGCAGGGAAGCAGAACAAAGGATACCCCATGTCCTATAGGTTTCATCTCATACATACTTCTCCGATATCTAATAAGAACTGAGTTCTCATTTCATACATATCTCTTTATGAGCCATAACAAGATCCATATTTTTCTAATTAAATTAATTCAACTAGTAGATTAACTAGTATAAAATTAAATCAGTTAGTAAATAACTATCTTTGAAACCACTGATTCTCAACCTACTGTGGCCAAAATTTAGCCATGGAGTCAAGTTACTGCGGGGGGGGAAGCGGGAACAAGAGGGAGAGGATGAAACAGAAAGAAGCACGACATAAAAATGTGGCTGTGAAAGTTCTGCTTCCTCTCAGGACAGTTCTCCCCCCAAAAATCTATCTTTGAAACACAAATACAGCCATTACTACCATCACTACACAGTGGCCTCAAATAGCTCTTCAGTTTACAGATGTTCAGCTTATAGGCCTGATTATATTTTTCTACCATAAAAATTTTCAGAAGTTGATTTATGCATTAATTAAAATACGAACAAGCAGGAACTATTTTAGTGGGAATGACAAATGAATCTCAAATAATCCCATCAATAATTTACTAATAGACACAGTCACAATTTCAAGATACATAATGTGTTTGTTTGCATTAGGCTTACCAACAGCATCCACATCCTCTACTTGTGAAGAAAAAATTTTTGGTTGACTAATCTTAGCTTTTGAAGAAACTTTGTCCTTGGAATCCCAGAGTTTTAAAGTTATTTTGTGGTCTCTTAGTTTCATTAGATATTCATTGGTGACATTGATATCAATACTATGGTTCCACGATACCCAGATCTGGTCATTTTCAAACCACGGCGTAATAGTCTATTAAAACAAACATGAAAACTTTTACAGGAACTGACC
The DNA here is from genome assembly GCF_003343035.1 of Apteryx rowi. Lineage (NCBI taxonomy): Eukaryota > Metazoa > Chordata > Aves > Apterygiformes > Apterygidae > Apteryx > Apteryx rowi. The sequence continues at coordinate 592,506 of NW_020448753.1, forward strand.
AGTACTGAAGAACTTATATTCACGTGTTGACCACTATTCACAACTAATTACAGACAGTACAGTGCATGGAAAAAGCTAGCAAGAACTCTTGAAGAGTTCTAGGGTTACAAAACATTACAGCCAAGTATTCAAGGGAGATTAGAATTAGAAAAAGAACCTAACTGGAGAACAACATAATGAGACCTATCACAGCACAGTTCTCCTCTTCTGAAAGCAACTGCCTGTCACCTAGAAGAGGGGTAAAAGATGATACTATTAAGTGTATTAGAAGAAAGCCGTTCTCTAAGTGTACACTTCTTATTTTTGCAGCTCATGCCAGGACTTACATGACCCCATTGATGTGTCAGAGCAGCACGTTTTCTTGAATTCATACAAAGTTGTCCTATCAAGTCAAGGTCTGACATGAAGACACAAGATAACAAAAAACAGCAGTTAAGCTGCTGGTCAGCATGAGCTCATATACTTAAGACTTAACAGAATACTACAAAAGCAAATACATACACTTTAAAATGCTGACTCGGTACTTACCAAATTAAAGTACCACCTCTAAACTTCACTTGTATATGCTGCTAAACAATAGGAACAAAGCACTTGCAAAGTTGCTGATTGAAATGTGTTGTATCAGCAACTGTAAGAGCTTTTCTGTTTAACAAGAACCTCAAACTGATTCTTAAGCTTAAAAAAAAAAAAAAAAAAAAAAAAAAAAAACAAAAAAAAAAAAAAAAAAAAAAAAAAAAAAAAAAAAAAAAAAAAAAGCCACTCAGATTGAAATGCATAGACAAAACCAAAAGCGTACAGGACTACAGGACCAGCTCATGACCTCTTCAAACCTACTCTGTGAGCAGGAAAACATACCATATAATGAAAATATACAGCCTACTCCCACTGAAGGGAAGAGTCAATGAGTATTCACGTATGAAAGGAAAGCAGGATTTTGTTCTTAATTTTAATATTTCAAAGCAGAGAGCAAGATTCACTTGCAATTCTATATTATAGTCAAATTGGAACTAATGTGGCAAGACAGCTTCAACAACTAATTTTTATTCACATACAGCCATTGTAACTTCTTAGGTATTTTTCTTGACCATTCCTTTTTTTCTCTCCCCTTATTTGTATTTTATTTATAGACTACCAAAATAAGAGTATGTCACATAACATGGAGAAAACATCCTAACAGCCTCTATTTTCTGTTCCAGAGGCTGATTCTTTGACACTCAACTACTTCTACCTCCACTGATTTTTCTCTTTCTCACTTCAAAACACTGCATTTCCTACTCTTAACTGTCATTCATGTTTCAGCAGCACTAGTGTTTCATGGGTAACATGACTGAACTATGCATGGAAGCATATATACATAAAACTGCTTTAAATATGTACTATACGCTAAATATTGACTGCCTTGCTATATGACATTTTGCCTAAGTCCATCTCCATTTCACATAGGAATTTTCAGTTTCTGCTAATTTTTTGAGGTCAAAATGCTGTGTACATGTTATTTATAAGAAAACAAATTACTGTGTGTCCCTTATCTTTCTACCCCTTGAAAATTTCACTACAAGTAGGCCATACTTCTTCAAAGATAGGACACACTGTGGTGAAGGGGTGTGTGTGTGTGTACATTTACACACACACACACTTATACATATTTTTCCTGTTACAGAAGTCTTGCTCGCTTTCATTTTAATTACAGTCAAGTTCCTTGCCAGAAATTATTAAACTTCAAAAATGGGAGATTCACAGTGACTTAAGGTTTAAAGGTTTAAAACATAAACGTGGTCAGTCAGGATGATGCCATGAAAAATCACCTTTCAAGGGTCAAAAAATATTTGTGTATGCACACGTGTTTTTATAATAAAAGAGAAAACTATGATGGAGACAAGATTTATGCATTACATGATACATTAGTGAAATACATACTTTAGGAAAAAATAGAGTGCAAAACTTATCAATAAAACCTATATATTCACCTCCTCCATATCCCTCTCTGCTATACATTCACTCACTGAGGAAGTTACCCCTTCCATCAGTTTGTCTTTACAAAGAGTTGGCTGAATCCCTGGAGTTGTCTGCTTACAGTGAAAAAAGAACACAGTAATATAAACAGGAAAAAAGGGAAAGTAAATGAAGATGTGTAATAACAAAAAGAACAGTGTATAAGTGTAATCTCACAGGCAGAAACATGCCTGGAGATTCCAATATTGCATAACCACACATAACTTAGTCTAATATATTATGATAGATGACAATCAATATCAATGTTTAAAACACATTTGCTCAGTTATACTTTTGAAGGAATGCTGATGTTTATACCATGTTTCTAAGTATTTAAAAGTTAAGAAAAGTTAGGAAAGGAAAAGCTCTGACCATGTTATCTATCAAAACTCAAAACCTCTAATAATATATAATTCTCAGGCTGTGTTCACTGTTGATCACTGATATAGTGATGGAAAAGAAAGGATGGATAGTCAAATTGAAAGTATAATAGATTTTGGCCAGCAAATGCTTTTTTTTTTCCTTCTTCTCTCTCTCTCTTTTTTTTTTTTTAAACTGATTTACTGTCTTCCTACAAGGAATTTTCAAACTCAGTTCAGAAGACAGTCTTACTAAATTGTGCTCTTGCACTACAAGAGAGCTCAGTGTACTGTACAAAAAGCTGAGGTTAATTTAAGTTCAAACCTCCCTTCTTGTGTAACTTGACATATATTAATAGACTGATACTGAATTACTAGGCTAATACTGCAACATAATGTGCATATTAGTGACTTAAATCACTTAATCATGAGTTCTGGTAATAAAGGCAATTTTTCCTATCTTCCGTACTTTCACCAATAAAAGGGAACCATGTTCATTAATAGTAAGCAACAACTTGGTAGTTTACTTGTAAGAAGACAAATGCACGAAACCTTCAACTAGAAAACTATCTAGACACCCAATGACCACTAAGATTTAGGCAAACAGAATATAATCTAAACTATCTTTAATAGAATTACTCAGCAAAATCCAGAGAACAGGATATAGTGCTTTAAAAGCAAGACTCTCTGAAACTTAGTCAAGCAATTTTAGCGTTAACTTTTTAAAAAGAAAATTCACAGCAAATCAAAGTGTATTCAAAACATTATATCCAAATCGGAGGGTCCCGGATTTGAATGCACAGGACTCATTTAGACATGCTTTACATAGCTTGAACAAAATTTGGAAAATTCTTCAAGTACCTTAAAATATTTTTCCCCTCAAAGATTGGAAGCATAAATTTCATTCTTTCTTCATTTTTAATAGAACAGATAGTTGCCTTCGAGTTATTGTATTACTATCTTGGTACTTAAAAGATAAAAAAAACACGATCCCAAGTAAACTGATAATCTTGAGGAAAATAAAACAAGTTTTGAGCAGATGATAAAGATTCCATCAGTCTCTTACTACAAATATAAGAAGTTACTGCTGATCTAGACTAGCAGAGTCAAGTTCTGTTTTCGATATTTATTTCCATACCTGCATGTGCGGATAACATCTAAGCAGTAGTTAAAATAATATATAACTACAACACTCCACCTTTGAAAGCATTCTCCACATACGACATTCCGGATTACTCAGTTTTATGATTTTTTTTTTTTTTTTTTTACCTTGGAATCAGATTCTGCAAATAGCTTCGCAATCATCCCAAACAATACCAAATCCAGTTTTCTGGGTACAGTATCATCTGGTAGAAGAAAATACTCAATGTGATAGTAACGTCGCATTCTTGGAATAGCTGCATATTTGTCACCTTGAATGCTATTTCTTTGCACTTCAGCTACATCGGATGTCTTCTGCTTGTGCCCTAGTGAGAATATTAGAATTATTTGGAAGTGCCAAATGCTATCAAAGATGACACTTTCAGGAGAAAAAAATGCTTTCTGCAATGCTCAAATTGTAACAAGAGTTACATCATGACAGCAGAAAAATAACTGATTGAAATTAACGACTGCTGAATGTGAAACTCTTATCCCAGCGCCCAAGTCTGCTGTTTTTACTCAAGTTTAACTGCAATAATGGTCTATTAAGTTTCTGGAACTCCCCTCATTCTCTCTTCCTGCAGCATGTCTTCTTTCAGTTCCTGTAACTCCCAAGACATGTACATCCTATTACCCAGATAACTTGCACAAAGTTCCACACCACTTGGGGAAAGCCTGAATATGCCCATTCCTGCTATGCCAAAACACCTCTGTGCCACAGAAGAATCATACCACATCTGTTGAACAGCTGCTGCCTTCACCCAAAATGGTAATACTACCTTTAGACTACCCAAAATCATAATTAGGCAAATTGAGAATATCTGCAAAAAAAAAAAAATCTCTTTTGATTATTAGGCAGTGACTTATTAATAAGCAACAGCTAAAATCAGCAACTTGAATAACTGTGACTACTGAGGAGCCAGAGGTCAGGAAAGGTTTTCAGTCACCAGTGACAATCATCCAATGATAAAAGGCTCCCATGTCCCACTGCCATTTTCCTGAGTGTTCTACCCAGGAAAATTCAAACCAAATAACATCTTTTCTAACATTATCTTCTCAAAAGACCCAAGACCCTGTCCCACAATTACTTTATGAAATAATGAAAAAAGGATTCTTAGGAAAACCTGTGTCAGATACTTACTTGGAACCACTAAAGGGACAGCTAGTGAGACTGTGAATGTGCAGGTGACAGTATGTGAGGCAGCAAGTTCCACTGAGTCTTTTTCAGACAGGTAGGGCCTGCTGCTTTCACTTTCTGGGGTCAGATGACCACCATCCTCAAGTACCTCTAGGCTTTCAGTTTCAAAAGTGTTTTTAGAGCAGATTGTGTCCAAGCCTGTCATCTCTTCTTCATCCACTGCCTCTGAAGTCCCATGCTCTTGCCTTGCCATCTTGATGTACAATCACCAGACAACTGATTGTAAGACTACAAAAGAGGAAAAACAGCTTATTTTAGTGCTGCTGTCCAGAACAAATAAAAATACTTACCAGAGCCAAAGCAATATTAGGAGGCACAAATATTCCCACTTCCAGATGCTTTCAAACTGTTTAACACATATACCCAAGAGATTAAATTTGGAGGCTGGGACAGTTCACACAAAGGTCTCCAAGCAACAAGGGCAAGGCAACAGTATGTCAATACACTCGGCAAAAAAAAACCCACAAAGCTCAAAAAAGTGAAAATGCTAATATCTTCTGAGGCTATCAACTACCAGTTTCTTTCCTGGCCGCAGAGGAAAGCTGAGTTTTGGAAAAAAGCATTATTTTCAGGACGCACGTGGGGCACCCGCAGAACCACAGGTGCTGGAAAGGGCAGTATACGCGTTAAAGCAGCAGGTGACGATAAAACCGCCCCTTGCGCACCTGCTGCGAACGGCAGCTGCGCCTCGCCCGCAGCCTCCGCGGACGGAGCCGCTCACCGAGCTGCTCGGAGGCGCCACCGGGGAGACCAAAGCCTAGTTTGCGGCGCGGCTCGTCTCCGGGAGCGTCCTCCCCCGCCCCGCAGCCGGCCCCGCCGCAGCGCCGCCCCCGCCCTGGCCTCGCTCCCCGGGAGCCGCGTCCTCCCGCGCCACCTCCTCGGAACGGTGTCCCTCCGCGCGCCAAAGAGTCTCCCCCCTCCCCGCGCCAGGCTCCGGGACGCCCGCGCAGGGATCCGCGGATGGGCGAAGCGCTCGGCGCGGCGGCACCTGGCGGGCCGCCATGTGGCGCGGCGGCCGCGGTGCAATCGCTCAGGTATACGTACATGCGTGCTCTCTAAAAACAGACACTGTAGTTGCTATTTGTGGTTAAGGAAGTCAGCTGTTCATCAGGGCTTTGGAGCTACTGGGTTACATACACGAAGTTTTTTCACAACTGCGGTTTTTCTGCTCTTCCCTGATTCATACCTTTATGCATAAAGCTGCACCAAAACGGAGTAAGCAGCGGCACCCAGAAGATGCCACAGGTTTCAAAAGCTGGAGTTTGACTTCCAGCAGCTTTGCATTTTGCATGTTTGTCTTTAAAACTTTAAGAGAAAACAGGCTACTTGAATATCTGAATGTTTCAGCGCTGATTCCTAAAATACTGTGGGCTTTCACTGCCAACACTTTTACAACATACTTACATTTTAAAATATTTTTATTACATTCTATCCAGGAATGATATAAAGTACATCATACCTTACCAACGGGGTAGCCACCCACTTAAATTAAAACAAAGCCGAAGCAATGCGCTGCAGGAGCGTGCTTGCGCCCAGTGGGCCCTGCCCAGCCCAGGCCCCGGCCCATGCCCTGGCCCACCCGTGACCGCTCTGGCACCTGCACAGGCCGGCCGGCTGCGCTCCACTCGCGCCACGCAAAATCAGTACATCAAAATCAGTATGCTACACTACATCTGTACTTTTATGGAGCGCTTGCATCTGAAAATTTAGAAGTACTGCACGGATAATCTAAGAATAAAAAAATATTTGCAGTCTTATTCCCTTTCAAACGTTTACAATATATTTTTCTCTGGACAAATTTGTTGTCTTGAACACAGATGATATTTATGGTACAGTGGGCAGAAGAATGAGAAAAGGATTATCTACAAATGTTTAATGCCTATGAAAGAATAATCAGTAATATGTAATTATGCACACAACTAACAAATCACCAAAATATATAAGCACGTTCACTTTTTAGTAATTTTAAGAGCATCACCATCCAAATGACTCAGCAGAAATAAGAATAAACTGGACAGAAATAAATGGACATACGTTTTTCAGAGACAGTAGCACAGGATTATCTACACATCGAATCATTGGGCAGTAAACCATAGTGTGAATTTATGCACATTAGTTACTCTTCACTAACTCCCTTTTCAGAAACTCAGCATGCCTAAAAAATAACTAACAGTCCTTACATTCACAACTTACATATCAATTTCCCTGCTCCCTAGACAACAGTGAAACTATTACAGGATTAGTTCAGCAATTATAAACCAAATCATAAGTAAATGTTTTGTCTTCTTGCACAGGCCACACATCCTATTTTTGATATGAACAACTCAGTATTTAAACCTACTTTAATCCGGGTGCTTAGTTAGACAATATTTCACACAATCAGGATGAAAAAGGATGGGGATATTCATTTCTCAGATTTCTATTCTCTATGTTTTCCCACATGAACATGGATCACAACTGATCATTAGGAACTCTGGCTGACATCTCAATAATCTGAGTAAAAAGCAGAGTGGAAATTAAAATGTCAATGGAATAAAACATGATTATAGTGAAACACTTTCCTGCCAGATAAAGGCTTCAACATTTTAGGGAGTATTCTGTGAAAGATCAAATACACAAATTCCTGTATGCTCTTCCCATACCTGCTACCTATAGCATGAGTTTTTGTAAATCTCTTCTGCACAAACCCAAAGAGAACTTTACATCCAAAAAATGTAACCCAGCAAGAATCTGGATTTTTCATACTGAAACTGAAAAGCACATAAAGCCTAGAAGGATCCAAATCTTAAAATGGCTCAACAATTCCATGCTCCTTTTGTACCTAAGCTAGCTCCAAGACCCCAATCCTAGATGCCATTCTTCCATTTCAGCCTTCAGAGGAAATGTGCTGTAGATACATCTGCTGGATACCCAGCTGACTGGGCTGCCAGAAGCTATTCCTCCTCACCAAGCCAGAAGCTATTCCACTCAGGTAAAGGCTGCAGGCTGCGAATCCTCAGTAAGGTGCATAAAACTTCAGAATAACACAGAATAAGGTGCACCTAAATCTTTTGTATTGTCTAACTCTATGCAGCGCCCTATTCAGCATGCCATTTGGGGGGCATTCTAAGATGCCCAGCTTTCTCCATAAATTAACTGATCCTGATTTGCTAGTGATTCCAGGTTCTGGATTTCACCAAAAGGGCTAGAAAGATACAAAATGGGTGTTACAACACTAAAGTTGAGGAGCCATAGTGCTGTTGGCATCTGCTCCTTACTGTTGCTGTATCTCTATCTCCTCACCTATAAAACACAGACTTTGAAATTTCTGGTAATATTTAGGGATACTCAGGAGTAAAGATGATCTAAAAAGGATAAATCTAAATAATACATGCTTATCTCAAGAATCTACAGTCTGATTTACAGGAGAAATTAAGACAGCATCAACATTTTAGAAAGGAAACACCCCTCTGAAGTAATTTAGATAACATACTCTTAACAGACGTCAAAAAACTTGTAACAGAGGCTCAAGTAACATCTCTGCAACCTATAAAAGAACTACTGAATAACTTACCAGGTAGTGAAACAGAAAGCCAGTGGTAATATCATTGACTGAAGAACTACAAGCCAAATTCTGGTCTCACTTATACTACAGCAAATCTGCAGTTTTTCCCCTCAGTTGACCCCCAAATTTGCTCATAGAAGAGCAACATTTACCCCATAAGCACCACTAAATAAAAGTCACTTCTCTTTCTCTAATGGCTGTAGAAGAGCCTTAAAATTGCTCCAGATTCTGAATAGCTAAGAAACGTAAAATAAAACACCTGTTATTCAGATAAGTGCAGCTGTTTCCTCTGCAGACTACATAACACCGTTTCTTCCCTTAAAATGGATTACATTCCTTCAAGAGAAAGACCACCATGTATTTAGTAATCTCTCTCCCTCCAGATACAAACCAAATGCAGTGAGGTAAGATCTTTTTTTAATTTCAGTAGGTTCCCACTGGCTCCACAGCAAAACATTCTCCAGACAGTCCATTTGTAATATATACATTTTCTTTACATTCAAATGCTTACCAAAGTTCCATAAATTAGTTACTGAAACTCTTTTCTGAGTCTGTCTAATATGGTCTCTGTGTAGCTAAACCAAGAAAACATCTTCATAGCTTTTTGCACAGTTTATCAGAATTGCCTACATACTCATAGGATGTGTACATCTAAAATGTCTTATAAGGTCCAGCATATTTGTATATGCTAGTATACATTCGTAAAATTTAAGATATGTCCTTTCAGATATCTGAAGCGCTGGGACGTGAGTAGTATCTCTAACATGATTACTCACATTCTTAAAGCACCTGCCACTTTAGTAAGGCACTGCTTGTCAAAGTTACTGTCTTATGTTTTCAGACTGAAATTTCAAGTTTGAGATTTATGCCTCCTAGATTAACATTTCATCTTTGCTATCATTTCAAAATGTGGCAGCTTTCAGATTTTCAGAAGCTAAGGTAGGATAAATTATAGAAGGAGATAAACCTTCTACTATTTCTCTGGAGAATAAAATGATTCTATTGAGAGGCATATGCATATGAAATGTTTCCAGTACGACAATAGTTACTGGAGTCTTTGTGGAGCATTGAGGGCATACTCCAGGGCTGTATATAAAGAAAAAGAATTAATCTTCACTTCAAGGGATTTACAACCCATATTAGATGCACATGTAACCACAACTTGCAGTTACATAAAAATGACTGTACAGAGAACGCCGGTTAAACCTTCAAGCCATTCATTTTAATTAAGGTTTGCTGAGGTTTGCTCAGGAATATTACAACATGGCTGATGCCTGTCATCCAAAGGCCAAACAGTAGACCTGAGCTTTGAGAAAGGATGGGCAGGCAAGATGTATGATTCTGTGAAAAACTGCATGGCAAGTGTGAAGGTAGTTATAGATGAATGTTTGGAATATTCCCACATTTTATTCTGGGGAAAAGAAACAAGACCTCATGTTGTCAGCCATGAATACTGGATTATACTTTAGAAGGAGTTAAATAACATCAAAGCATAAAGTTTATTACAATTGAATTTCAAGCTTCAACTAATTCCCAGATGAATCTATAATAAAGCAATTTAGAAAAGGACTGTTTTTAAATTCTCTTTCATGCCAACACCTGAGTGTGACTACCAAGAGGACAGATTTCCCCTCCCTGCCACAAATTTTACATTCTCACAATACATGTCAGTAAATTTACTGGGGTTCTCTTCACTGCCATACCCACAGTGATACCCCCAAAAAACAGAGATTAAAGCTATTCTTCAAAAAAACATTTTTTAAAAATAAATAACCACTGACTGACCAACTAATAAGCAAGGTGCTTCCCAGTGGCAGAGGGTCTGAAGTTCTGGAAAGCTGTATGCTGCTGAAATGCTATAGCTGGTTTCCCTGTCATTCCTGTGATGTGATATACCAAATACAGTGTTATCTCTGTTCTTACAGTTCATATTCCTTCCTCTCTACCCATTCATTGCTAGAAAATATTTTGGAATCTTTAATGGTAGTGGTAGTTCTTAAACAATATATATTATCAATTTTTTTAAACAATCTGTAAGCAATAAATCCTTAAAGGACAGATCAAATTTAAGTGCCTTGTCTTCACCAAGTGCCCCACAGCCCTACTTGCTCATTCTGATCTACATCCATAATTCTTTATTTATACTGCCAAATAGTGCATAACATGTTCCCTGAGCTACTCCACCAGAATTTTCTACCGAGTGGATGGAAGAATAAAATATGAAATCAGAGAATTAATTAGGTACACAATTAGCTTCACCCTGCTATCACATTCATTATCTCATTCTCCTTTTGCATATTACCTATACAACAATGTGCTATCTCCACAGAGCAGGAGATTGTTCTCATACATGTCAAATATGTTCAAAATACAGAAATAGCAGTGAAAAAGAGTAATATTTCAAGGTAAGTATTAAATGAGAAAAAGCTGCAAGCAGGAGTAAAACTGCATGACAGATAGGAATGCTCAATTACATTTTTCCTTTTTTGTCTTACTGTATACACAGAACGGTCCCTAACTATGCTGGACCTAACAAACAAGAGCACACCCAACATTTTTGGAGTTGCAAGTAACTTTAAAATTATGCCAATAACAACACTGCACCACAAGAATTATTTTAACTCATCTCTGTGAAATCTTCTGTGAAAACCAAACTTCAATTTAAAAATTACCTATAACATCACAGTATGACTTTGTTGAAAACGATTTGGAAAACATATTTTAAGTACTTAGCATTACATTTTCACTTTTCTCTCCAATAATAGAAAGTTTAGAAGGAATAAAGTATATTTTACAGTAAAGAAGTGATCTTTCCTGCAAGATAAGCATTTTCCACAGCCTAACAGTTCTATTTGGCTCTGTATAGCACTAATGAATGACAACCCACTACCCAAATAAGACTGGACTATTGATATCCTGGCACTTGAGACATGAAAGCAATCTCTGCTGATCCTTGGTCCTGTAACATATATGAACTGTGAAATAAAATATGAGTAAAGTTAATTTAAGACCAAACCATTTTTTTTCCTATAAACAATGTTACTGTGTATGTCCTTATTAATTCCACTCCTACCTAATACAGTTTCAATCCGTATTCTGTCGATGTTGGCAAACAAACTGAAGTCAGATGATGATACCTGAAAACTTAAAATAAAAATCTCCAGGTAGTTATTTTCAAAAGGCAATATTTTTAAATACTTCTGATTTCCAATTATAATCACAACACTGTAGAAACAGTCATTCTATTCAAATGATGCTTTCCTATCTGCTTTTATATATAGTTAGGACTCTTTCAACATACTTTCAAGCTCCAGTAGAAGCTCCTGTGTACTACCAGGACTGCTAACAACTTGGTAAAGAAAAGGACCTTAAATACTTAACAATATGTTGCCATCTCTCTGAGAAAGTTTAGAGAATATGTCAATGAACACAAAAATCTTGACCGTTAGGGGTAAAATCTTAGTCCGGGGTAGATACACCAGCGATTATTAAACTATTACAGGCGCCTCTGTATCACTGATACTGATAGCACTGAACTGTAGAAAAAGTGTGTAGGAATTCATGTTTCAGTTTTTAAAAAAACATGTTACAAAAGGAAATCCAAACCCCTTCTCACACAAAGGCTGAAATGGGATTTAAGATTTTTCTGGTCCAACTGTTTTTGCAAATGTCTAGCATTTAGAAGTATTGTTTGGGGGGGGGGGGAGTGTTTGTTTGAAAACTTGATGCAAAGGCAAACTGTCTAGCAGTCAGAGATACAAAATACAATGGCCAAAGGTTTGGGAGGTTTTGTTTTCTTTCAGAGGTGAAACTCAGGTGAGCTTGAACTGACATCATTCTGACCTACTCATTTCCCTGTTACAGTGATAAAGCAGAAAGCCAAAGATTTGTCATGCTATTTATGCCCTTCATTCTTTTAAAACTGAAGAACAGCAGATGGGCAATGGGGAATTCAACAAAGGCCCAAATGTTCCCCAGCACTGTTAACAGTGCCTCCATTCTAGCCTGAGATAACACCAGGAAACCTAACTGGAAAGCATAGGTGCTAATGTAAAATTTATGCTGACATGTTTACAGCCTGGTAAGGATTCTGTCAGTCTTTAAATCAATTATTTCCACTTGAGAATTTTTTTTTACAATTGAAAATAGCTAGACCAAACCAAGTTTAAATTGGTCCATTGTCTAACTCCAGGACCTTTATGCTTTAGTTCTTGTTTGGGATCGGTCCAGCTGATGTGTGTAGATAACAGATGTGGATTTACATATCTGCTAAAAACACTCAAGGTTTATGGCTTGTCTCTTCTATCGCTTTCTCACTAATACTGCATTATAGGGACATATTGTAGACCTTAAATGAATTCATGCAATAATAATATTAGCAGACTAAGAAAACCTAAAGTTTTATATGTTTGCATAGTTATGATAGAAAACAAAGCATTTTTATATATATGTTAAGCATGGAAAAATACTATCAGTTCATCCAGTCACTCAGATCAATCAAAAGTATGAGTTACAAATTATTTATCAATTCAAATATTACAAACGAGGAAAATGAGAGAAATGCTCTTTAAAGGTACAAGAATACTTCAACAAAACAGAAGCAATAGGTCCCTCAACTGGACAAGGGATTTTAATAGTTCCTAATGGCTGTAAAACTACAAAACATACTACTATTTTGGGTAAGAAGTCCATAGAATCATTGGTGGATAAAACTCATCCCTTGAGAATAAGGAGCCTGATCCTCTGGAGTACTGAGTACCCTGGGGGAACTCCAGGTCTCATACCGTAAAAGCCAGAAGGAAATGTTCAGCAAAGCAACATTGTATGTTGCCAGTCTGCCCTCTGAATAATCAGAAATCTGATTTTTAGTAAAGCAGAAGGTCATCAAACTTCTTTATTCTAAAGGATGTTTTTTCTTGACGATGCACAGCAGATGGAATTAAGTCATTGTTCCCACTCAACGACGGGAGGTAAAGACAGTGTTGGGGCCCTCAGGGTACCAGCAGACCTTCACTCCCTGACCAGCCCCTGCTCAACACCCCCTGCTCAGGCACCCGATCTGAGCCCAGGCCTGGGCACGCTGCCCTTACCTGGGCTATGCTGTTGGTGTACCTGCCCCAGTCCTAGCCCTGCCTACCCAATGGACTTTGAACCGACACTGTAGCCTTGACCTCAGTCCTGTCTCTGGCCCTGCCTCTTAGATGGGCCTTGGATTTATACTGTAGCCTGTTTCCAGTACTGTTTTTGGCCCTACCTCCCACTGCTCTTGCATGGACTTCTTGGATGGGTCCTGGACCCAGTTCACCACCTCACCTGGTCTGGGGCTGTTTATGGACCCTGTTATTAGCACTCCAAATCTACCTATTCAGACCTTGGGCACTGCTTGTGCCATGGTCACCTGTGGCTCCTGGCTCATCCCTGCTGGCTGCTCTCTGAGTGTACGTAACTCCATTTGGCAGATATTGGTCAGATCCTGCTCACAGGATCCCACCGAAATCAGTGGTGCTGCTAATGCAAGAAAGCTGACTGGTGTTTACAGTCAAGATTTTAACCATTTGAACAGAAGGAATTAGTTAAGGCTGGTACTCCCTTTTAATGGCACTTCATTTTTAAAGCGGTCCTACCCCATAAAGGAGCAAATACTACTACTTTGGAAAGGTTAAGTCATTCAAACCAACGGGCATAACGGGAAGGGGCTCAAGGGGGACAGTTCCAAGGGGGCTCTGCCTCAGGCATCGCCAGCAGCGCACACCCAGGCTCGCTCGCCCGCAGACCCTCCCCGCCAGCCCCCCGTGCTGGCGGGAGCAGAGCCTGGGAAGACCGGGGCTGCCGGAGGGCTGCCGGCTCCCCGCCGTTTTCACCCCGCTCCCGTTAACCCCCACCCCGACGCGGAGCCAACGGCTACGAGCTAGGGGAGAGCCGACGGCGTGACGGCACCCGGACACCGACGGTCCCGTTAGGAAGAAGAGAGGGGGGGAAAAATAACCTTAAGATCAGCGCGGACGGGACACCGCGGGGAGGGAGGCTGGGCTAGCAGGGAGCGGCTGCAGGCGGCCGCCGCG
>NW_020448753.1:607599-724507 GCF_003343035.1 Apteryx rowi
GGCGGGCGGCCGGGCCCTGCTCGCGCGAGTGCTACGAGGAGGTGGTGGCGCTGGAGCAGGCCGAGGACCGCATCGCCAAGCTGGAGGAGGAGAACGGCAGCCTGCGGGAGCTGGTGGAGGACATGCGGGCCGCCCTGCAGAGCAGCGACGCCCGCTGCCTCGCGCTGCAGGTGGGTCCGGCCGCGCGGCGCCGCCCGGGCTTCGTCCCGCCGGCGCTGCCGCTCTCCCCTCCGTTCCCTGCCGGGGCTCACAGCTCCCTGCTTTTGCTGGCGAGAGCTCACGTTACCGTTGGTTAGAATATAATTTGCAGATGAAGATACTGTGGTTAAAAAAAAAAAAGAAAACTGCTTTCAAAGCATCAAGTGTTAATAAAACATCTGCATCCAGAGTGCTTTCCAAAAGGAGGGAGTATAACACGCACCTCGGTTGTTACTTCTTCTTCGGTATTGGCTTTTTAAGAAATAGTTTGACTATAGAGAGTCTTCAAGGAGAAATGTTTTCTTGCGGTATTTTTACTAACGTGACGTTATATACATTTAAGTAATGCACTAAAAATCATCCTCCTAAAATTACAGAAGACTAAAATTTACCAAACTCAAATGTATAACGCTACTTTTCCTATTGCACATGCAATCAGTCGTATATCAATTACGTAGCATTTTTCATAAAATGTAAGTAAGTAAGAACTTTTGGACTCTTACCTGCATAAGCACGTGCAACTACTGGGCCGTAAATGTTTGAGTTTTACCTCGGAAAGATTAGAAGTGTGTTTTCCTGGGAATGTGGTCCTGTGAGTTCAGAGTCAGAGCCAGTTCTGCAAATGACAGACAAGTAGTCTCTGCCTCCTGTGCAGAGCCCCATTAATTTGGGGTCTGTTTCAGTTATATTGGCTCAAGTGAAACAAGTATATGTTTAACAGCAGTTAAAATACTGTGGCATGAAATAGCGTAGAACAGGCAAAGCACTAAAAGGCTAAGTTGGCCAGTTGTTCTAGGGGTCTAATCAACTTGGATTTAATACTAGTACTTAACATTCACGTAATTCTGTTCTGTGTGTGACGTTTGAATTTGGCACTAGCTGTCCATCTTCGCAACATTCAGTGTGGTAGATAAAAAATACTCTTACTGTTTTCAAATGGAAAATCGGAGGCAAACATGAAGTCACCAATCAAAGGCCGCAGAAAGAATCAGAAGAAAGACCCAGATTTGAGCTCAAAAACACCACCAGCTGCTAACTCTATGTTCACTCCTGTTAACCACGACTTAAAAAAGGAATCTGAAATATTTCTTTCACAAAATTACTTGCCTTTCGGAAACAGACTAAAATAATGACATTAAGGCTATACACAAATCTGTGCAAGGGATTAATTTTCCACTTTAATGAGTCATTTTAAAATTAAACTTATAGATATTTGTTTAAAAACTTATCCAGAACTTGTTTCATTGTCTCTGTATTTGGCAAAGGTAAGTTCCGTATTAGTTGCTGATCCACTATATGTGATTAAAAAACAAAAGAAAAATCCAGCCATTTTCAGTCTTGATTAAAATGTTATTTGCTTTCAAATACATTAATTTGTCCCTGCTTTATGCTCCTGTTCATTATAGGTAGGACTGCGGAAGAGCCATGCTAACCATAAGGAAGAGGGGACCTGTTTTATAGGGAGTAAGAGACTGGTAACACAGAACCACCCCCAGACCAAGTGCCTTCAAAGCGTCCTGAAGGAAGTGGAGCTCATCCGGAGCTCCAGGGATGGACAAATTGAAGAAGCAATTAGGTTCAATCAGGAATTGGAAAGAGAGCTGAAGAGCTCTCAGGAAGCTCTAGTCAACCTGGAAGACTGCAACCGTAACCTGAAGAGGGAACAAGCAGAAATGAGGAAGAAGGTTGAAGAAGCAAGACATGCGGTCCTGAACAGTCTGGGCAAAGTGAAGGAGCTAGAAGTGAAAGCTAACGAAGTGCCACATTTGCAAATATACATTCAGCAGCTAGAATCAGAACTGCAGCATTATAGGTAAGTCCATCAAAAAAGGTTTTGAGTCTATCAAAAACATGGCTATAAAATGACAGTATTTAAATGCAGGTTAGCTTGAAAATCACTGGTTGTAGCTTAACAAATGTCCCCAAATACATCTTCTAAAATATGGCTAGAGGGAAGTTAGGAGCTACTTACTAATTTTCTTGGTAGGGATTCATAACAGAACTCTGCTCACAGATGCCCAGTCCAATAGAAGTTAGGACAAAGCAAGAATTCTGGTCTACAGACAGATGAAGTTATTCCCAAAACTCACTCTAATAGGAGTTAATGTAGTAGTAATACTTCAAGAAAACCTCAAAAGAAATTACTTAGTCCTTCATAATCTGTTTCCCACACACTTTATATTCACTATTTAAAGTGAAAAAATAAGTTTATTATTTCTTGTTAGTTGTTACACTTAAAAAAAAAAAAAAAAAAGCTGCAACCAAATGGCTGATGCTCCAGTTCTTATTAAAACTGTTCAATTTGACATACAATTTGGAGAAAACCCACACAAGGCCAACTTCTGGCCAGCAGAAGTCTGCTGTGACTTTTAGCACTTCTTCACTGATGGAATATGTTATACTCCATAAAGGAATCAATCTAAATAATTAAAGCCACTTACAGATATTCAGAACTTCTTAGCTACTACATAGTCATCCCATGAGGTAAATGAAATAAAATCTCTAAACCAAAGAAAACAAGAAGGGGGTTACTGTGGCATTCCCTGAGTGGGTTTTGTTTTGTTTTGTTTTGTTTTGCTTTGTTTAGATTATCATAAAGGTAATTTCACTTTATTAATAATCTGATTTTAAAGGTACTTCAAAATAGATATATAGTGTAAATCAAGTACAATAATTTTCACTTCTTATTCATTGCATCTGACAGCAGCTCACTGGTATATTGCTGCCTTTCCACCCTATTAACAGATATGGAAACTGAGGAAGAGAGAATAATTTAGTAGGAGTCTCAAATAAAACATGCATCATCTAACTCAAAACCACTTTGTAATAGCATAAATACAAATGTTTTCAAAACTAAGAAAGGTGGTCACAAACTTTATTATTTGCTGGTTTTGTTGCTTTTTATCTCTCGGACAAAACTTGAACTCATTGGTAGTTATTAAGCACTAGGCAAATTTGCAGTTTTTGTTTCAAATTCACCCATGGAATGAAATGTCTATATCTTTACTGTCCCAAAGTAAAACTAGTATCTATATGTATTTTTTCCTAACTGTATTAAAACTAGTATTTTAATATATTGTCTACTTTGAACTGCTTGTCTCTTCCTAAACTTATACTTCCTCTGTTTGCTTATATGAAGAATTCATAGTGAGTTATTTGTGGCATCATAGCTATTGTACCATTTTATGAAGTGAGGAAATTCTAAAAATAATCACTTTATCCGGTGTCTTTCTATAAGCATTGTGTATGTTAATATCTGTGTGGTTGCAGAAGGTAAAAGCATTTATTTAAAAATGCTATGGGATTTAAAAAATGCTGGCATGGACATGTAATATCCAAAACAACTAGCTGTCATTTACAACTCTTACTTCTGAGCCAGATCTTGCTACTTATCGAGTATATTGAATTCTCTCTGGCATGGGCAGCAAAGGCTTAAGCTCAGTTCTTGTCTTGCAGAATTACTTGCAGAGTTACTTTACCAAAGTATGATGAAGCATAAAAATTCACCCTTGAACAGGCAGAGATCAGCTAATTAAGGATCTATAAGAAATGTCAACTAGGCGCTGCAGAGCAGGAACTTTTATGGGCTATAACAACACAGATAATGCGAGTTAAAAATGTGACGTATATGTTCTTTGTAATATAACCCTCATCTATAATATTTATATTAAAATTACATGGTGATTTAAAGTGAGTGCAATGCTCAGGAATGGTGCCTGACTAACAGTTTGAGAACTAAATGTTTTTTCAGCCACACAGGACATTCGCTACAGGACCGGGCCACGTTCCACATGTGAGACCCTTCAATGGGTCTTGATTCTATGGTAGCCATAAAGCATTTCCAGCTCCTTGTCCATGTAAAATTGGTCTTGGCTTAAACAACTTAACAGGTGATAGCTATTTAGTGATGGTGTGACTTGCATGAACATGGTCATGTTCCACTCTTTTGTCTGCCTCCATGTAGTACAGAGATGCCCAAGCTAGCATAAAAACAGGTAAATTAAGCAATGCGGAGCTCTGTTACTGTAATGAAATAGCTTGTTCAACATATGCTTGGATATCTCCATGCTATATAGCCATTGGCATCACAGCTTGACCAAAAGTCACAAAGGTACAGCAGTCCCACTCACTTCACTTGTGTTGCAGATAGCAGAAACTACTTCTGCTCATAGAGAATCATATTCTCCTGTAGCACAGAAGTCCAAAACCAATGGATGTAGCTTGGGTAAGGTGCTAGAAAGTATATTTTGAGGGAAAGGTCATGAGGGACTTGGCCAAAGTGTAGAGATGAAAAACAGCTGCTCTATCCTGCAGGTTTCTCAGACAGTCAATTGGCAAGTATATTACTTGTTACATTATTTAAGTAAATACAGTACGTGTTTCCGTACCACAAAAAGATTGTAAGCATGTTAGCAGGATCCAGATTTGGCAAAAATTAATGTTGGAGCAGAGACAAATGTGTGGAGAATCAAGTATACTGTAGAAAGCCTGTAAGGTTGCAGATCTGTCTTCTGAGAATTCAGTTTAACTAGCTTTGTGTGGCCACTATTTTACTTCAGCGAAAGCCTAATTTCTTCCAGAGAAAATCATATCCAAGAATGAGACCAGTCTATGAGTTTTACATGCTCCTCCTGTTCACACTTCTGTTTTTCTAAAGTAAAATAGAAAATGATTTGTTCTTTTAGGTTCAGACTTTCAAAGGTTTTTAAGTATATAAGTCCCACTTCTAGACCTTCAGCTTACACCAACTTCCTATCAGTTAGGACTGGAGTCAGAACAATGACCTTAAGTTATAATCCCTAATTCAGGAAACAACTTCAATGTGTAAAAGTTTGTTCCTGTTCAGGAAAGCATTTAAGTACCTGCAAATGATTAAATGTTTTCCTGAATTAGGGTACCTAACAACAATTCCCTTTGCTGCCCACAAATTCACATTTTTGCAAATTTAATGCAAAATGTTTCTACCAAGATGTGTGGTAAATATTTGCCAAATGAAGTTTGTATGATTTAAATGTGAAACTTTTCTGAGTACAATTTTCTGTATCAGGATTTGAAACTTCTATATCATATTACCAGGTTCCTAAACCAACCTAGTAGACCAAATAGTTTATACTTTCTGTCTTAAGGTGTACACTGTATTCTTCTGACACTGGATGCCTTTTCCAGGTTTTGGCTCCTATTATCTCCACCATTAGAAATGTATAGTATACTCTTTTTTCTTAATCCCTGTCAACTTAATGAGTCAGCTCAGACACTTTAAAGGTAAGTCTAGAGAAATTCCTTATTGAAAAGCATGCGTTAAATTCATTTCAGAGGTAAATGAATTACCCAAGAAATTGTGTGCTTTATCACTTAGTAATATATCAAGAAGGTATTATCCACAATGTTAGCATACAGAAGAATTTAGGAATTTTTGCAGGCTCCATTTTTCCTACAGTGCTGCCCAGACAATTATTTTCATTTTGCACTGGTGCAGTTGATTTCATCTTCCTAGGTGTAGGACTTTTCACTTCATATTACTGAAGCTCAGCTTTTTGATTTTGGACCACTTTTCCAGTTTCTCAAGACGATTTTGAGACTAACCTCCAAAATGCTCTCATTCCCTCCCAGTTTTGTGTCAACTTTTGAAAGAGAAAAGTCGAAAGTATAAATGAACATCGTGATGAGAACTGGACCCAGAAGAGATTCTGGTGACCTCTGCTTGATATATCCTGAGGGATCCTGAGCTATTCCTTAGAATAATTCTTTTTTCAACTGATTTTGCTCTTACTCAAGGTGACACCATCCATGTATTCTAATATAGTCCTATGATTTATAATAATTATTTATAAGAATGCCATATATAAAAATGTTACTACAATAAAAATGTCACATCTACTGCTTCTCCTTATTCATTCAGCCATTTTTCCTGTCAAAGAAGGAAATTAGATTGGTTTGACATGAATTGTTCTCGCCAAATATAAGTTGGCTCTGTTTTCTATACTGTATTAGCTTGTAGGTGGCTTATAAATTGATCATTTAATAAAGTTTACAGATTTTTTTTCTCCTTAATAGCACTGGGGGGAATACCACAATTTGGCAACCTTTTTTTCATCCCAGTGTAACAGATAAAAAAGAATGGTCATTTAGAATTGAAATAGACTTAATAATGGAGATGTTCACAGAGATTTTATGTTGCTATGCCAGCCAGCAGCACAGTAATTGCAGAGGTCAGTGGAAGGGGTCATAAAATACCAAAATTGCTTCCCGTATGCATAGTCTGTCTCCCAAATTACTTAATTATCCATCAGCATTTATATGTGGTGATGAGTAGGAATCCTTTTTTACATGGAATGCAGAGTGGCTTGTTTCATCCCCTCATATTCCCTTATAAATAGGAATATGGATGCCTTTAGCATAATTCCCCCATCTGTTCCTCTGACATAAAGTCACCAGTGCTAATTTTTCCAAATAATTATCCTCTACATTAACGTATATCAGTAGTTCACTTTTTTTTTTTAATGAGACAATGTCCTGATCTTTTAAATATTTTCTATTATCATTACTCTTTAAAACTTTACAAGATGGACCAAACAAATCCAAATCAATAATCCAAAAAAAATAGAGGAATATAGAAATATTCTTAACTGGTGCAGAATCAGCTATTAAGTGAAGGAAGAAAAGCCTTAGGAAGGAAACACTATCCACAAAAGAAGGTGTATATAAATAGGTTATTCCCAATCTGAATGGTAATTCACACTTTATATTTAGGTACTCTAGAACTATTCATTCATTTAAAAATTAGACATTAAATAAAAAATATCTGGACAACTTTCTGCTTGACTAGTGTCATCAATATCAACTACTCCTTGCTGATTGTAGGGTAAAGCACATGTTGGAAATTTATTTCAGATGGCACAAAATCTGAATGGAAACTGTGTGTGTGTATATGCTGGACTGCACAAAAGACTGCTTAGAACAACAAACAGAAGCAGATCTTGTGCCTGCCTCTAACATTAAGCTGTTTTTAGTAACCCCAGTCATACAGAATGGATTAAGTATCATTTTATGTGTGACTGATGACTTGAAATCGCTAAAGCTTGGGTATTTAAAATTTGACGTACTAATTGCATTCATGCAGGTTTATGCTTTTAAAATGAACAGTGCTTAGAAGTGAAGAACAATGATAGTATTAGAACTGAACTCACGTATGGTGAAACAGATATATTAAACAAAATATTATTTTATAGAGCCCTCACCTGTAAGAACACTTAGATTATGCTAGATGAACTCATGTCATTTTATTTTGTAATTGTGCCTATATCTAATATTTTCTTCTGCTTAAGATTATAAGAAGTTGTATATTATGTAGAAGTCTGCCACTGAAACAGATCTTCAAAAGTTTTTCAATAGGTTAACAGTAGCAAGTGAATATATGTACCTGTCATATGAACCTTAGACTACTTACATGTCTCTAGTCATAGAAGAATTCACAAGCTAAACTGAATCAGATCAGATTACTACTCATTTGGAACACTTTAAGGAACATTTTTGATTTTACAGAAAGTAGGAATAATAGAAGGTATTGTTATTCATATATGGTAGAAAGACTTGTATGGAGCAATTTGAATATATTAACTTCATACTGAAGAAAATGTATAGAATCTGTTTCTATGGAAGGGGCACTTTTATTTGAAATGCAGGAATACATTCAAATTAATGCTGAAATATATCTATCCACAAGGAAGCTTGTAATTATATGTTAATTTTGATGTCTGAAATGTAGCTAGTTCTCTGGTCTTTTACAGTTCTGGGCCCTTAGTTATATGGATGGCATTTATTCTTGGGAGACTTTGCCTGGTTTCTCATTAAATCCTCCTTTTTATCCAGCTTGCCTTATTTGCTGTGTTTGGAGTAATTCATTGCAAGCACAAGAGCAATGCCACATATCTGGACACTGCCTATTCGCTCCAGTGGACATGCTTTTGCAGTGTCTGGGAGCTTCCTTCCATCGCTCCGAGGAGGAACCGTTGCTTCAACACATTGTAGGTGTCACTTAGCAACCCCCACTGTAGTTCATACCTTCCTTGTGGCTGATATATTAAAGCATACTACAAGCCCTGCCATAGCGAGCAGTAACAAAAAGGTAGCCCAAGCTAAAGGAATTAATTTTGTTATGTCATGCACAGTATCTGACACATGCAGCTGCCTTTTAAAGCTGTTTTCTGCACGTCTGTGCATAATTTGAATCATGCTAATTCCTCCTATACCACAGAGATTAATCTGTCACAGAAGCTGTGCAGCCAGTGTTTCTGCAGCTACTCTCCCTTGAATTAGTGCCTCAAGCTTCAGGCAGCAGCTTTGACAGTCCCAGCAGTGACAGCAGTGCACCTCCCTCCCTCCTCTGGCTGCCCTGGCAATCTGCATCACACTTCTCTGTTTTTATACTCTTCCCCCCAGGAAATGGACACCTTATGCTGCCCCAGCCTTCTAGTGGATTATGCCAGCAAAAATTAAAAATTAATTTCATACAACAAACTCTTTAAACTTTAAATAAAAAAAGAATCACTTCCCCCCCAACATACACCTTTCAAGTCACTTCATAAAAATGCACTATGGCTCTTTGCTATGCTTCTTGCAAAGAGGCTATGCCTCTGAAAGCACATTTCTCAGAACAAAGTTACTTCCTAGCTTTCATTACGAGAACCAAAATTAAACAGAAATGGTCCTAACTCATAAATAGCCCTCAGTTGTAACCCTATGAATTACTTGGATGAGTTCCTGTGCAGCTTTGCTTTCCATGTAGAATAGTAGCAAGTATGACACTTTCTGCCGTAAAGGCTTCCTAGACACGTGCTGCATGGTGGGCCTAGCTGCCCAGTGACAGGATATCACTGCCCCAGACGCTGCTGTTGTACTCAATGCACAGACCTAAAATTACATTAGCCTTGATAAGAGTTAGCTTACAGATTCTGATGCTTCAGATCCCATTGCATACAGATATGAGCACAGAAAACGCCATGCATTAAGGCTTACTCTGGGAATGGAGTTATCGGTTTGACAAGACTGGCATTTATGCATTGACTGCATCTTTCTTGACCTAACAGCCAACTAACATCAGATGAAGAGAGGGCTGCATAAGAAGAACAATTATTTGTGACCAAGAATAACGCATCTGTAAGCCAAGAGTTTGTAGCCTCCTGTCACAAAGAGTTACAGCTCATTAGGTACCTCACTGGGGAGCTAGGAGGATTGTTAAGTGTTGTCTACAGAGTCACACACATCGTGTCTCATTTGTTTCTTAAGCAAATTGGACAAGTTTTTAGTCACTTTTATGCAAAAGAGCATCTGCAGGAAAGGAAGCTCACCAGAGTGTTCCAGTCCTTCCCCATCTCCCCAAAAGTTCTCTGTGTGACTGAGTCCCACTGCGTTGCTCTTTGCTTATATACTCATGTGATCAGACCTGTTGAATTCATTAGGAGCATTCCTCTACTTACAGGAATAAGAAAAGCATAACTGGGCAGTAAATCTTTTACTGAATGAAAGTCTGACAAACGCTGCTGATGAACGCTTTGAGGATCCAGCAGTGTTGTGAAATGTAGCTTCTTCTTCAGATCCTATTTCTTCTTTTTATTAAGACTAATAATATATATCCTCAAAATGTAACCTAAGGCTTAAACGTGGCTTCCAAGTTTATTATATCATCTCTGTCTCCCTGGTTGTCACAGATACTGACAAAAGTTTGGAGTAAAAATACCAGGGGCTTGATCCTGAGAGGGTCAGAGCATTGATAAATGATTCAGTCAGGCACTTACACACACATATAATATAAAGTACTTGGTGACTCCACTGAACATCTTTAAGAAATAAAATAAAAAAAACAAACCATATCTCAAGTGGTTTTGGCAGATGTCATTTTTGGTGCCAATTCAGATAAATTACTTTGAAAATCAAACAATGTTGATAATCTACAGTCTAGAACAAGCAGACTTCTGCATTCTTTTAAGCTTTTTATTCCATTGGAGGTATAAAAAGGGAAGCCATTTTTATTTTTCCTTTTCTTCGTAAAACTTGAAAATTACCTCATAAAAATGAAGGGGGGGGAGTTTTATTAAAGTTAGTAAGAAGCAATTATTTACTCTGCTCCTCATCTCACATTCCTTCAGGATGTAAAATAGGCAAGGTGGTTTGTAAGATGGATGCTGATAACCCCAGTTTTCAAACAGATTGAACTAATTTCTTCTGCTAAAGCAGTCTGCTCTCAAAATATGGAAGGATTAATGATCTGCAAGGGAGGAGGCCTCATCTCATAAATACATCCAAAATGGCAATATGTCAAGATTAGTGAAGTCACCCTAGAATAGTTCATGGGAGATTTGCATATATTATGGTAAAAAGTAAAAAAAAAAAACAAAACAGAAAACCTTTTTAATTTATGAGCTAGAAAAAATTATGGTATCATGAAAACTTGAATTGAGAATGATTGGCCTGGAAATGCTAGAGGGAAAAATCCACTCAAACTTCTCTTTGATTAAGAACTGTGTTCTGTTTCAGCAGCTTTCTTCAATCAACTCTCTGCTAGAGTTAGCCAGCCAGAGAAAGAAATGTATGTAGCCTTTTAATAGGTTCACATGCAACCATTCTATTTCATCATTAACTTATTTAAGTTCTCAAAACAGCTGTTCTCTGTAATAAAAATATTAAATTATCTGGAGACTTGGGAAACATCTATAAAGTAAAATTAGCTGGCTCCATGACATTACTGAGAACTTGTTATAATGAAAACTCACAGCCAAATTAAGTTCTTTTAACCTTCTTTTCGGGATAGTACAGACCAGATCAAAAGATCTAAATACCATCAGATTGCTTAGAACAATGCCAGGGATACTCGCATAAAGGCAGATAGTCAATCTGTATTTAAATCTGCCTAGATACTGAGCAGGTCGGGGGATGAGCTAATGAACGTGACTGATGTTAGGAAATACAGTATAGGCAATTTCTGTATTTTCAGTGATACAAGACAGTTATTTAGCAGTACCACAAATATTTGCTAGAGTGCCATGTTCTGTTTACCTGTCTTCTCACTGTAGTCAGAATTTCTGTTGACTCATTGGCCATGTTTAATGTCCTATTCTCTTCCATTCATTCTCCAGTACAATTTTCAACGTTATTATCTTCTTGTCTGTCTGCTTAGCAGAATGACTAAAATCCAGACTGATACTTGTTTTTCCAGTGCTTGGCTTAGGTGTGTGAGGGGGGGAGGGGGGGTTGTGATACTCAGCGTATTTCCCTATATTTGCCAGATTTGCCTGGCAATCTGATTCTTCCTCACCTACTCGGAACTGTAATTGCTGAAGAAAAACTGCAGTCACCACCTTAGGAAAATGCTGCCATCAAACTAGGAAAAAAGATACAAAAGAATACTGCACACTATAAGTAAATCTGATAAAAATGAGTAGATATGTGTCCCAAAAAAGTCACACAGCTGTAGCTCAGTTTCAAAGATGGGAAAACTTAAGCATGTAATCAAGCTTGTTCATCATTGCAAGTGTCTGTCACAGGATGCTGACTGCATTCTGTTTGCAAATGCCATTTCCCATAAACATGTACTTTATGAAAAGAATTGTTTGGGAAATAAATGCCAAATGCAAACTTTGAGGATGACAGCCCTTTTGAAATTTCCATCTGCATAACGAACAACTTCAGCCTTTACAGCACAGTTCTTAAAACTCCATGAAAAAGAAGGTGAAGAGTCTGTGACTGACTGGGTGTTGCAGTTCCTTCTTGTTTGTGGAAAAAATGTTCTCTGAAGGGTGCCTGAATTTCTAGTGCTAATTGCCATCACATCACACATCATCTATTTCAAGAAAAGAGGTGCCAAGTCTTAGAATCAGATTACATTGGAAAGATCCCAAACCTTTCAATAAATCCACGGAATAAGATCAGGGTCTGTGCTTTGTCTTGTGAAGAATCTCTTTTCATAGCATCATGTTTCTGTGAAGGTTCATGATGTCACATTAATCATAACATTGAAAAATCTGGAATGCACAGCACATCTGCTCCACTTTTATTCTCTGGAGTTGACCCCATCACGTATGCTTGTCATTAGTTCACGTAACATAAAGGTATCTGGTACTGCATATGGTGAGGTCAGCCAAGTTTAAAGCAGAACTTTGTCAGGTTTAAGCTGAGTTTTAAAAATAGTGCTTCCACACTTCTGACGTCGGTATGCCTAAGTAGCCTAAGCGCCTAAGTAGCACTTTGCTTAGCAGAAAATTATGCAAGACACTCTGAAATGTGGGCAATCAAAGCAAAACCAGTGCTTATGAAAAATTACAGAAAACTAGGTTATGCTATCGGTTGCTGCGTCAGCAAATACCCACACGCGGGATTTTCAACAGTACGTGTGCAGCTGGGGCACACCTAGATGTTGCAGGGACCAGTGTATTGACTCCCAGGGAGGGCGCTGGGGAGCAGAGGGCGGAATAGCCGCGTCGGCAAGGCAGCCTGCCCGCCCCATGCCTCCGCACAGCACAAGTGCCAGCTCTTTGGACTGGATCTAAGCGGTTTTGCGCTGCGCAGCATAGGCCTGCCCTTAGAAGCACACGTCTCAGATATGCTCTGCTGCAGGACAGTAAGACAGCAAGGAGGCTGTTTACAGTCATTTAATTTGGTAGTCTGACAGATCTGGCATGAGGAGGTAAACAGACTGCTCTCACAGCGACTGCAGTAATGTAGTTTAGACCTAGGCAAAATATTTAGGCTGAATAGTTCATCCTCCAAAAATATAGTTTGGAAACAATTTAAACTATTTGCATATTTAGGTTATATGAGGCAAGTTTTCACACAAAAAAAGCATGAAAAAGCAGAAAAATTGTCTCTTATTTTGACATTTTCTTGCTGGAGTGTTTCGATTTTTCCTATTTGGATGACATTAAATCAGTATAAGTAAATCTAATTTCAAAATACCATTTTAAGAAATAAAAAAGAAATCAAACCAAAATGAAGTGTTTTATTTCATGTTGAAGAGACAGTTTCCTTAGATGCAAAACATTGTTTCCTCAGATTCCTAATTCAACCATATCAAAAAATAAGAAAATACATGAACAGCTATAAGCAGAAGTTATGAGAGAAGCTGGACCTTAGTCTGAAAGATCTGTTTTTCTGTTTATGAATGCATAAAGCTCTGCTTAATTTCCACTACTATCTATTGTCCTCAGGGACAATTCTCTTAACATAGGAAAAAGAATAAGAAAACCAAAAATAAGAAGGCTCTTGGTTTATATTGGCACAACAACTGCATATCTCTGTACTGCTGGAGCACTAGTAGTGATGAGACTGATTTTGAAGAGGGGAAAGTCTAGCTGTGAAATATTAATCACTGGCAGAGTGTGCCTGCGTGAATGCACCAACCTTGAATAAAGACCTTTTAGTCTAGCCAGAGGGTTGATACCTTTCAAAAAATGATTAATCTGTATACAACAGAATTATATAATGGGTATATTCTTGTGTTGTCAATCTTACACTTGCTACTTTTTGTCCCTTGTTAAAACATTCTTTGTAGTACAGTGTCCTTCATATACTTTGTCTGGTATTTTCATCGGTTCTCTCTCTCTCTCTCCTATTTTTACCTCCATGCATTCACATTCTGTTTTTTTTTTAATATTTTGTTCATCATGATTTTCAGTTTCTGAGTGATGCTTCAAATGCATTTAAAAATAGGAAATACAAAAAAGTAAATAAATTTAAAGCTTTTAAAGTAAATACTATGAAGTATATGAATTATTCAATGGGAAACTATCTGATCCTTTGAATAGAAAAGGCATTATAAATGTGATATTCTGAAACAGACATCCTGGTTGCAGGCTGTCCATTATAGAATGTATAGAGCACTTTATTTAATTTGTCATATAACATATAACAAATGCAGCAGAGATAAAAGTATTTGGATGGAACCAAATTGTGAGAGGATACAAGAAGCCATAGGCTAAGGTCACTATTTTACAATCAAGAACTACTGTATCTTGGAAGGAACATTTCAGGGATTGCTTTGCTTGTTTCTTTCTTGGTTCTAGATTGCGACTTCCATGGAAGCACATCCCTTGTAAGTGGAGCTACAGTTCAGAGATGTTTTTTTCCATTTCCCATATCAATCCTCAGAAAACATTTGTGCTTTCTTTTTTTTTAAAAAAAAACAACAACCCTCCAACAAGGCAAAATACTCCTTAAAATACCAACACAAAATCCTTTTGTCGCACCATGTACAGAGTCCTCAAGAGAAAAACATGGCACTTCAATTTTAACTCTGTGGATTCCTGTACTGCTGACACAGACTCTCTTGTCACGTTAGAAGAACTGAAAACAGAGTCCTGCTTGCCCATCCTAGTCAAAATCTCCCAGCTGGCAGCTCTCCTGGGGTTGATCTCCTCTGGTCAGCCCCACAAAAATTTCACTGGGCAGTTCAATATCCTCGTGATTTCATCTCTCAAGGTTAGAGAAATAGTGAGATAAGACTCTCAGCCTTCTCTAGTAATAAGTAAGCTGGTAGACATGAGAGAGCTTCTGACCCCCCAGGTCCAGGTATGAGCCCCAGTTACATCCCTGATTCATATAAAGGCATGACTACAGGGTGCAGCAAAATATTTCTTCCCTCACTTTCCATGTGAGGGAAACCTGGACAGCTAGGCTAAAAAGAATCTCTGGCATTGCTTTGGCCTGTACTCAACTGAATGATTGAGAAAGCAAAGACACTTGAATATTCATGCTGTGTACCCACTATTTGATCTGAAACATAGCTTCCAGAAGGAAAGGAAAACCCCATAAGCAAACTCTTGCATTGCTTTTTGTCTTCATCATTCTTCAGAACAGGAAAAGAGTTCTGCTGCTGTGTCTGTACTTGCTACCTGCACTAGATCTCAGTACAGGGAATTTGTCCATCTCTCCTTCCTTCCCCAACCTTAACACTTGGCACCAGCCAAAAACTTCCTGTGGCACAACACTATGCAAAAAAACCCCTGATTTGAATCTGAATGACAGTAAAAGTGATGTATATCTGGCACTTAAGTGCTTAAATATACAGGATGTTGGTTCCCTGCTGTCTCTGGCAGACACAAAAGTCAAGTGCTGGAAAAGAAGAGAGTATATCTAAAAACACTTGCTTTGGTCAAGGCTAAAAACTGTGTTCCTGTTCTCCCACAAGGTCATAGCAGTCTTAGCGAGGAGGGTCATAGTAGTCTATTTTGCTCTCTGTTCTGATATTAATTTGATTAAAAACAGAAGATTCAAGGCAATAAGAATAATTAAATGTTTAGCTTTATGCCTAACATTAACATGTAAAATGTTGAATTTAGTAAAAATAAAGAGCGCAAAGGTCTAAAAGCCATACAAAATAATTAGCATATATTCATCAAAATATGGCAAAGAAAGAATAGGTAATATATTTTATAAACATATAAAAAATGCCAAACCACTCAAAAAATTACTTGCTGCCCTTCCACTAAGGCTAGGACTGCAACAATATAATCACAGTGTCAGATGTATTATATAGAATCCTTATGGAGTTGCCTTCACAGACCAGCAAAGATGTCAAAGCAAGATGCCTGCCTCTGGAGGGTGACAGAGTTTCTCCAATTCAGACACAACGCTTAGAATCACAATTTTAGTTTGCCAGAGAATTTTGTTTTGCCTAATCTGAGATCTGCATTCATATCAAATAACCATCATCAAAGATCTACAATACTGAAAGTTTTGAGGTGGTTAGACCTGTACTTTATACAAATCAGAGAAACTGTTAATCCGTAAGGCTTGTAAAAAAGGATTTCTCATTGGTTTAATGGCATTCATTGTGAAGTATTAAGAATCATTTGTATTTATAATGGATTGTTGCAGTTCTCCAACCTCAATAGTTAATGCTGTGCTTCTGAAAACAGCCCTATCTTGCATCAAACAAGTCTTATCTAGTTAAGATACAAGGTACTTATACTCTGTATTGCCTCATTATTAAATAATCTTTTTAGAACAAAAGATTATTAATGCAGGAAAGGTAGCAATTATTTTTCCTCTTCCACAGCAAAGTGTACTTCTCTGTGGCAGGCTCCCATGGACTAGCTAAATTAATGGAGCTGTTTTTGATAAAGAGCATGAATCACAATACAGAAGTCACCAGGAAGTAATTGATGTTTTGCTGCTGCATGTACTCAAGTTGAAACTTTAATTCTATTAATC
Source organism: Apteryx rowi (assembly GCF_003343035.1). Taxonomy (NCBI): domain Eukaryota; kingdom Metazoa; phylum Chordata; class Aves; order Apterygiformes; family Apterygidae; genus Apteryx; species Apteryx rowi. The sequence goes on from NW_020448753.1 coordinate 624,001, forward strand.
TGCATTTACCTGTCATTGTATACAGGAAACAAACAGAAAATACCCCCTGAACAAAGCAGTGACTCCACAGGCAGAGCCCACAAAAGATGCAGAGAGCTTCCAGTTTATCTAGTCAGTGCCTGGAAGGCAGTGCTGAACTGGCCATTGCTTTCCTTCCTGTGGCTCTATAAAGAAAGAAAAGGCTATGGTGAACAGGAGCTGGGGTAAAGAAAGAGCAGTTTTGCTCATTACCGTGAAAAAGGAGCTGTCAAAGTGTCACCTTCTTTCATCCTTCCTCCCTTGCCAGCCTTTTCTTGACCCAGGGAATGCAAGCTTAAATCAAACAGTGAGAATGAATGATGAAACTGCATGGTTTGTACAAAACAAAAAAAGAGGCTGTTGAGAGTGGTAAAAAGGGGGCCCATCCAAAGGCAGTAGAAAACACTTGGCTGTTGGTTTCCTTGATTTCATTATGACAGAGGCTGGTGCTTGAAGAACCATGGTGGGAAGATAGACCCCCTTCATTTTATATCTATACACACAGTTGGTAAGGTTTCTGAACGCATACAATGAACTTTAACACATGGACATTGTGTGGTCGAAGGGAATGGGATTAGTAAGAGGACAAGTGTAATGAAGATCTGAACTATCAGTCAGGCTTCAGAAAGGGTCAGAATACTGGTCTGAAACAAAGTTTTAATACTGGCAACAAGAAGGGCTAACTTTCATTGCGTTCTCCATTGGTGGGAGAACGGTATAGCACTGCAACAGCTGAGATGAGAGTGAACTGGAGAAGCTGCTGAAACATGGAAAGAAAACTATGTGCTGTACTGTTTTTAAAAGGAGGCTTATGAATTATCCATCAACTCACTGTGCAGAGTCCCTAATTCACTTCGATGTTTTTATTATTTTTGGTGAAGCAAACCAATGCTTTTAGAAATTTGTTTTGTGTTTTAAACAACCCTTAAAATAAGCACCTTTTTAAAGACAAAAATTATCCCAGGACTCCAGGAATACATATTTCTTTGCTATGCTTATGAAAATGCTAGATTTTTTCCATCACTTTATAAATGAAACTGTAAAAACATGATCTGGCCCAGAATGTAATGTACAAAGTGTGAGGTCAGAGGTGAGTGCTATAAATCAGATGTAAAAAGTTTATATGGGTTGGATTGTATATTCTTAAGTTTAAAATGCTTTCTTTTCCCTCAATTAAACAAATGCATACTGCTGATTGGTAATATACATAATGGATGATATGCATTATAAATTTTATATTTAAAAAAGATTAGTTTGTGCTAAAAGAAAGGGTACTTTGTAATACATTAAAAAACATGATATATAAAGATGTTTTTATCTCATTAACAACACTGCACTACCATAGTTCAGAGGTGAGTCTGAATTCAGCCAGAGGTGAATTTAGAATTGAAAGCAATAAAGTTCCACCTCAGATTAATTTGATTCATGTCTTAGCTAGAAGACGTGCCTTTGAACCACAAAGCTTGGAACCAGATCAGAATATGCACTGTCTGAGAGGGAGTAGCATCAGGAACTTCACTTTCACCCTGACTCTAACCATGATCTGTAGTCTGCCTTGGTTAATACTTGGAAACATGCTTTGCTTGGTCTGTACTTTAGTTGGAAAAATACGCTTTACATCATATAGTAAGGAAAGCTACAGTAATGTGGTCCTTATTTGTGTTTTAGAGAAGGCAAGTCACTCCCTACACCTGTGATATCCTTTGCTTTCTGTGTAATATTTTGTGAATAAAAGCAAAGAGCAATCATTTAATTTCTCAAAATTTCTGTATGTCCTTGATAGCCCAGTGGACATATAGCTCTCTAATACAGCTCCAAGAACCAAAAGCGAAGGTGAAAAAAAAAAAAAAGATGAATGGTGAGGTGACAAAGATATTAGAGACAAGGACCAACTGTGAAGAACTGCAGAATGACCTTACAATACTGAGTGACTGGAGAACAAAATGGCGGGTGGCATTTACCACGTAAATGTAAAGTGATGCACTTCAGAGAAAAACAGTTTCAGCTTTATGTAGACAGTGATGGACTCTGGGCTCAGGAACGAGATCTTGAAGTTTTATCACTCTAGGAATGTATCAGTCCAATTGCTGAATTACAGAGAGGAAAGCAAATATAATACTAAGAATTATTAGGAAAGGAATAGAGAACAAAACAAAGACAATTATGCGAGTTCATAAAACACCTGTATTGTAAACATAAAATTTTGATCCTTCCATCTAAAATAGATACAGTAGAACTGGAAATGGTATATAAAAGGAAACAAGTATGAACAAAGTATGGAAACTATTTTAGCCACTCACATACTTAAGCCTGGAAAACAGACAGCTGAGGAGAACTAAGATAAAGGTCTATAAAATTTTGATTGACATCAAGAATGTGAATAGCAAATAACTGTTCACTATCTCTACCAGTACAAGAACTAGGAGTCATCATGTGACATTAGCAGTAGGCAGCTTCAAAGCAAACAAAAAAGGTGATTGCTACACCATGGGCAAGTAAGCTGCGGAATGGCTTCCTGCAAGATGCTTAGTTTGCTGACAGGTTACATGGATTACAAAAGTAACTAAAATACTTATTTAGAAAAGCCCTCAGCAGCTATTAAATACAAAGATGCTGTCTCTATCTGACATGTTCCTCTGACTCACAAATTACTGGATTCTGGGAAAATATCCTGGAGAAATGTCACTACATGCTTGACTTGCTCTTATATTTTTCCTTTGGATGTTAAGTTACTATTATTTAATTTATAGTTACTGTTAGGCTACTGAACTCGCTGGACCTTTGGTATGATCCAGTCCAGCAGTTCTTACATACCTGTGTGAGCCTGGCACCGTACCAGACATGCTTATCTGCGCAGGGGGCTGGGCTCATGAGCTCTGGTGCAGCGCTGAGCTAGCACTGCTGCGGAGACCCAGCAGCGCCGCTGCGCTGTGCCAGCAGCTGTGCCAGCATGCTCGGAGCTAGCACAGGCCTCGTCTCTGTGCTCCACTGCGCAACGCAGAAGGACTCCTTTAACACTACTAAAAACTTGCAGTTGGAGGTCAGGGACCAGAAACCTAGAAAGAGAGTTCATTCAGCAGTTACTGTGTTTGCTACCTGCATTACAGCTCTGGGAACAGATGTCTGGACTGCTGGAAATGAACTCAGCAGTACCACGGCCAGTATTAGCTGGACATGAACAACATAATGAGAAAAAGTCATTCCTAATTTGCAATTAGACTTAATACTTTAACTATTAAACAGTAAAATGATTTCATCCTGATACCTTCTGACAAAGAATTGTCAGCATTTTCACACTTGGGACCCATAACCTACATTTCAGCTCTTCAACAAAAAATAGCTTAGTTTTCAGCAGGTCCAAAGACCTGCATGGGAGTTGAGAGGCTGGGAAATTAAAACCTTTTTACTTAAAATTTATAGAGGTCTTATATCTTTAAGACTTGGAAAAAAAGTTTTCTAGGTAATTATGTTTGCACATGGGAAAGCACATAACCCTGGAAAGTGGGATTTCTCTCACTTCCAGTCCAAATTGTCCTGAGATAGAAAAAATAAAGACTATAACATTATAACTCATTGAAAAAGGAATGGAGAGGTTCTAAAATGTATTAATCGGGAGTCCTCTTTCCTTTCAGAACTCCTACAAAGGTATAGGAACTGCCTGGCTATCCAAGTGGAAGACAAGCAGACTATCTGAAATAGTTGTCCTGTAAAATATGAAGCTTAGGTAAATTACGTGATACAAGTAATCAAAATATATGGCACATATTCAGACCACCTGCATATTTCACTTATGTCTTTAACAGTCATTAGTGAAGCGATTATTCCAAACTTAAACCAATAGCATTACTTGGGAATACAATTAATTTGACTTTAAAGAGTACGGCTATTCCCATACCATTAGGCTTTTGTTAATAAATATAATTGCAACCACTCAAACTGTACCATTAAACTTTTTTCAAGCACTGTAATAATTCATGTCACCAAAATAATAACTATTCCATTATAAATGGTAAGACGAAAAAGCAACTTTGCATAATAGATCTTGTCCCTTCATTCTATGGTAGCCAAACATATATGCATATTCTGTACCTAGTCATTAATGTCTATTATTTCAGAAATCTGTTATAGAGGTTGCTGTGCACTTGCCAGAATAGAAGATACAAAATATAGCTCATATCCTCAATCTTCTAGTCCTTTATAAATGCATATGCGATAAAGGATGCAGCTCTGTATGGAGCAAGATTAAATTATCTGTTTATATTAATATAATAAAAATGTCATCTAAAATCTATTCATGTCAATGTGCGTCTAAGAGAAGACTACATGCTGTGAGTTCTAGAGAATTCCATCAGGATTATCAAATACAGACATTTCAAAAATGAACAGTAATTTAAGGAGTTACAAGTAGAATTCATCAGTTTTGTAAACATTGCATTGCAGTTTTCCCCTTCAAGAAACTTAGTTTAATGCCTAAAAATACAAAAATATTTTATCAGACTATAAAGGTGCAGGTCTAACCTCCACAAAATTTTCTTTATGGATTATTTTGTGCTTTTAATTTGGGGAACTTTTTTCTGTTGTTATAGGTACTGACAAATAAGTCAAATAATACATAACAGGAATAAATTCAGACCATCATATGCCGCTCTACCTAAACAAACCTAAGTTTTTTAATAGGTTTTACACAATAAAATCAAGCTCTATAGCACCTTCCCAGTTGGCCACGGGTCTATAGGGAAAGAAAGAACTTTTAATTAAAATAATCCAAATTTGGAATTGTCTTAGATTCCAAAGTCTTTGCTCAGGAAATGAACCCATGCACTAGATGAGACTGGTTTGATGGTAGCTTGAGATCTGTAATGGCATTATACTTAAAGTCTGTAAATTTATATTTCTTTATACATTTTGTAGAATAAACAGGTCAAATATTTTGCCTCAAAACAATTCAATTCGATTTCAGCACTTCCTATATAGGGTTCAAGAATCTCTTAAAAAACATCAGGCAAATTTGGAGAGGTGCTGAGCAACCTCAGTTCCTGCTGATACTTGCAGTGTACTGACTGTAAAAAGAATGAGTAAATCTCCCCTCTCCCTGCATTAGATGTATTAGCCCTATGAAATGAGGCAATCCAAATACTCCAGAGAAGAAGCAGCTGCTAGACACAGTATGATCATTATGCTCATTACTTAAAATAAACAATCAAAAATTAAAAATTGTAAAGAATTAGAGAGGCTGATGCTTTCGAGGTTCTTAAGCAGTAACAAGTGAGTATCTTTCATGCTGGCATCTTGTAACCGTGTTAAGATTTGCCAGCTTATGCTTCCTTCTGTAATGATGTAGGGATGTGAGAAGCCAGTAACAAGAAAAGCATTGAATGGGGCAGCACCATTACGGTAGTTCAAAATCCAATTTTCTTAATAGAAACTGACACATTAATCCCACCCCGGAAAAAAAAAGGCTATTCTGCAAGCAAAACTTTCCCAACTAAGATGCAGTCTTTAAAATTCAATGGGACCACAGGAATAGACAGAGATTGGAATTATAAATGTGATTTCTTTCCTAAATCCTCTATGAGACCTTTGGGGCCTTCCAATCCACTGTACATAAGCACAGTCTGGTTTTACTATACTGCAAAAAGCGGAAATGGTCTGTCTGTTCAGCATGAATTACTATCATCTGTTTGTCTACTGCTGCAAAGTCTTAAAGTAAAACACTCTAACCGACTCCTACCTCATTTTTCAATGTGCAAAGACAGCCAACATTTAAACAAACTGACCACTCCATACAATTTAACCACCAAAATAGCATTCTCAAATGGGAGGAACAACATTGTCAAAATTAATGATACAGTTCTGTGAAATTGTGAAACTGTTTAAATACTCAAATAAGCTTTTATATGTCTATACGGGTAAGCTTTTATATGTCCACTAAACACCACAGAAGTCCACATGCCAAATCTATGTTAGGAAATCTCAAAATGCTGATTATTGGAAGCTGGGGAAAAATCACTGTAAACTTGCTCTGAGACCTATTTCTTTTTTGAAGGATCCACTATAAATCCCTGTCAAGAGATAGGACACTGGACAAGATGGAACTCTTAATCTAGTGTGGTAGTTCCTGAGTTCTTATATTCTTATATTTGTTTAAAGAATAAACTCTTGTAAGCCTTACATTTTGTCTGGCCTTCTGTAGTTTACTACTATATTAAACTGTGATACACTATCATGAATTTCACTCAGATTAGGCCCAGAGTGGCTTAAATGGGGACACTGATATCATTTTCATGATATCAAAGTTGGATTTTATATGATGAAGTTCCCAACCTGTGGGCTTATCAATATTTAAGAAGGTACAGAACTTTGATTACCATTTTTATTATTGTAGCAATTGAAAATCCCAATGATAATTGGGTCCTCGATCAACTTTATGAACGACCTCTACTTCAAATCGCTTCTAAACTTCAATTCAGTCCTTGAGAAAACTGTTTTTGCTTTTAAGCATGCAATAAAAACTGGATCAAGATGACTGTCACATCATTTGAGGGTTCTCTGTAAACATTTTATCATACAATTTAACTCTCATACAAGCTTGTATCTGCTTAATGGATAGGACAGGGGACAGAACAACAAGGATACACTTGCTGTGAACATGCGTTCACGTTCACTGTTCAGTGAACATGAATACACATGTTCATGAACACTCTCAATACGCAACTGCATCACATTACAGTGGTGTCTCTGGTTTTATAATTGTACAGGGAAATCCACAATCCTTCCACAACTTAGGCTAACCTTAAGATTTTGCACATAGTTGATACAAAATACAGGAAACAGATACATATCTTCAAAGTAGTAACACTAGCAAGATGGAGATAAAACATTATTTGATTTCCCAGCTTTTGAGCCAAAAGAACATGACAGCAGCAGAATTCAATTACAATTTTCTAAGCACAGAGACATCAGTTCCCCCATTGATTTATCAAGTAAGTCACATTGATGCTAACATGAGTAAGTCACATCAATCCTGTCCACACCAGCAGCACACACATCCCTCAGACTGTGACTTGCTGGCACAATGTCATTATTTCATGAGCAACAGCTTCACTGTGGACTCTTTACCATTGTATTGAAAATAAATGCAGTTAGTCCCAGCAGTAACAGAACCCAAAATTTCAGATCTGATGGGTATAGCTCTGTTGAATTACCAGCTACATACTGGAAGTTTAAGACACATTGAACAACATTTCAATTGTCTCCATCTGTAAACATGGGTTAGTCACAATAAACAGTGCAATATGCACAAACAGGGCACATTTAATAAGCAGTTCTTTTTTTAACAGCAGTTATCGGAGTTCTACATCTAGTATCATTTGCAACAGGAAAGTTATAATATAAACTTAAGTGAATAAAAGTAGACTGCCAATGTCAAATTGCACATGGCCAGAAAAAAACTACATCTTAGCATCTTGCATAGTCTGGGTTGGAAAATATGCCAACTGAAACAGTTCCACAGAATCAAATTGCCTGAACCTGATTAAAAGGCAGCATACAAACTTTTTTGAAATAAAGGAAAGCAAGTTCTGCTGTAAGTCAAGATGCTGCTAAACCTTTACTAAACAGTAACGATACCCTTAGAAGTAACCTTTGATCCTGCACAGCCTCTCTAAGAGCTGAAGTAAACAGCAGTCTGATGGGATACTGCGAACTGCTATACAAGCCATCATGTCTTTCCTACATTGCTATGAACCCAAGAACCTGAACTCCCATTATTCTTATAATGTATTTAAATAATGATTTTTTTAAAGCAGCTGCCAGAAGTCTCACCACAAGATATTCTCTGTCATCACCAGTACAGACACCTAAAGGCTGCCTGAGTCATGCATGATGTGGTTTTAAAGTCATCTGAAATGGATCTGCATGTGATATAACCTTTCTTTCTGTTACTAATGATGTGTTTGGGTTTTAACTAGAGATCCGGGAATGACAGGCTTGGCTTCTCACTTTTAAACAAATGCTTCTGCTGGAAAATGAAATTTATGTACCAGTTTTTTTACCAGCCTAGACCCTTCATCGTAGCTACAGCCTGTCACTTCTCAAACAAGCATTCATAGCGGCCCTTACATTAGACACTAAGGTCGTTTCTATTCTTACTAGGATGAAGACCTGAAAACAAGTTGTATTTATCTTAAATATCCCAGTTTTGGACAGAATGAATGCCGTTCAATGAGCCTTTGCTAATGCAAACCAGACTTCTGCATGCTCATGGGATGCTGTCATTAATCCTTCAAGGACATAAATATACAGCTGGCTTAGTTTACTGCCAGCATCCTTTTTTTTTAATGACCCTCCAGACATTTGATGTTTAGGTACTCATGCCCTGTTTCAAGGAATTTATAATCAGAAATCCAGGCAGAGCATGTTAAATTTTACCATTAGCAGTTATTGCCAGCCTAATCACAAAAGCACACAAAAAATCACTGATAGAGAATTATTAGCCTATCTCTCAGTTACTGAACAACATGACACACTACACAGCATCAAGTGATCATGTAATGAAAGATCATTATAAGTCTTTTAAAGTAAGAAGTACAATCAAGATCATTTTAAGAACCATAACTGATGGTCTGCAGGGGGAAGGGGTCTCTCCAGAAAAAAATCAGGCATAGTAATACAACAGTCTTTTCAGCTGTGCTGCCTCCATTGATTGTTTCCCCATTCTAGTGTTTAAGGTATTAAGAGAAAACAAAAACAAGAAAAATCTGCAGTCACTACAAAGATCTACTATTGTTTTGTTATAGGCTATCATCGCAGTTAGATAAAACAGTATATTTAGGTTCTGGGTGAACTATATAGACAAACTCCACTCTGTTCAATAGTTTTAACTCCATCAACATAACTGAAAAACAGCAGGCTTGATTGTGAGACTAAGCTGAAAGAAACTCTAAAACAGCAGCATACAAAGTCTGTTTCTACTCTGATTTCAGTGGGACTATTTCAGGTCTACATAGCCTTCTTCATTCAGTCTAATGGAAACTTTTAAAAGTATAATATTCCATGCCTGAAATGTTTTCATGAAATTCTGGTATGTAAGTAGTATAGCTTTAAAAATTAAAGTAGCAGCATTGCAAACCAAATAGTATGGATAAAAATTTTTCTATTTTAGATGCCTTTGGATTGTGAGGATTTAAAATGTAAGGGTGCTAATTACTAAAAAACTAGAATTAAAATTCAGGAATATATCCGCTTTCATCTTATACCCATTTCTGTAATAAAAATGAGCACAAACTAAAGTATGCCTTATGTTCTCAAATACAAACAACACACTGTGAAGGCCAAATACATCTTCTTCCTGGAGTTTGGCTTTATTAAATGAACAAAGCGAGAATAAAACCAAGCTCAAATTTTCTCTTCAAGATTACAATTGCAAGGGTTTCTTCCTCAAAAATTGTTTACCCGCATCTTATATCCCCATTTTGTAATGGACCTGCAGCTACTTAAGACTGCGTAGGCTAACAAGCTCCCTCATAGGGGCGGCAGGCCCCTGGAACACTTTCCTGGGGTGACTGTCTGCTTTTAAGGTGCAGGGTTCCAGACAAACTTTCTTTTCAGTGCCTGGCACTAAAAGTTAGAAGAACTTCTCCATGATATTTGGAACACTGTGGGAGTAGGAGGATCAGAAATGAGTACAATGTGAAATTCACAGAAGGTTTTCGTTAACAAATATTTCTACATGTGTCAAACTTTGTCCTAACCCATCTTCCTTATTATAACACAGCCATGAATTCCAGGATTTGGAGCTGTATTGTAGAATGTCAAAAACCTGAGACAGAGATTCAGTCTCATATTGGACATGAGGGATGGATCAGCATTAGGAAGTTTGGGATCTCATCCAGTGTAGAGGCAGATGAGAAATTTTCCAAACCAGTTGTCCAGGGCAATAAAGTTGAAATAGAAAACATGGTATAAAAACCTATTCCCAGCAGTTTAAATATTAGTCATCTACTGTGAACTAAAATGAAAGGTTAAATATATAAAAATACCTGAGGTTGTTTTATTCTACTATAGCCCTGTGATGTTAAATTTAATCAGTTGCTTTTATGTAAGATAATACAACTGGTGTCACTTATGGTCTCAAACAACTGCATTTATTTTAAGTCTTCCTCCTAGTGCTATGTTACAGTTTTCTGCTTCTGAGAACTGTTTCCTGTTTTTCATACAGATTTCCCTCTTTTCCTGTGGAAACCTATTGAGGAAACTCTATTAAAACAAAAGGAAATATCTGTTTCTAAATACCTGTAAGATTGTCCAAAAGCATCTTCTTTACCCACTAAGGGGTTCCTGTTGCGGGTGGAGACTGCATATGGTCTAAATAGCATTGTGTCCCACCGAAATAACTGTGAACCCACGTGAACAAGCTCAATCTAGCTCATACGGGGCAGCACCATTGCATGGAGTGGAGTCCAATAAAAGGGACAAATATGACAACTAAGCATTGTCCTCTAAAAAAAAAAAAAAAAAAAAAAAACAAGAAAAGGAGAAGCAAGGAGCCAAAAATTTTAGTTGGAGTAATGTAGAGTTAATGTGGAGTAATGTTGATCAGGAATTGTACAGAGAACATGGAATCCAGACTTCCAAACCATCATATGTGGAATTTTCCTAGAAATAACTTCTGTCTGCCCTGTCTCCCTTGCCTGATTTATTAGCTCTCCTACCTGAGAGGAACTGTAGGGCTGCATTAGAATCTGTGATATCCACTTAAAACCAACCATTATTCAGGGAGTAAGACACAAAACATGGATTTGAGCCATGTATGATTCAAGATCTGATAATGTACAATTTTAATAACCTAACATTAGTAAAGTTTTGTAATACCTTAAATGTACAGCAGCTGAAACAGTATCACCTTCAGATTACCTGATTATACCTTTTTCATTATCACTTCAATTACTTCAAACGGAGCTACGATTTGCTTTAGATGTCCAAGTTTCCAGACTGTAGAGCTAGGAAATTCAAAACGAAAGTATAAAATGTACTTAATGTATTTCGACATACTTAGTGTCTGTTTCTGGTTTCTAGCGGTCTGCTAGGCTCCACAGAATCTGGATAAAATTTACTTCCCAAAGTACTGTAGTTTTGCTGAATGCATGAGTATTTTAAAGAGAAGCTGAGCAGCAGGAATTGTTAAAGGATGGAAAGTGGTTTTGTTTCAGTTTTTTATGCCCTTTTTGAAAAATTGATATGCAATTTCCAAGTAGGCAGCACCTACTTGCGCTATCAAGTTTTCTGCTTGTTCAGTTGAAAAAAATAGGGGAAAAATCAGAGTTATTTTAAGTTAGTAATAAAATCTACCTGCTCCTTTTTCCAGCAAAAAAAGAGCCCATTTATCACTTACATTGTAGTTCTTCTCAAGGGTTACTATCAGGATTTCATTGTACCATTGTCCTAATTAATAGGGAACATGCTTCACCCTGAGCTGCTCCGAAGCATCTACAGACAGGCCATTTCAGAACATTATCACAACCTCAGTGCTGGATAAATTAGGACAACACTAAGTTTTACTCTTGTTAATAGAACCATTATTGTTCTTTGCATTACAGAAGCGCCTACTGAGTTCGAACAGGTTAGGTCATGATTCCATTACTCTAACACAATATACATACATGGTACATCGTCATTACATAATTCAAATCCTATATCAACAGTCCTGGGGTCTAAAATCATAGCCATATTTTATAAATATATATGCATGTAAAATGGGTATCAGAAAACTGGCCTTATCAGTGCAATAGCATTTCATGAAAGGAGAAACCATCAAAATTTGGCCATTAATCTATTAGTATCTAGCAACGTTGTCCATTTCCAGGGATCTAGCTAACACTAATATGACCAAAATTAGATTTTTAGTCTCTGTCTTTGTTGGCCTGCTGTGTACCCAAGTTACATTTCTTAAATGTCTTTTAATGTATGCTTATTTCCATAGTCTATTTGGCTAACCATGTTAGCTTATAGTCCCCCAAAATACCATACTTTGCCTATTGGAAGCCATCCATAAAACCTGGAGCTTTTATATAGACTGATATATTAAGCCATGTCCTACATCTATGGCATCTAGCTCTTCTGAAAGAGACAGGAACAAGTTATTCTTACCTTTTTTCCTCCAGTAAATATTTCTATTAATTTATGTTGATTTCCTACAAACGTTCAATGGTGTTGCATATGGCCATCCTGCAAATTCCAGGAGATACTAAATGGTGGAAGAGAGTACTTTTCCTTAGAGCAGTACTAAAGATTGCCTAAGCACCACATGAATCCTGATACTATGTTCTTGAACATCACAGAAATTAATGCAAGATAATCATATTATGGAAAAATAGCTTCCAAAGCAAAAGGTTGAGGAAAGTTGGCAAATGAACTTGCATAAACAATAACCTCAACTTGGATCCAATCAATTATTTTAAAATGGCAATACTAAATACTAAAGTCTTTACTTAGTAACACATTCAAGGAGGTGTGCAGTTTCATGTACATAAGAACTGTAACTGATACAATGAAACAGAAATGTAATTAAACTGTTTTTACCACATATTTAGTTAAAATTGTGCACCTGCTTAAGTACTTTCCTGTAGTAGGAAAAGATACATGAAAATTAGATGAAATTTATGTAAATTTGAAGATAAATACAAGGAAAACCTGCTTGTACTGAGGTTCATTAGATAAAGAAACGGGCCGGTCGCTGGAGGAGCTGTTCTGGTTCTTGACTCAACCAGAGTTCTAAGACTGTAATGTTAAAAATCAGTTCCTAAATGAGGAGAGAACCTACATATGTATATATTTCATTGGCATTTATATCTCCAAATTATGTTTCTTATTCAACTATATAACCAATAAAAGACTAAATAGAAGCCTGATATATTTGCTGTTAAAATAAACCTAAGATCCTAATAAATACAAGAAGTATTGGCAATATTTGTAGATCTCTGTCAACTGGCAAAAAAACTTATGAACATTTAGAAACAAAAGTAATTAATTTGAGATTATTGTAAAGAAGGTGATTTTTTTTGCAATTCACATACCAGAACAACAAAGGCTTCAAGAAAGTCATGGACAGGCTGTTTTCAGGAAACTTAAAACTATTTCAAATAATCACCAGAACAGCAGGCACAGAACTTGAATATGAAGGAGCTTGCAGAATTAGTATCTAATATAGAAATAGCACTCTCTAAAGATCTAAGGATGTTTTACAAACACTAGTGAAATAGATAACACAACACCATGAGGTAATTGTTATTCTTGTTTCCTGACGCAGGATCTGGGGAACACGGAAGTTGTAACTTCCTCACGTTCACAGCAGAAAGTTGCAGGCACTGGCAGGTCAAGCTCTTGGTCTGACTTGTAATAACGACATGATCCCTCTGCACTCTGAGCTTCCAGGCTCAGCATTAACAGCAGAATAGCTCTCAGATGCACTTGGCACTTAGGCGCTTGCAGGGACCAAATGACTACACAGGCCTTTGTGCAATTGTCCCGTGAGAGCGTAAGAAATTTGATTTAGATGCAAAACTGATGGTTGCAGTCCCTCCTGTTAGCATGTGTTAATGTCATTTTTTCCAGAATGTTTATAAGAATTGGTCAGCAATAACTTGCAGCCAGTTTAGGGCAGAATGTTGCTGTTAAGTGAGTCATCCTCCTCTTCCTTACAGAAAAGCCAAATCCATAAGCCTAAATCTCTGAAGTCCTGAGCTAAGTACTGAAGGGGAACCATACCAGTACGTGGCTACTTTCAGAGTCAATACCACTTTATGGGATATCTGCAGTTCTGCATACACGAAACAGAGAGAGAACTGAAAAACAGTGTTTTGTCAGATGTTTTAAGCTCCAGGAGCTGAACTCAGTAGGATCGCCACCCTCACTGACTCTATTTAGGAAGAATACATTTCTTTATCTAGGAGACATTGAAAGGATCCCTGGACATTTGATCTTTATTGACATACACACTAGTGCACAGGAGGATTCCTTGGGGTTAAATAGCACATGCCTATGTAAAGGAATACATAAGGTTTTTGTTTATTTTACAAACAGTGGCAGAAGGAAATGATCTGCAGGACCACAGCTCTGCTGCCCTTGTTTATCTGACTTAGATGCCTTATATCAAATATTTTGGTTGTGTGTGTCAGTGTTTTAAAATTTCATGGTATTTTAGTCATTAGTTTTTGGTTGTAGGCTTTCAAGCAGTAACTGGTTAGCTGTCTGATCAGTGATTTCAGCAACTCAACTGGTTTGTATAGGTTGTTACTGTTTCTTGAAGCAAATTAACTGCTCCTTGTTTTGTTTCTTTATTTCTTCCACAGTAAGGAAGAATATTCAAAATCCACAGTGATGTTGTTATTGCTTGTATTACAGTAACAACTGAAGCACCTTTCTGGAAAATACGTCAGGATACCAGGAGAGAGAAAATTCTAAAAATAAAAGTTGGGAGATTGGAAAGGAAGAGTAGACTTAGTTTTCACATGCTTCTATTGTTTTTCCTTATGAACTAGGCTGAAAGATGATGTCCAAAAATGTCTAGACAGATTTTACTAATAGGACTGCAGCCTGACTAGAAGCAAAGAGGGCTGGAAATCTCGTGTGAGAACTTGCTCTCAGATGAGCTCCAGCCTCATTTCAGACCCATACTTCCTCATAAGCTGGAGAAGTAAATGCACTCTACAGTGCTTCTCTGAAATGGACTTACCATATACTGCCAATGTCTTCAACAAACTCTAGGCAGAAGGATCTATGTCCTGTCCTAGAGTGGGGCTGGGGGACTTTGATCTGAGGAAGGGCAGCCCACAAGTTGTAAACTCTATTGTGGAAAGAAGCCTTGCTCAGATTCAGATGCTCGAAGTGGCAGCCAGCAGGCTGGATCCAGGTGACTGGGCAGTTCCCTCTGGCCCTCTGCTGTTGAAGCTGAGGCAGAGACTGAAATGGCTGTTATGGCATGGTGTGAAGATGAAAAGCAGAAATCTTCTTAATGCACCTGCACATAGCCAGATACTTAAAATTACAGCTGCATCCACATGGCCTATTGGGAAGGTCTACAAATTAAATGAGTATTAGGCTCCTAGGACTGAAAAGGTTTGACCACTTTGGTGGAACAGGAAAATGCTGTTATTTAACCAGCAGTCAGTCAGTGGGTCAATATAATATTCAATAAAGCCTTTCTGGTACCTCAGGAATCCCTCAGTATCACCTGTTAAGAAACAGACTGCTGTACTGCTTAGCACTATTGTGGGGTCCAGCACCAGTCCCAAGTCCACATACGTCCTCTGCTGAGTCCCTTGGGTCTTTGGAGTAATTCTGACATTGCCAGCATAACATGAACTGCGGTTTTACTAAATTAAAATAATTGCTCCAATATGCAAGGATGGAAAACTCAGAGCTGTGTGAAAGAAAAGAAAAGAAAAGAAAAGAAAAGAAAAGAAAAGAAAAGAAAAGGGAGTAATGGATCTGGGAGTTCCATTTCCCTGACTAGGAGGAAAGTTGAATCCAGGTTTTTAACTCAGACTCCTAAGAAATTTTGTGCAAGCTGTAGCAAATAGCTTTTATGCTAATAGTTTAATCAAGAATAGGGATACTTAAAATTTTCCCACTTTAATTAGATCTATATTTTGTGCATCCAAACTCTAGGCCTTCAGTGTAAATATCTGAATTTCTAGCTAGCAGGGTGTGGCAACAGAATTCTTTATTCCAGTAGAACAACATCTGGAAATCATTTCCTTTATAGTGTCACAAAAGAATTCATTAAGGAGGCAACAATATCTGAATGACATAATTCAAAAGTGAGGTATGTTTCTCCTGGATAATGCAGTGACGATTAACCATAAAAAAACCCACACAGAGCAAAAAAGCAGTCTGATTCATCACTGATATACTCAGAACTACAGCCACACAATACAATCCATTCCTAGGTATAGGATTTATAAAAACACTCTAATTACCTCATCTGTTTAGCCTAATTATCAAATGTCAATTATCAAAATCAAATTATCAAATCTTCTGTGGAGCAGCCCAAATGACTAATGGTTTATTAATAATGGCAAATTAAAATTTCAAGGCTAAACAAGGTTAAGGAAAACATCAAACAGTGAGACTTAGAGATCTTGAGCTGCATTTCAGAGCTGAAAGGAATGTATTCTAGAAGTCACAGGATGAAGCCTGCGATGTAGTCTCAATTCAGCTTCCTTATTCATTTATTTGTAATAAATTTATGTATGTGTGTGTGCATCCATGCATAAGAGCTCTATTCTATAATTATATGTGTCTTGCTTAATGCACTGATATTTATCTTAATCGTAAAAAGTGGTCCTAACTGTTTCTCTGAAAATAAATGATTAGCTTTTTAGTAAATTGTTCATCATCACAGTGTAATAGAAAGATTATCATCAGAATTTTCTGCTAATTTTAGGTGTCCAGTCTGACATATCTGAACATTCAGAATACTTTGCCTTGTATAGCAAAACACACAGATCATGGCTTCCCAGGCTTCCATACTTCAGCTGCAGTTCTCGTACCCCATAGTCTCAAATACCACACCAAGAAAATCAGGACCCAGTTATTATCTTTACACAAGTAACACAGTAATCACGCATCAAAAGCCTAACTCAAGTAATTTGCCTCACATTAAGCAGGGTTTCTGGCAGAGACAGGAGTAGAATCCACTTTCCCAAGGAAGCATTTAGCTGCTTTAACCAGGACATCACCCTTTCTCATCCTGCAGCGTCTCACCTGTCTGCTACTCAGAGGTTTTGCAATAGATCAGACAGGATTCTACTGTCAGAAGTTTCCTTCTCCGTACAGTTGTTTCCAAACACAGAAGTCCATTCTCTGCCTTGAATGAGGCAAGGATCACATGGGAAAAAACAGACTGTGATTTTACAAATAATAATTATGCTGTAATGAATGAGCTTCAGCGGATTAAGGCAACCTCCTGACATCTCGTAAGTTGAGAGCCTTAAAAAACAAACACATTTAAAATGCAAGAATTTGTGTCAGGTAACGTCATCACGGCATCTGTGTTTTCTACCAAAGGGGTCAGATTCTCTGCATTCTCTACATAGATTTCTGCTCTGAATTAACTGAACAACTGACAGCATAGTAAATTATCATCCTCTTTGTGGACCATCAGAGGGCGGAGGGAGAAACAAATTTGTGGATAGTTTTCCCAAACATTTACTGATAGAAGAGGAATGGTGAGACTTCAAGAACTTGGATACCATCCCAAGCTTTAGCAGGGTGTATGTTTAGTCTGTAAAACCCTTTTTCTGCATGTCTCCTCTCCTGTCCCTTCCTATCTCTACCCTAATCTCTTTCCTCTATGTTCAAGTCTGCTGTTGCTGTAATCCTCATCCTCACTTTAATCATTGTATCTATTCAGGGTGTAATTCAATTTCATGCTTCCTCCAGCAGCAAAACCTGACTGAAAGATCTCTCTTGCAGCTGTGCACTCCTGCTGCAGCCCTGCACTTTGCCATCTCTGGATAGATACAAGTCTTAGGGCTGTGCAGTGATCCAAATTTTAAACTATTCTCCAAAAACAAAAGAGAGAGGAGATATTTTAAAACACCTCATTCCAGGAATCCAGTTCATAGCAACACAAGCACACACACTGGCACAACTCAGGGAGCAACAAACTGTAAGAGGGGATCAGGTATGTGAAGCTGCAGAATAGGAGCAAGGTGTTAAGGGAGAGAGATGGTAAGAAAGAGGGAGTTTTGCCTTCAAACATATTTCTGAACTGCTCCTTCAGGCCTAAACAGCTCCTCAGGTCCTCCCTGCTCAATGTCTAGGCCACCACTCGCAGTGCTAGTATCCTTGCCAGGGAGAACACTCAAAGTGCAAAAGGGAAAATATCCCTGACCCCATTCCTGGTCATTAGTCCAAGCTTGCTTAGCATAAACTGAGACTGATGTCAATTGAAATGTTGGCAAAGTTTTACACAGCTCCTCGTGGCCATGAGCTGGAACATGTCCAATACTAATGGACTAAAATGTCAAGAGGACCAATGTGAAGACCAGGCAATCCATCTTTCTAAACCAATGTCAGGTTTTAAAAAGTGTGATTAAAAAAAAAAAAAAGACAAATTAAGGATAAAGACCTGTACTGAGAGTAGCTGATTTCCCAAAACAGTCAATTTTGCCCAAACTTTCTGAGTATACAGTATTTGCTCTTTGGAATGGACAATTCAAGACATTTTTATACTGTAATTTCACTCTGTGGTGGCTCGTATTCACTATGTGTGAGGGCTCAGTAGCACAGTCTCTCTTATTAGATAACGCCACATTAGTGATTCACAGTGTTACATTTATCAACTGACATTTAGGGTTATTAGAGCAAAGCCACGAGATAACAGATTTTTCTCATCTGCTGGCTAGATCTACTTTGAATGTTGGAGATAAAATGAGAACTGAGGCCTTCATGGATCCAACAATGGCAGCTCTAACATTAAAACTCCTAAGGCCCACCAAGAAATAGGTTTCTTATGGCTGACCATGTGTATGCAATCATATGTATCTCTATGTAAGGAGAAATTCCAAAAGGATATCATATTGTCTAAGTAGGATATGTTAAACCTTCTTCTGGGAGAAGTTTGGAATAATTTATCTTGCAATGCACCCTGTAGCTTTTGGCTGATCAGCACATCCCTTCCCTTTTTCCCAAAGATAAGGTAGTGACTTCTAAACTATTTTCTGTATCTTACATTACAGTCTTGGGTGCACTCTATGTCCAGTAGCTAGAACAGGAAACTTTGTTTATGACTAGAGAAAGTCATCTCCTACTCTTTGTCTGCACAAAGGTTGGTGTTGTCTCCAAATGCTTGAACTCTTCATTGAAAGAGTGCCACATGACAGCGAGGGATAACTCTGCTACTCTCTGCTATGTGTGACAGTAGTGTTGCAACGTTTGTCAATTTATATATAATATGCACAAAGTTGGAATGATTCAGCAAGGAAACACATTGCCATCAGCAAGATAATTTCTTTCCAGAGGACGGTGAGTCTGGCAAAAGAATTAAAATCATAAGTAGATAATAGGAAACCTGCCAGAACTATGGCCAGTATTATGGAGGCTCTTCAGCTACAGTTTTATCCTTATTTTAGTATAAATCCAGGATATTTAGTCATCTTTATTATAGCTAATAAAAAAATTATACTTTAAAAATTTTATATGTAATGTCTTACAGATTAAGCAATTTAAAATTTGAATTTGTCATAGAAAGCTTATTAATATGATTTCTGCTGGAGAGAAGTCCACAGCTTACAGGACCAACTCAAGACAGATGGATTCAGAAAACCAACAGAAAGATGCTTAGGTCCAGAGTGAAAATATATTATGGTATTCAATCTGCATGATATATGAAAAGTCGTAAATAAATGAAAGTATGCACACCTTTGAAAACACTAATTCCCTGTTCGAGGTACACCAAAACTGAAACCATCTTGAATTCCCTGAACTTTGATGGTTTGCATAAAACAGTATAAAAATAAAATCACATCTAACTGGAGTTTAAAAAACCCATGTCATATACTTTTAAAATAAAGTATAGCTAAATCTGTATAACTATACTAACTGCCAGGTACATATATCCACAGTTGTTTTATCTGCTGTAAATAAGACTCTAAAATAAAATAGTTAAAGACACATGAATGTGAACCTATATAATTCTCTAGAGTTATTTTATGATTAGTCAGGAATTATTCAAGTTAAAGATTTGTTCAGTGCCAGAAGCAGGTGGTTTTTGCTGAAGTTAGAAGTTTCCATAACAATAAAAACAGTACCAATTAAAAGCCAATTAGTCATGGACATTACTTTAAGGTCCAGTACTTTGCAAACTCTCCACTCTTCAATTTTCCTTCTCTCAGCTGCCCATTATTCTCAGTACAAAGACCTTAAAATGAATGTGGACTGTTTGCCCGTCACTATGGAAACCTTGCCACACTGCACCATACACAACTGCTTCCCAGGCATCTTCACAACTACCTTCCCCTGTGATCTTTGCCCTAAACAAATGTGCTGTTTATTCACTCTTCTTCTCAGTTATGAAGACCCACTAGATGTTGTGAGAATACTAATGAGAAAAGAATTAAATCTATGTTTAAGAATGAGTGAAGATTCTTCTAATAAGACTTTACCCTGATATTGAAAGTGTACTGGTTGTCCTCTTTCATTCTGCTCTTTAAATCTTGAAATCTCTGCCAGTTCAAAATTAGAGTATGAATTTGGCATTAAGTTTTGCTGAGCAATAAAAAGCTCCGAGATGATAGAAAAAAATGACCTAGTGGTTAAATCACGTGGTGAGAAATCAGAAGATCATGGTATTTTATTGTTCTACCACCAAAAAGCATCACTATGCAACCCTTCATGCCTCCATCACCTCACTTTGGGATGATGAAATACTGTGTACTCCAACAATGCAAATTAAGAAGCATGAATCAATCCCATGAATTAAAAGCATCTGCACTGTTTGATTTGCATCTTCTTTGAAGTCTAAAAAATGGAGAAATCCAGCCAGAACTTTGCCTTCTTGAAACATTCTCCAAAGCCAATTTAGTCACTAATTATGTCAATGGCAAAGTTAAAAAAAAGGAAACAGTCCCTTTCTTCCATTAGGCAGCAGGGATTCATTAGTATTCTTAAAGCTATTCTTCCAGCTCTGTGCAACATTTCTGAGGAAAACCTTCTTCAAACCGTCTCATATTTAGTCTCTACTTATAATTTTAAAGGAACAGTACCTTTCTCCTTGCAGCAACATGAGCAGTATCAGCAGCCCACTCTCCCCTTCACACCTCCTGTATAAGCAAAAAGACCTATAGCTATACCTCTCTGATCTTTGGCACCAAACTTGGCAGATTAGTGCTTAAACTGTTTCTGGATAACATGGATGAGAGATAACTGTTTATACATCTCTCCTTTGGAATTCTCTTGCACAGGGCCTTCCCCCCCCTCCCTTTACCTTCACTACAAGGCTGCTGATTCTTTCCTTTCCTTTCACTTTCTCCAGTCACTACTGTCGATAAACCAGTGCCCAGCATCATGTGTTATACTGGACTCCTAGTAAGACGTACCAGAACAACAAATTTCCAATTTTGTTATTTCCAATAGATTCTTGACATTACATATTAACTGATCAAATGTAAAATCTCTTGGTTCTTTTCAAACTTCCATATTTACTCCTGTTGCTGCTTGCTTTTTTTCTTCATTCTTATCTGGCACAGAACAGCTCTGAAATTCCAGCCTGTCTGGCCATGTGTTCCCTTATGCACATTTAAAATCTACCCCATTTCCAAACACCTTGAAATAATTGCAATTGCTGTGTCTTATTCTAGAAAACAAGGCTTAATCTTAATCTATGCTGTTTTTTTATTTAGGGCATAAAGAATATTACCTATGTCATATTTCTGTTGGAGTGATTTGATGCAAATGACAGAGCCCGAGTCAGAACTAAGATTTAAATTCTGGAGCACCTTGGTCTGAAAATCCTTGCTCAAAACTCACATTTCTTTCTAGTTTCCCAGCTCAGTATCCTCAAAGAAAAAAGATGTTGCTTTCTTCAATTGATATACCGAGCAGAGAGACTTAACAGGCTGTGTGTATGGTTCCCTTAATTTCTCTATATTAAAAAAGAGCTGATGATGTCCTCTCAAGAAAATTACTATAGAGCAATCAGCATTTGTACTTTATATTTCATCAACTAATTGTGAGCTCCTTTACAAGAATGACAGAGAAGTGAGAGCTATTATTTAGGTTTCTCCTAAATCTCATCTAAGTGGAGGCAGTCTGTTATTCTAAGTCATGACAAAGGGTGCTGACTTTTATGGGAAAGATTTTTTTTCACCAAACTTTTCAATGCTCATTGGACTGCAAGCTAAATTGAAACCAGGTTGCCAGATGTAAGAAGTTAATACTATCAACAGACAGTATTCACTTTTACTAGAAAAGCTTTTCATGATGCTTCAGTATTATTCTCAATTTTTTATGGGTTCAAATCTCAGCTGACTTTGAGACGACAGTGGCTATTCAATGCAATGTCAGCATCTCTTTATTATGCAAGCTGACTATAGAAATCTCTAAAACCCGCAGAGGTCTAAATTACACCCTCGTTCAAAACTAAGAGAACAATCTGCAAAATACCAGATAGAGTCCTCAAAATACTGGAAAGAATGCATATTGAGGGTCAGGCCCCAAGTTATTTTTGTTTAAAAATGAAGGCAAGTAGTGCATTTCAGAAAAACAAAATGTAACATCCTTGTCAAAAGACATTGCACAGTAACTGCCCCAAAGCCTGCAGCTCACAGCAGCGTTACCACAGGGTACAACTGCAAGCTGCACTGATCCCAGGAGCCTCCGTTCTCAATGCCCAGACTTAACGGTGCTTGCTATTTGCAGGCTACTTCATGATTTTTTTTCCAGAGCTAATGAAAGCTAAATGACTATGCAGGCTCCCTTCTGGAGCCTCCTATTTCCCTTGACTTCACAGGAAATATAATTGTTGCTAAGCTAAGTAATATCATAAATTGTAAATGAAATACATCATTAATTTTTATGCAGTCAGCTCTACTCTAGGGTGTAAAAGAAGCGATGATTCCTAAGCATGATTCACCTCAGCTTCCTCCCTGCAGACATTTCAAAATACTGACTGGTTTTGTTAAATTTGTGATCTTGTTTACTGAGAGCGCATACGCTTTTACCAACACCAGGGGAACTAATATTGGTGTGGTTCTCCAGGAACTGACAGCAGCTGTATTAGATTAAACAAAAGCTCTCTGTGATACTTATCTCCAACTTGGCACCAGCTTTTCAATTGCTACATCTGAAGTTCTGTTTCTAGCAGTAGTTGAATTTAATGGCAGGAAGTACTTAGAGGATTTGTACAAAAAGATCATGTTATACAACTTGTTTCAGTAGGACCAGTTTTCTAAGTGTTTTAACTCTCATTTTCTGCTGATGAATATTTAATGTGTTAAGTGCAAGGAATCTTCAATATTCATCAAACAGAACCTAATCTTTGGAGGAATCTGGAGGGAACTTAATTTATTATCAAACTCCTGAATTTGGCTTGCTTTCTTCTGCATATAGATTCTTTGTGAACTATATGCTGGCTCTTTATGGGGAAAGCATACAACCACGTTATTATATGGTCTAAATGAGAAACTATCCTGAGGAAAATATTGCAATTAAACTGTTTTCTCAATATTAAAAAAGGAAGCTATGGAAACATGTATCCAATGTATAATATCACATTACAAAATGTACAAAGATACAAGAGTAATTACTGAGTTATGAGCAGACTATGGATTATTTTAGATTATAATCAGGAAAGACATAGTACTGGGACAGGAACATAGACATTATCACAATGCACCAGACTCAGTGCTCATTAGCTACATATCCGAGAGGCAGTTTATCCCTGCTTCTGAGAATGTTTGATATAAACTTTAAGTGTGTGAACTGACACGCTACGTTTCCATTTATCCAATGGAACTGTGAGTTTCTTATTACATAATAACTGCCCAATTTTTTAAATTCTTCATAGCTCTCAATTTCGGTAACATTTTGTGAAATTAAGTTACCTACATATCATGTGAAAAAACAGGACTCCTAAAATAAATTCAGTATTTATATTGCCTTTCAATTTCACTGACTTTTTTTTTACTATTTTGCCTGTAAATAAGAGTGTCTAAATTCACTTTCTTTATCAGTTATATTGCATACTTCTATTATATCTCCTCTTAACAGCTACACGGTCTTTTAGTTACCATTGATCCCTTTATTACTGTTACACCCCTTTGAAACTGAAGGGAGGAGAGCCCAGCAAAACCAAACCAAATGCATTCCAATGGGAAGAAAGTAACTCCAGTTTACTCAACATGACAGTCATTTCATATTCTATTCCCATACTTTCCAAACTGTAATATTTTATTAGATTTTTAGATAATAAAATAAATCTGTTATTAGACTTATTAGATTTTGCCTCATGTAGAGTAAAAGTTTCCATTTTGCTACACAGAATGACTTTTACCATCTTACATGGCTGGGTCTTTCTGTTGAGTGGGTAAGAACATTTTCAACTCAACTACATTTAAATATAATCCAGATTTTTCCTCTAACACATGCTACCTTGAATTTGCTTGAATGTAATCCCCCAGTGCTGTCCATTTAGCTAACTCTAAATTTCTCTGTCAACAATCACTGTCCTTTATTTAATGAAATTATTATTTTTTTTTATTTTGTTGGTATGTTTAAGGAATCGCATTCATTAGCTATACATTCCTTTTTTTCAGAAGCAATGCCACTCATCTCTACCGTAGTTGATATCACAGTATTTTGCAATCTTTTTTTGATCCATGTACCATCACTTGAAGTTCAATTTCCTTTACATAAATGTAATATTTTCTACATTCCAATCAAAAATATACTATTTCAAATTAGCAATTCAGAAGCTCATTACTGAGGTGTTTCTTACCTATAACTCACTGCTTTTCAGACATATCACTCTGTTCATGTATCATTCTTTTTGACTCCTGAGTCTCTGACGCTGCTTCATCTCCAGTACTCAGAAGAGCTATATGAAAACTACCTAAAGGCATCTCCCTGATGTCTTCTGTTATAAATAACTGAGTACAGAATTATGAGACAGACATATTACATACTAAGCTTGATTATGCTGTTGGATTAACTGTGTAGTCTTGGTAAAAGCTCTTGGGCCTGGAAACACAAAGTGATTTAGAAACCTCATTGTTATTGAAATAAATGGGGCCTGGTTTCCTATATAACTCTGGGAATGCAGGCCTTAATCTTTGTATTTTCACATCTATAAAATGAGGAGTGTACTTAGATGCTTCGTAAGGGTATTATGAAAACTAATTAGTCAATACATATAAGGTTTTTGAACCCGTGAAATGCAACACTGCTGGCTATTACTGCTGTCCATGTGACATCTCATTCCACCCTGTTAAATCTGTTGCAAAAGGCCCACAAAAACACTTTAAGATTATTAGCATTAAAGAAGATTATATTCCTGCAGAGTCTTATAGTGGTGCTGCTCTTTGAACTGAACTGAAGCTTGGTTCAGTGCATGCACACTGACATTTGTAAGTCTGAGTATCAATCTACAGTAACAGATGCAAGACTTGCTACCCTAATCATGGGATTAGGGTGTCCATGTTAAAAATGAAGCACACACTCCATCACTGTCAGTGGAGACACTGGAGACACTTTTTATGGCCAAAGTAGACTGTTTCCATATAGATTTTCCAGATATCTTTAACCTGAACTAAAAGCTGTAAGTAATTTTTAGTTCAGAGAGTTGAAATCCACCTTCCTTTGATTCTTAGTGAAGCTACTGAACGCTGCCCTTGAGGGCCCCATTTCACAGGCCCTGAAAGCAGATGCCCCTGTTCTTCTACAGCAAGTCTGAACAATTTCATTTGATGAGAATCATTCATGTGCTACACTGTGCACATTCATCTTGGTTTTTCAAATTTCCTACAAGTCCACTTTATTTTGCCCTTCTCTTCCAGATCAGAAACCGCGAAATTTCAGCCTCCTTCAAGAAGCAGCCCACAGCAGAAAGAAGGAACAGCTTCACTGGATGGAAGATGCTGCTTATCTGCTGGGCAACAAGATCGAAAATCTCCCACTGGTGGAGCTGGGATTTCAGAGAATGGTACCAAGCCCAGTAAACAAGTATTTTTTTCCTCATTGATTTCTAAGATCCTCAGCAGAAAAGCTAGTATAGATTTTAAACCAGCAAAGCCACAAATAAATCCTAATGAATCCTGAAATCCTAGACGTAAATAAGAGGTAATATCCAGCTTCCTAATTCTCCCTCCCCACATAATTGTATGTTTAATAAAAGACTGAACATATCACTTAAAGCAGGGATTTAAAACATCGTTTTTTTTCATATCACCTTACAAAAATCTTTTTCCTAGCCTGGAAGTATGGAGTCTTCATTTCTTTAAATAAATCTTGTAACTTCAGCTACAATCATTTCCAAAAAAACCATTTGCAGTTAATATTCCATAGAATCACACTCTTTGGAAACATTCTGGCCTCTTCATTAATTCTGAAAAGGTCCAACCTGTTTAGCATATGTAACACTAACTACTGCCATAACATGGCTCAGTTGCAATTTCTCATGGGACTGCATGAAGCACTCTTTGAAAATCTTATAAAATCACTGGGTTTGAAAAAGTCTGGTTCTAGTTAAAAATTACCTAGGCTTTTGTAGAGCAGAGAGCTACGATGGCTCTCAAAGAGATGACAATTTTGGGGGGTCATTTAGCTGCTGTAATGACGAGAGACATTTCTGACAGCCATCTTAGAAACCAAACATCTTTTTTTCTTTTCCTGGATACTGGTTTAAATGCTAAGTAGACAGCAATTGCAAACAGAGTTTGACTTTCTTCCATGATTTTTGACACATCTAGTTCAAAAAAGACAAAACCTCTTATTTGGAATTACCTGTAAGTAACACAGTATCTTCACTGCAGATTGGAGATCTGTACGTATTGACAAAAAAATAAATTTTGTGTAATGTATTGAACGGAGCTGGCAACTAGCTGCTCAGGGTGTGAAAAATGATGACATGTAAATAGAGTTAACATTTCAGCATTTTCTCCATTTGGTTAGACCTATACAGTTAGCCTGCTTTCAAAAATATTTTATTAAAACAGGCATATCGCCAGTTCAAAGACAGATCCCATGTCTAAGCTACATTACCCATATTTCAAGTTCAAACAGCTTTTCTAGCAAAAGTTATGCAAACTAATAAATTGTGGTTTTATATCTTTAAAAATGTGAAAAAGTATTCCATCAAATGAAAAAGGATTAGGTAGGCAGAAAAGAAAAAATAACTCAGACTGAAACTGCAAAGCTGAACAAAAAAACCTGTGTGAATGCCTGGGATAAACCTAGATATAAATCTAGATATAGATTTATTTATAAAATATCTAGACATATTTCATTAAATGAATATTAATATCTTAGATCAGAAGAGCATTTGCATCAATGGAACTGTGTAAATTATTTGAAGTTAGCTGGGTTACAAATTAATGCCTGTGTACCTCAGTACTCAACTACTTCATGATTTTACTCATATAAGAATTTTATTAAAATGTTGGCTTTATGTTAAGAGAGAGACACACAGAGTTTCACTATTATCTCTGGTTTCCAGGCTTGCTAATCATAACCTGCAATGGGATATAAAAGGTAGTCTCTTCTGCATATGCGTTCAATCAGGGCAGAAGGCATTCCCACGTGTGAAAAAAAGCATTAGTAGTGGCTTAGATACCTCAGCATGACGACAGCTTGAGGTTTACATCCCTTTCCCTCCCATTTATGAAAAGCTAATCCGAGCGTCTGCTATGCCAGATGTAGCAATAATTTACCGGATTAAACATACCAGTTTGCAGGTCTTCAAGGAATCCACAGTGTTGTGTGATATCAGCTCTCATGACTGCCACAACAGTTGTGAACTCTGATGACCCCTTTGAACTCCTAAGGCAAGAAAACAAATGATCATACAGAAAGTTTACTACTAATACATCACAGATTGAAGATATAAAGTCATCTGTTTTGTTTTGGCAGTGCTCAGCCTCATGAAAGAAAGTGCTTCTAATACACTAGTTCATACGGTGCTAGGATTGCACTAAAGATGATGTGCTGACATTCACTCTCTAACTGAAGAGCAATTCTGCAGGGAAATAAGCTTTGTTCCTGCTTAGCCAATAAATTATTGAACATGATAACCTATAAATTAGGTACATTGAATACTACTGGAATGAAAATTGCATTAACAAAAACATGTCAAGTGTTAACCAAAATTAAAACAAAAAATCAAAGATGAGGCTGTTTTTCCTTTGTGGCTGAACAGGCTTTCGGCTGGCAGTGATGCGGAGCAAGGACTCCTGCAGGGGTGCTACGCGACTGCCCTCTGAAGGAGATCCTGCCGAAGGACGGCGCGGGCACACTCTGCCCTGCCTATCGGCGAGGGGCTACGGAGAGACTGGTAAAAGTCTCCGAGTAGTGACAACGAATGGGAACGGCATTTACCTTGAAGCGAGGTGCCCGTGTGCTTGAAATGAAGGCCGCGTTGTTGTTCCAGGCGGCCCGTACGGTGACGCTCTGCAGCCGGTGCCTGTCTTTGCACTGCCTGGTGTGACGAAGCCAGTGACCACCACCAGCCACGCCGTTCAGGGGCCAACTGTTAATCCAATTTCTGTCAGCAATCAGACAGTTACAATATAAATCTTTCAACATCTCCCACACGCATACACACAGAAGTATCTGCAATCAAAAATCTGCTGTTTCAGTTTGAAAAAAATGAGCTATTTTTGCTTAAATGCAAAATGATGTTTCTTCAGCTTGTAAAGACCATGTAGCTACCCCTGAGATTACAAAAGGCACACGGAAAGTCATTGCTCTGCTCCGGGAGAGTCGCGGGTAGGTGACTCTCTACCTTGCAGCTGCTGTTCCTGTGCTCAGTGAAGTAACTAAACATGCACAGTACCTGAAATGCTACTTAAGGTCAAATGTCTTTCAATATTTGCAGAAATGATAGCAAGTTCTTATGATTCTTTGGCTTGATCACTGCTAGCATTAGTTAAAGCTGTTTAATTAACTGTCAGTTATCATGACAAATAATTATAAAATTAAAATTCATGTTTAAATTGGTGTAATCTGATGTCAATTCAAAATAAATGTTCGGCATAAAGATATGGCCAGTGCTTACTATGCCAAAGATTTCCAGTAAGTTACAAGCATCAGAGTAATCATTTAAGTCCCAGTAAATATCTTTTTGTGATAGAAACAGAAGCTAAATGTAATAATTTTTCTAAGATGCAGCTAAAAAGTACTGAAAAATTTCTGCAATAGTACATGTATATTTGCATGTATTATGGTTATTTCATCTACAATTTATTTGGCATGTAAGGATACATTAGGTTTAGTTTAGATAGCCATAACTAAGCATTAAATAACTATAGCTAAGCATTAATGGCTATAGTTAAGCATTAAATAGCTAATACTACAGGTACATATCAAAATCACCATCCCAACCACACACAGTAAGTGAATGAATAAGTTAGAGAACATTTAAATAAAATTCTTGCACTCTGAATAGATATTCAGCTGTTACAATGACTATGCAAAAAAACTATCACATTACAATGGTTTCTTATTCCTCATGAAAAGTGTATATTCAATTGCATATGCAAACGGTAATTGTCACTCTAATAATATATCGTTCCTTCACATTTATTCTTATATTTTGGTTATTTGAAGGAAAGAAAAGAATCTAAGTGAAATAGTAACAAGTTACCAGCAAGAGAGTGCTGAACTGTTGAAGGTTGTTAAAATAATGATCTTTGCTGAAGCTCAGTTCCCTGAGTTTTAAAGCCCCTTTACACGAATGATGAAGGACCCTGCATTGTGTTTCACTGAGATATTTAAAATCTCAGTTTTTCTTTCTCAGTCGCACCGATCTAAAATGTCGCAGCTGCCGAGCAGCAGGGGCTGCTCTTTTGTTGTTAACTGCTGTTCATTTCCCCAGCCGAGGATCAGATGTTCCGGTCGGTGGAGGGCCAGGCTGCCTCTGACGAAGAGGAAGAGAAGTGGACAGGAGACCAGCAGTCCCAGGTGGCCGAAGTGAAGAAAATACTGGCCAAGCTCCCTTGTTGTGGCACCGGGTATGTTTCTGAGATTAATGCTGCTTGAGCCTTTTGAGAATATTACTTCATGACCTAGAGATACCGTGGCTTCAGTAAGAAGCAATACTACCATAAAACAAAATCAAAAGGTTCCCGTGTGCTCCTTTACAACACATGGGAAACAACAGAGTAAGCACTCCCACCTAATCCTAAGAGGTGTCAGCTAGGACACCAATTTATGACCCGTGCAGCCAAGAATTTTGCAGAAAAACTGGCTTTTAAAAACATGGACCTTGACTATGAGGCTTCATTAACTCTTTTTTTTTTTTTTTTCCTAAAACAGATGTGATGAAAAAATGCGGAAAAAGCTGATGTCTTATTTTGGGACCACCAAAACCGAAAACTATCAAACAGCCTCTGTGGAGCTAGCAGAGAGAATCACACAGCTAACTGAACAGCTTGAGCTCAAAGGGCATGAAGTGAAAAAACTGGAAACAAATATGGAAGAGGTAATAGGTGCCAGGCATAGTGTGAAAAAGTTATTTATGTATCTTTAAGTAGCTCCATTTATATCTACTGTATTCTGGCTGTTCTGCTTTCTGTTGTTGATGCCTTACACTATGCCATTACTCTGTAAGCTCGACCATCTCATGCATTCCTTTAACACCACCATTTCTAGTATGGCTCCTACTTGAACCTCCAATTATTTGGAGGATGAGATGAACCACAGGTTCTTCGAATACCATCCTTATTTAAATGATTTAAGATGCTCACAGATTTTGTGTTCTGGACTGATATCTCTGCAGATCAAAGAGCAGGAGATTAAATACAGGCCACGCCCCTTTCAGTGGTTTCTCAACTTTGGATGAAACACTCCTCATGTCCCAACCCATCCAGTTCCCCAAAATAATTTCTCTACGAATTCCTCCAGCTGACTGAGCCACAGAGGCTCACTGTTTTGGAGATCATCCAGTTTACTCTGATGCTAAATAAAAAAAATCTGTTTCTCAGGCTTATTAGTGTGTCCAAGTTTCAGCAGAGGTTATAGCCACAGTATTTAAAAGCCCCAATGTGGTATCCTAGTAGTGCTATCTAATTGTACTATTTAAATATTGCTAACTTCAGCCAATGCAGGGTATAGATTTTAATGCTATGAATCTTTCTGTGAAACAAAAATAGTGAATCGTAAGCATTACTTTGTCTTAAGCTTCAGTCAATACTTGTTCAGTATTTTACACCCCGATGCTAATCACTTCCAGAAATAAGTTATAAAGGAAAAGGTTTTGAGGATTTGTTTTTGTTTGCTTTAATCTGCTGCCTGATCATCCAGTGTTATCTACTTCTTGTGCTTGGAAACGGTAAATGATCTTGCCCTTCATAATTTTACAGACTTTTATCACCAAAAATGTCGCCTCACTTATCCTCATTCCTAGTCTGTTTCATGTCTTTTGGTATAGAAACCATTATTTACTTCTGTTATTCTATTTTAGTCTTCTGTGTACTTTTCAGCCTCTACTATTACCCTTTTTGAGTGAGAAGAACCAAAAATGAACTTAGCATTCAAATGTAAGCCCATCAAGGCATAAGAACGATTTCTGTTTTGTCCCTAGTTCCTTTCCTAGCTAGTTTTCAACATTTATCCTCTTGATCTTTGCTGATCACTGAGCTATGTTCAGGATACAGTTCTCCTAGATCTCCTTCTTGAGTTGCAGTCATCATCACTGCATATATATGACATTGTTTATCTTCCCTATAGGTCTTACTATGCATTACTGACACTGAATTTTATGTGCTATTTTATTGACCAGTTATTCAGTATCATGAAATCCTGCTGTAATTCTTCACAGGCAGCTTTAGTTTTGATTACCCCCCAAAATATATGCACAACAAACTTAACACTTTTACATTCACCTTTTTAAAAAATCATTCATGAACATGCTGATCTGCTCAGATCTTAACCCAGACCTTTATGAGACCCTAGGGATGATCTGCCCCCATCATAAAAGCAGACCATTCAGTTCTGGTCTGCCTTTCTGTGCTTTCCCTCCCACCAGCTGTAAGTCCATGGCAGGATCTACTCTACAGTCCGGTGTCAGTTTGATTTTTTTAAATCTTTAGTGATGAACCTTAGCAAAAGCTTTTTGCAGATCCAAAGTACACTCTATCAACTGAATTACCATTATTCATGTATATTCATGGACCCTTTCAAAAAAATCTATTAGATTCCCTACTATGTTCATCTACATATTCACTAAGTCCCTTCTCTATTATAGTTTCTATCAATTTGCCTGACAGAATTATTGATATTCTAGAGGTGATTTGTTGTCCCTCAGATCATCTCTGCAGTATCTTTTAAAAACTGGTGTTACATTTGCCACCCTCCATTCCTCTGAGGCTAAACTGATTTAATAGATAAATTACACAGCACATTTCAGCACTTAATTCTGGAGTTCTGTTACTGTTTTCTTGCTGTTTTGAGAAAGCTCCTCAGGTTCATCTCTTGCAAAAAATGGCTCTAATATGAGAGCCTCTTTAACTCCTT
The DNA here is from genome assembly GCF_003343035.1 of Apteryx rowi. NCBI lineage: Eukaryota > Metazoa > Chordata > Aves > Apterygiformes > Apterygidae > Apteryx > Apteryx rowi. Next base: position 656,248 of record NW_020448753.1, read on the forward strand.
CAGTAGCAAACACAATACAATCATTTTCTTTTATATTCCTTAAGTTTTTCTTTTACATATTGATTATTCACTGTCCTAGATGTATTTGTATACATGCTACTCTGGAGGCCAGATTCTCCTGTGGTGTTCACCCTCTTACTTAAAGAGGCTCACACACCAGCAGCTGATTTATTCTCAGAACTAGTAGTTGGCAAGATAGTATTTCCATTTCACAAAAAAGGCACAGATTAAAAGGAACATATCCAAAATCAAGCTATGCTGAAGGACTCTGACAGAGCTAAGAACACAACCCACTTCTGAGCTCCATGACCTAACTACTGACCATCCCTCCTCAGTATCTAAGCTAAGGAATAGGCTATTCTTAATTATCATCATTACCTTATTCACAAATGTTGAGATAAGAACGAGTGATAGATGTAGCCTATCTAGGGAAAACATGTTGGGAGAATGTTTTTATTGTACACTGAACCACTGTCTTCAAGCACAATAAATGACAAAAAACCTACATACCCATAAACAAAAATAAAACAAAGGAATCGGAAAACTAGCTTTCTTATATATGAGAAAGTGACCGTAAAGAAAGCATAACTGCTGTGGAAAGCACTTTACTAGTCAGAGCCTAGGAAATACAGACAGAAAGGGCTTTGTACGAGCAGCTGAAATGAAGAGGAAAAAGAGCCAGCAGTAGCAACAAGCACTATGTCCAAATATCACTAGTGGTATTCTGAGCTGAGCATATTGCAGCTGCTGTCCATAAAAACTAAGCAGCAGGTTATGACACTGGACGACTATGGAGGACTCAAGTGGCATGCATACTAAAGAGGAAAGTTTATACTTTTTCCATTCATGTTTGTACACAAGACACACTGCATGGCCTACAGCCTTTCAGGAACAACCACCCGAGGACAGAGAAGTCACTGTGTAGCTTTCCAAGTATGGTGGTTTTGTCAGCGTGACTAAAGAAGCAGCTAAAAAAAGCAGATGTGTAATATTATGGGTGCCGAGGCCGGACAGGATAGGCCTCTCTCCTATCAGCATAGATGGGCACCGGTTAAGAATTTCCATGAGCATCTGTTTAGCTGCATATCAGGAAAGTGGATTTTACAAATGCAGCTAATGACCTTGTTTCCTCTGTCATTGGATATGACACTTCTGTCACTGTTCAGCTGTACAGGGGAGCATAACTATATTTCATGTGTTTAGTACATCCCTGTGATGAGTGGTATTTACAGTGTGGAGGCAATCTGCAGTCTAATAAAGCAAGCCACATGTTTAATTCACTGAAGACCTCACACAGCCTCTAGACCCTTTGCTATGTCTCAGTTGCACTGCTGCCACATTGGTGGTAACAATGTTGGCTTAATGTACAGGAAAATACTACTTTATTCATCCAAGATGGGTGTTCAGACAGCGATACTGAAGTCACTGTTTGGCAAATGGACTAGAGTAAGAGATCCAAACCTCTGTAGCTGCTGTACAGCTCAGAGGAACTGGAGAGCCTCTCACAGCCACGCTCAGGGACAACTAATGGAACAGACAAATTTCCATCTGATGGTGGAACAAGTGACAACCAAGACATACTTTAAGCACTGTCAGAAACTAAAATGACCTTTTAGGCGACTAAAGTGGATCAAGGATTATTTTATTTTTTCACTCTGATGACACTCATGTTTTAGGGAACTGAAGTTCCTTCCTATCTATTAAATATTAATTAGGATAAAAATTTCTACAAATAAAATCTAATAGTGTGCCCATTAAACCTGCAGCTTTACTGGTTCAGCTCTTTCTGCAGTTATTCCTAGAACTGCAATAAAGGTTAAAAAAATGACAACAAAGGGGGATTAACAGAGCCCGCAAACTTGGCATTTACTCCGCATGGTTTTGTTCCTAAGGGTATTATAAACATATATAGATTCTGTTTGCAAGAAGAAATTGCAAAAAATGGTTACATTTCAAAATTCCAGGCAGACTAATGAATGAAAAATGAAGTTTATTGCTATTACTAAAGTTGAAATATGTCAGTGCTCTTGAAAGTCAGAAACTAATTTTTCAGTGACATATTTTCTGGGGGATGATTTTCAGGCCCCATACACCACCTTCCTGATCTCCTAACTTAGCCTTTCAGAACCCTGCAATAACTATAACAGGCCTGTGTCTCTGACAAGCATTTACTTTGTGGTGCAAAATATTTCACTTAAGTTCTGTGATGAAACAAATCCAGCATTTCAATTGGTATCATTTTTTTTGCAGGTAGGTCTGAGACAACTGACAGGTTGCAGCTCAGCTTTGGAAGGTCCAGGTGTGAGAACACTGCTTCTGCTAGAATTTCTGTAGACTACTTGAAAGCCTTGTTGAATCAGGACCTTTCTGCACTTAGCTGCAAACCAGTGCTTCACCAAGCAAGCAAGCATGACAGTGCTTTGCACAACCAGGATCTTAAAAATCTTTCCTTAAGACTCATTTTTTCCCCAAAATACTTAGAAGAAACTAGCTGATAAATTTATTTTCTTGTTTCATCAGATATACGGATGATCTTCATGTAGGAGTTCCAAAGCAAAAATATGATCACATTAGTGAGGCCATACAAATCAGTTGTGCTTTCTTACCTTAGAGGAATACAGGCTTGCAAAAGATTAGAAAACTGCAATAGGAATGCTATCAGTTAAAATTTCTGAATGATCTGGTTGCATCCAGTGTTGAATGACCTGCCATTATGTATAAGGGCAAAGCATGCATTTTCTAGCAACAATTGATTCTTCACTTTATGTAGACATTAAAGAAATGTACTTCCTTTCAAGATAATCTTCCAGAGTGAACTGACATTTACCAGATAAGGGGGAAAACTTAGCTTTGCAATTACTGGGCAAGAAAGCGAAAAGCTCCAGTGCTTTTAATTTCCTGTGTCATTGTCTAGATGAAAGGCCCATTGCTAGGTGAACTGCAGCAAAAGGTGGAGGAGACCGAATTGTTGAAGATGGAGCTACAGATGTTGGAGACTGAGAGAGTTAGGCTGTCACTGGTGGAAGAAAAGTTCATGGATGTTTTACGGCTTCTTCAACAACTTCGAGACTTGGTATGGCAAGAAAGCAGTCCAGAGACTTAGAACTGTTTTTGATGGTGTCCTTTCCAAAGTAAAAAGGATGTTCATAACTTTCATTCAGTACAAGGTCCTTTACACCAGGAAACATTTCTACATGTGTTTGCCCTTGGAACTGTCCCAGTGGTTGCAGAAAACTTTTAAACCCCTATGGGTGACTTTCCAAAAGAGGTCTAGATATCTCCCTGGATCTAGATCTCCAAGCTCTCCTCTAAATAAAAATTTAGGAGTCAAGGAAAACAAAAATGGTAATAATCAGAAAGTCTACTTCCTTCTAGAAGATTATTTTTCCTATTGATCCCGCAGAAATCTCAGTGCCAGCCTGACTGTCTTCTCTTAAGTGGAAACCAGCCTGAAAAATAGTCCTCTTATAATACAGCTCTCACTTTAAAGATTCTTTGCCTCACACAGCTCCAAGTGAGGTATGTGGTAATCCTCACATACATTCCTATTTTGAGGAAAGAAATGAAAGCACGTAGTCCTCTTTAATATCTCTGTCATTCTTCTTACGCCAGTGCACTTTACCCTCAGACTCAGATTCCTGAAATGGGAATCCTCTGCTCAAATTACATGATCAATATGTGCTATGCGGTCAGACTTCCGGTGAAATGCAGCAACAATGCAATACCCTTCAGTACACTGTATGGTAATATAGTGGAGGAAGTCAAAATGTTCATGTGAACTATTTAGCTGCGCAGAAAACAGCAGTACAGTCTGGAATTTGGCTAAAGGTTAAAGTTAACACTTTCATCTCTTATTTCAGTGGGATGGTTAAATGTTCAGAAATTTTTATGTATCAGTCTTCAAATCACAAGTTTTTGCAAACCAGAAGGTGCACCTCCCATCACCACCGATATCCAGGGGGGAGGATGACGAAGCTAGCAGGATAGCATGCCGAGCCGCAGGCTCTGCCTTTTGTACAGCAACTGCAAGCACTGATCAGCAGCTGATCAGAGGTATCCTGCCATTGCAAAGCACAGCTCCCGGTACCTACTGAGTTCAAAACTCAGACTGAGCCAGAAATTAGTGTTGCACATAGGCAAGAATCCAGCTTTCCCCTGTGCAAGCAGAAGGAAGAGTGGAGGGAAAAAAAAAAAAAAGAATTGGAGAACCTTTGTTTAACTGCATCATACAGCAAGACTGAGTTTGTATTAAAGGGATAAAAACACTTCCTATATACCAATAAGATATTTTTCTGTGAGAAGTTTTTTACTGAATTAATAACCCAAACATATACTTATAAGAGCTGATGCAACAATATCCCAGAAGTATATAGCCAGTATGGCAGTTCAGTCCTTTAGAAAATATGTTTAAATTTTCTGTCTGGGGATTGATAACTGAGGGATGGTGAGAAGACCATCCTGGATGGATGGATAATCTGTAGAACATGGAGTATGTTGGGAGCCATGCTGTACTGCTGGGAGTTAATTTCTTCAGTAACGACTCAGGGTGCTCCTCAATTTTCAGCAAAGCTCTTGCCTAGTCTGTGTCAGATGGGAATGCTTCCTCAGATGATCACTTCACTGTTTGAAGTATGCTCCTGTTCCACTGCTGACTCTAGGGAATGAGTGCAATATCTCATAATTTGGTAACTTACTTTAGCACTTGACACAGAAATTCTACTTTCATATACCAAGTCTGACACTGCTTGTTACATGCATCAATAACTATCCAGTGAAGAATTAAACTAGTAAAGACTGTGACTGGCAACAAGCATAATAACCTTTTGTGTCAAGACTTCAACATGTCATTCACTGGTCAGTCATATTACTGAAAATTATTGCTGCTTAGGAGAGAATCCATCATTCAATGTGCCACACCTGAGTGATAACAGTGCTTAATGCTAAGCATTGCTAGAAACATGCCACAGCGTGCTTCTAACTTCCATAGCACCAGTACAGGGAACTGACATTGTAATTGAGTAATTTACAGCATTCCCAGGAGAGTTTAAACAAGGATCTCCTAAATCCCTAATGGGATATACTTCAGACAAAAGAAAGCTTATTCATCAATAACTGTAGTTTTAAGTGTCACTTCCCCAGCATATTCGTCTTTGAATTGTAAATACCCCCAGCATCTCACTTGCACCAGTATCTTCTACAAAGCAATGACTGTCCAAAGACAAATGTGCACTCTGCCAGGACTACTAAAACTTCCCAACATGCTACAATGGCCACGTATAATCCCAGCCCTCCAAAAGCTTCTATCCACTATGCCCTGGTCCCCACTGCGGCAGACACACAGAAGGTGGGTGGCTAGCGTCAGTAAGCAAAGTCAGGGTGGCCTGAGTTGCTGGCAGGGTACCTAGTCTTTCTTCCAGAATAGCCTCCATCTATTTTCACTTCTTGAAGTTTTAACAAGAACAGCCTGTCCCTGAAGATATGGGGGCTGGAAGTACTAATTAAACTGATTGCAAGACCATCTCCCAGAAAGCATGCATTAGTGTCTAGATAACAAATTAAGAGAGTTTGTTTTCCAGACACATTATGTAACATCCCAAAAGATTTCTAAAATAAAACTGCTACTAAAACAGGCCATGCAAATCCTAAATAGTTCGTACAGTCCTAATGTTTAATACATCTCAATATATAACTAATAGTGGCCCTGCCATATGACACATACAACAACCTCTTCTGATTTCTGTATATCTAAAATGCTTGCCAATGACTCTTAAAACAAGTAGGTTTGGGAAGCTTTTAACATCAGAAAATATAACATCAGATATAACATCAGAAAATTTTCCTGTGCACCTTTCAACATAGGCTTAGCAGGCCTGAACAAGCTTTTATTGTGTGTGCCCTGCTTGCGTTCCTTACCATCCAGATTTGTGAAGGCACAAGCTCTGAAAAGCTCTGTATTTTGAATAACTGCAGTTTCTCTTTCTAGAGCTATGTTAAGGAAATTGGACCCTCCACAAACTGCTCTCATTTGACTAGCATCTATGATAAAATGCTTGAAAATAAAGCCAGTATCAGGTCTCATGTTACCAGGATTCAGTTTCTTTTAATTTTCAAATGCAAATATACTGTGCATAGATTTTACTGCATATATTGAAGCTGGTGAAGGACATAATTGTGCCATAATATTATCTTGTTTTTTAAAGAACATATCTAAGCGAGCCCTGGGGAAAATCTTGCTGAGCACTTTGGAATCCTGCCGTGACCCCCAAAATGGTAAGAAAGTACATCATGTATAAAGACCAAAGAGTATGAAAAGTGTCCTTTTGCAAAAAACACTAGATGAACAATCAAGTAGGAAAAAAAGTATTTCAACTCCTGGTGGACAGGGTGAGGGAAAGAAGTACCAGGCAAGAAGATTACTTCTAGAAATTGATGCTTTCTACTCTGCGACACTTCAGAAGAGGAAAACATTCAGTATTTTTTAGCCAAATTTAAATTAGAATTTGGCCTTAGGGGAACCATTCAGTATCCCACTAATGTCTGTAGGAATTCATGAATATACAAAAGAGGAAAACCTAACCCTGAGTATGTAAGGCACCCATTTATCAGCATTTACTATTCCAGTGCATGTTTCATTCCTCTCCTGCAACACAAACAAGGTATATGAAGAAAAACAGCACATTTCTGTAAAGAAACTGAATCACACCTGCACTCTTATAATAACAACCTTTCATGTTCCTCTTATGAAAAATTAAACTTGCAAAATCCTCTCTCTTGACAATGGTCTGTTGTGCCAGAGCTGCCTTTGTAGGAACCATACAGGGATCAAAGCCTGGAGGTTTAGATTTGATTATTTTGTTCCTATTAGCAGAGCATTTGTACTTACGCTGAAGAAATGAACATGCTGTACCAAGCCTAAGAACATGGCTTGTTGGTGCTTCTAATAGACACAGTAGTCAAAGACAAGATAATAAAAGGCTAGATGTGGCCTGAGGGTTTGGTTTTGGACAATATTAATAACAGTGTTTCAGGGAGAATAATATAAAAACCATTCTGGGTTTTGCTCTTCCAAAGCCTCATGGTTGCTAGCGTGCAGCAAAGTATCTCCTGCTGTAACTGTAGCACAGCTCAGCTTCCAAAAATGGATAACTGACACCGATAAGTTAAATAGTGAAGTAACCTTGTGACGCTCTCTGTCCATTCTGCATCACCGTTGCCATAAACTGCTCGTCTTCTCGTCTTCCATTTTCTGGCTCTGCACTTGATGTGACTTAAGCAGCTTTCCTAAGTCTTTGTAATCAAACATTTTTTTTCCTGTGTGAGAACACTAAGTGAATGATTGGATTAGCAACTTTTTATGGTGATATGAAACAGTCTCTGTACATGAGGACTTCATGAGCAGAGGATGAAGCAAGAGAAACAGTAGAGAAACAGTCCTTGAACCAGCTCCACTCTTATGCATTTTTGTGGGGACAGGAATTGATTATTTGGTTTCAAAATTTATAAATTTTATGTCAGTTACTGAAATAGCACCTATGTAGAAGAGAGCTTTTGTTATGACTGTTAAACTGCAATTTTCTGGCTTTGTTGATATGCTAACATTTGCAATTTTCTTTTAGAAGGAAAAGCCCACCTCTTTGAAGTCCTAGATACTCTTTACCATGAGCTGACTGCCTGCGAACTCTTACAAAGCCAGCCTCTGGAGGAGGCGCAGAATCGCCGGTCCCTGTCTAACCCGCTGCTCATCTCGTGCTGAGCAACAGCTGCAAGGACAGCTCCTCACAGCTCGTCAAACAACAGCCACCGCTCATTCAAACAACTGACGGATGAATAAGATCTGTCCAATTCAAAGGTGCTCAGTAATGGAGAAGAGCAGTAGAATAATTAAGCCATGAAAGCAAAGGTATGCTGCTTCTGGGAAGAGTGCTAATTCCTCAGCTAACTCCAAAGTCATCCTTATCTGAAGGAGCGTTCACCTGATGTGAGGATTCTTACCAATGTCCGTCTCTGACAGAAGCCTAACCAGCCTTATATTTTGGCCCTGTAACTGTACTGGCTACACAAATAAGAAGTATTCCAATTACACTGACCTGACCAATTTAGATTTACAGCCCTGGTTATACATTAGCTGGCAACAACTTTTCTCTTTTGTGATAACTGAATCATTTTATTCAAAAGCAAAAGACAGCCTTTCTAGCCACTGGCAAGTAAGCTGTGCTCTTAATGCACAAGGGACAAAATTACTGTATTATAAATATACACATATGAATATAGGCCAGTAGTGCAAGTTTAAGACTATGTATAAAATGTATGTTTGTATGTGTTTATATATGTGAAAACAATTACTGACCTTATTTAACTCTAAAGTTAGATTTACGTTACTGTTCTGCTGAATTTTATATTTGTAATTATAGAAACACCTTAGAAATTTGCAACTATTCTTACTGATGACAGTCTTAGATTTTATATTAAAAGTTACATTTAACTGCTTGAAAAATGCACAAAGCAATCTTATTTCCAGGCTCTCAGGGAAAGGAAAGACTGAAAAATTCACTTTGCAACAGCTGCCATCATTGCATTAGCAAATGGCACGGGCAGTCCATGGCTTCGTTCTCCCTTTAACTTCCCGCAGTGCAACTGTACAGACACAAAGACAAGTCACACCGGCAGCCAAATGGAAGTAAAGTGCTGGGCCTAATCATGGCGCCATATACCATTTTAATCAGCAATAAAATAATTCCCTGAGGGCAAAAGTAAAAACAACAGGTTTCTGCCAAGTTGCCTTTGCTGTTTCATTCAACTGTCAAGCACAGAAACTAAAGAAGCAGAGTTCTTAAAACACCCAATTGAACTGGGTTCTGTTTCTGAAAAGATGTACTGTAGTTCTTCTAAACAGGTGAAATGTTTTGCCTGAGATAACGCCAGCAATGGAATAAGACCATTCAATTCAGAACTGTGTATATACGAATTTTTTCCATGAAAATGGATTTCATCCAGGAAAAAAAGTTCATATCACAATGCAATTCGGGGAGTAAGGAGATTTCTATTCCTTTTTATTCATAATTCACTGTATAGCCCACATATGCCTCCCATCCAAAACTGCACTACATTACTTAACATTTTGAAACATGTTGGTAGCAAAAACATGCAGTAGATACTTTCATTTCATTTTAGAGAAAAAAGTTGTTTTGTAAACAGTGGGCCAAACTCTGTTTGTTCAATGGTGTTACTTGGGATTTTTCCTGGTTTAACAGAGGAAGTTTATAAAAAGATATATATTAGATACAGATATATATTTTCATTGCAGATTTTTCATCAAAATAATTTAGACAGGACAGATAGACATAGTGTAATATTCACTCTAAGTAAGAAACCTGTATACTAATTCTACATATAATACTAACTGTAATTTTAAGTATAGTATACTAATACTTAGTATATACTAAGCAATGTACTAAGAAAACTATATACAAAATGTGCAATGGGTTAATATTACTTAACATGGGCAGAAGTTAATTCCCTGTTTGGGTTCATTTTCTACAAAAGCAAGAACAATTATCAGCTCATGTTCGTTACAGTTTTCTTGGACTTTCCTAGGAATACTGTATAATACAGAGAGAGAAAATGCCAGTAAATCATTACATATGCATGATCTATGTGTATACTTGGCAGAAAAGACACGTCAGGAATAGGATTACAATGCAAATACATACCTGAGTATGAATTCCCTCAAGCACTACAGTATTCTTTCATGATATGAATTAATGTTACTTGTTGTATACTCTCTCTCCGTATATATATGTATTTGTATAATATAGACACTTATGTACACATTAGTATTGCTAATTGCATGCTTTGGGGATCTTTTTCACCACTGAGTTTCTATTTCATTTTCTAATATCTTTCTAGAAATACTCTAGACTATTAAGTAGACTGATGTGCTGATGACAAAATGAGGGAGGAGAAATATAATCTGAGGACTGCACAGCTAATCCAAGCAGCAGTTGAGCTGTAGTTGGAAGGTGAAAAATGTCACTGGAAACACTGGTTATTTCTGGCGTTAAGGAAGAAGCAAACAGTTGAGATTAAAGGAAGCTTTTGTAAATAAATAAAAAGCAGTTAACTGATACAGGAAGGACCAAAACTGTATCTTGTTGAATTAAGTTCAAATACTGTAACATTTTCTATTTCTGTAAGAAATGGCTACAAATTAGAATGATTTTTGATATATCAGCATGTTCTGGAGACCTGCTGTATTTTCATAAGAAAACTCTGCTCTTCAGGATGGATTAAGAAACATCCATTAGTCAAATCCTTGCTGGAAATCTGTGGCAGAACAAAGTATTGTACTTCCAAAGAGTTTCTTTGCAACCTTAAAACTGACTTTTTTCTTAAATACTTTTACCTTTTTTAAACTGAATCTGATAGCAGTGTTGCTGAGGCTGACAAATATTTTATATGAACCTATATAAATATGTGATTTTAAATCGATGTAAGTGAGAAATTTCTAATTCTGCCTCAAACGAGGTAGGCTTCGAGAGTACAATTTACAATTTGGAACATGTTCAAAAGAGACTGCACATAAGTCCTGGAATGTAAACCCAGCGTTTCAAAATCTCCAACTGTTACACAAGTTTCAGTTTTCTTAAAGACCTAGCTCCTCGAGTCAAGTGATTACAGCAGATTTTAGCTACTTTTTTGTTTAAAAGTCTTGCTTTTTTGAGTATGGAAATTTTTCCCAGATAAACAGCAAACAAATATTATCTGATCAAGAGTCACTGATAGCTTCACAGTGTTCCAAACAGTAATGTAGGAGCGGTTATTAGCCACGTGGACTGTGTACAAACCCCTCCTCTGAACAACTATCACAGTCCTCACAGCAACATGCTGCACAACTGCTCCTGTAGCACATTCAAGATCTTAGATTTGCACAAACTAGTACTTCACGCTGCAGGGAATATATACCAAGTTTAAATCAACCTTGTAAAAAATTCTTTCCCTATATGACAAAAAAACCTGAGAAGATAGCAATGCACACTCAGAAGCCTTCCATTTAAAGTACAACTACGAATCCAGTATCTCAAATCTCTTCAACACTGTATTTTGTTCTATGTTTACCAAAGGGTAATAAATGCCCATTTGCTTGCACGTTGACTTCTCAGTAAGGAAAAAAAATCATGAAGAGAGTGAAAGTTATAAACAAAACAAGTGCAATTGCCTACCTGGAGCTTTCCCTGACTAGAGCAGCCCCGTCACCATGTGCCTTCCCAATGTTTCTTTGTGCACTAGCAAGCACAGTTTGGAAGAGTGCATGTGACATGACACCAGAGGAGACCAGATTAGAGCATTACACAGCATTACATCCATTCTAATGAATTCTTATTCTAATGTATTCCCTAAATATAAAAGCAAATTTCTACAACTATAAACCACCCATAGTTCATACTGTCACAATGTGCATAGCTGCCTGAGGAAGATCTTCTTATAAACTTTCTGGTGTCACAGACGTGCTGGACAGTTTCCAGGTAGCATGGGTTACTTAGGTCTTGTCTGTAGAAGGGAACTGTACTACTTTAATTTTCATTTAAGAAGCCAATGAGCATCTATAAAAGGGATCAATCAACTTACATTGGCTTTGGGGCACCCTGATTGAACTCTGGCCTTATACCATGCTTGAGATTTTAACCCCTCCCCAGCATGCTCATTCCTAATTCTGGTGGAAATGCTTGTTTTCAGAGGTTAGTTCCATTCTTAAAGAAAGGACAGCTTGTTTGCTCCCAGCTGGGGGACCTGCTGGGGGCTCCCTAACACAATTCACCCCAGAGAAAAAGCTATTCGTCATCACCTTTTCTATACTTGGACACTGGTAGCCGGTCTTTCCTTGAAGGAGCAGCCTGGAGCGTTCTCAGCACTTCTAGTGCTCACTCATGCGAGTCTCAAGGAATGTATCCTTTTGATGCTCACCTCTTCTAAACCTGACTGCTTAGCTCTCACAGGCTTTCCTCATTAGGATTCTGTGCTGCTGAAAATGGATGCAAAAGGCTGATACCTCCTTCTCACACCTATTACTATAAGAAATACAGTAAAGGAAGCAGAAGGGAAGATGATGCAAGAACAGAGATCTTTCCGTGTGGCAGCCATGAGTTATTAGGCTGAACCTTTCAGAATGCTTTTTCAGGCCTTTCCCACAGAAACAAGTCCATTCAGTTTTAATAAGTCCCTCGTGGCCTCCCATTGCCCCTACCCAAGCTTCATCTTAAAACGTTAGTTAATATGTATTTCTTACCTTTCTTTTAAACATCGTCTAACAAAGTGTAGTTAACAGAGATTTACATAGCATGTGCATATTTATTTCCTGTGAAGTCAGTAATGATATTCCCTTTTTGTTCTCTTGTCCTCACTAAAAACTTCCACTTTAAGTGCTTATCGGTCAATCTATGGTAATTTTTTAGTCACTCCATTCCTATACCCAAGGAAATCTGCCACTCTTCTCCCAGTTCTGCTTGTTATAACTTTTTGCCTATAGGTTCCCGTAATTTCCTCTACCTTCTGTACTTCTCTCCTGCATGTTACCTACTTGGCAGACTACTGTAGACGGTGGGCTGAGGCTACCACAGTTGCAAGTTAAAGAGAAATCCCTCCTCTTTATTTTTTCCTATCAGTTGTTCTTTTCAGCAACAGTAACTATAACAACCATAACCAAAAGCTGGATTAGGCAGCCAGTATATTTTGACTGGTAAATTTATACTAATCACTGTACCTTTTGTATCGCGTGCTTTTATTTTTGTTGAATGTATAGCTCCTCGCACATTTAAATTGTGGCTACTTGAAGCAGTGTTTTCACTGTGCATGATGAGAGAATTGAGTGCAACAGGACTCAGTCTTGACACACTGTGATATGACTTTGACTACAGATGCTGTAAATAATGACAGAAGGTAATTCATGTATCTCTTCTTTTCCAGTATTTTGTCTCAAGAAAATAAAAGTTACTGAGGAGACAAAAGCCCCTTGCCTATAATGTGTTTGCTCTTCTTTAGCAGCTACCATCACACATTCACAGTATAATTCTCATTAAAAATTAAAATTGGCCCTGGCAAGGAAACTGGAACATTTCTTCCACGGACCTTCACAGTATTCTCACAAACCAAGCTCTCCGATGCGACTTCATTTTCAAACTCCTTCTCCCAATGCCTTTCTCACTTTTGGCTTGGCTTATTTCTAGTCGAGATAATATGAGGGTCTGTGACACTTCTAGGACATGTCACATTTTTCAAGTAGAGTTTCCTCCTCCCATTATTTTTTACTTCATATGAGATACAAACTATTAGTAAATTCAAGTCCACCTGATAAATAATTGCCCAATTTAGTTTTTTTGCACCCTTCTCTGAAGTATCTGGTAGTGGTCACTTGTCACAAATGTTACACTGATTAACAAAACTTTCGCACTGAATCAGTGCAGCATACCCCAGCCAGAGCTATTTCAAAAGGTCAATGGCATTCGTACACACTTCTGGAAGAAAAAAAGTCCTTGGCACTGGCATGTTTAAGTTTGCTGAATTTGCTGAAATTCAATCTCCCCCCTTTCTTGATACAGTCCATTAATCTATTACATGGTACATTTTAATGATGAAAGCCAGACTATTTAGATTTCATTCTTTGTTTTCATCTTACTGTTAAAAAGAAAGGAACACTTTCAAACAGGGGTGCATAAAATAGAACTCCTACGTAAGAGAGAATGACAATAGACATTCACAGTATGTGGCATATTGCATTACCAGCCAAAAGGTTTCTTTTAAATTTATAATTTCATGGAGTTTAAGGACCCTAAAACCTTTAATATTTATATTAGCTTATTTGCTTAATATTTTTACATATAATTCTGCATAATACAAAAGCAATACAGTGCATTTCTTAGTGTGAAGTTCAATTGAACTTCGTCCTTATTTCCTGAATTACACTGTACTTTCAAGGTATACTTTCAGTATTCCTGTCAGATTTCTGTCCTGCTTTTCTGGCTCTTCTGTAATACACCAGCAGAACCATCCCTAGCCACTTCCCATGGTGCTAGCTGTTACAGCAGTCTGGTGGCCCTTCAGGTTCTACATTGTGGCCTTTGCAGGCAACTGGACCGAGCGAGCATGTATTTGAGGACTCTACCAGCCCTTTTTGAGTCCAACCTCCTTCTTGAAAAGGAGGAAGACAGCATCAGCACTCCTCATCTTTACCTCAAGCCTAGAGCTGATACCACCAGAGTGCTGCCCTCCCCTGCTGTCTATATATGCTCAGCAGTGTGTCCACAGGCAGCCCATGTGAAGTTACCCACTGCTCTAGGCCAGGCTGCTTGATGGCTGTGGAAATCCCGGGGAGATTTAAAAAGACACGTTTGGCATTGCCTGAGCACGCTAAAATAGCTTAAGTTGATTTTGCCCCCTTGACTTTTTTCAGATTCTTAGAAGAGCTCCCCCTTAGCACGAAGGCTAACTCTTTCCCTTTGTTTCATGCAGCTCACTTGCTTTTTCACTCTGGAGGGATGTCTGCTTTAGAATGAAACTCCTTAAACTGAGACTCCTTAAATGACAGCTATTATTTCCTACAATGCGTATATTTTTCAGAACTATAATCAATCCAGCCTCTCCAGCCAAAGCTTTTTCTGCTCCTAGACTTAATGCCCTATCAATTTCCAGACTATATAAACAGCAGAACAAAAGGAACGAATAAAAAGGCTCAGAGGAAATTCCAAAAACCCTAGCTGGTGTTTTATAATAACTAGCCAGTTGGACATCAAATTCACCTCATGACCAGTTTGCCTCCTGCTAGTACAGCTATTTTTTTGTCTAAAGAAACTCACAGAAGGATAGCAGACAAAGGTCTGTTTAAATTTCTACGTGTTTGTAAAAGCTTTGAGCACAGAATACAGATAGTTGTTTAGTTTTAAGTAAAAAAATAGCCCCAGGAAAAGAAAAAAATTTTAACTCAGCATGATATATATTCATGCTTCAGAGAATGCAGACTCCATATCTTTACCCTCCAAATTTACACAGGAAATAGTCCTCACTTAGTTCTAGACTCTACTAGAAAATGTTGTTAAAGAAAGTTTAACTTCTTCCACATACAAAGTGCCTATAAGCTGACAAAAGTCTGGTTTGCATCAGCCAAGTAGCCCTTAGGCAAAATAAACCCTTGGTTTTCCTAAGGCTACCAACATGAAGTTAGTGTAGACACTCTGGCACCCATAGGGCCCTCCTACAACTACCACGGTACCTGGTCGGTGACCTATTCTTGTGTTGGCTTTTCTGGATTACACTTACCAAGTTCTACAGATGCCACGAAATGGAAATCCATGATACTGAAAGTCTTTTCTTTCCATCCGCTACCACTTGTTGAATTACCTGGCTTTTTGCAAACACAGCCTCCACTACAACACCATGCCCTTGCCTGTTGCAGTAAGGTGCTGACTCCGTTGTCTAGGGAGGAGGGGGCTGTACAAGCCTAGCTCTGCAGGAACTACAGAAACAGAGAGATTTGTGGCGAAACAGCAGAGGGAAGCAACTCAAGGCATATAATCAGGTAGAAAGCAGTACAAGGCTGGTCCTACCAAATGACAATCTGTGCTAACCAATCTAAAGCTGGCCGTGGTATTTTAGGGAATATCACACCTTATTCAGTGAGCTCAGTATATGTTAGGCTTGATACACCACGTAATAGCACACATTTACATTCTAATCTAGAGAGAGCCTACAAGCACTGCTCCTGCTGAGGGCTTCTCTCCCCTGCAGACTTATTGCAGGTGACCAGCAGCAAGATCTCAGCAGGGTGGGCAGCTTCACCGAGAGGCGAGCAGCTAGTCTGTCGCACCGAGGTCTCTGTGTTCTCTGTGGTGCTCCTCAGTTGTATGAACAGTACTTCTGAGAGTGCAACACCAAGTACGTTATAATGAGTATTTTATGATTCTGCTTCAAAGAACTATGAGATAACTTATCTTTGTCAAGGAGTAAACAAGGACTGTAGGATGACATTGAAAAATTATCAGCATTGAAGTGGTTTCACCCACATCCTCACTGCAAAGCAAAAAGGTCTTCAGACCTCAGAGTTTGTCCTATTATAGTTATTTTCTGTACTTTAAGAAAGTTTCATTGTTTTATAGTTCTGGTTTTGCCAATTATTTCTCATAGATTTTGCTTATAACTACAAGTGGAAAAAAAGGACTCTGACAAAATAAAGGTCCACCATACTGTGAAGCATTTAAGCATTTTCTCTCTCTGAAAGTGGGCAAAAAAAAAAGAAAAGAAAATGTATGGAAAGTGAGAAGACTTGATATAAACATACCATATACTTAAAAATGCTACTTTTAAAAAGAGAACATACAATGCCCATGGGAGCTTTTTTTGTTTCTTAACTAATCTGAGAAATGAAATTCATTGTATATTCACAGCACAAGCCCAGCACATGCAGCAGTACTGCTTTCTTTCCTGTCAATGCAGCGCAGCCGGGAGAATTCAGGACGGCTGCTGGTTGTTTATGAACAAACATCTGCCATGCCCTGGGCTGAGGAACACCACTGGCTCATCTGCCAAAGGACTGATAGTCCCCCCAAAATGTCACCAGGTTTTGAGAAGCATTTGAAAGTCACTCCCAGATGTGCTTGCATTTTAAATAGCCTTCTGGAGCCTCCTCTGAGCTCATCAATAGCCTGTAGCGCATCTTACTACCGTGGAAACCATATCTAGGTCACCTTTACAGAACTGTGCAGAGAAAACATCTTACCACCAACTCCACCATTAAAGCACGCTCCTTTTCAATGAAGATTGCAGTAACCAACTTAACGTTTACTGTAATTACACCTCGTAAGTCACAAATAAAAACACAAGCTGTCTCCGGTGTAAGGACAGAAACATATATACCACACAGGAGGTCTTGGCTCAGACTCTGCTTTTACACTTCTGACTTTCAGCAAGGGAACAGAATGACTGCCTGATCCCGTGCATCCATTTTGCAACTCAAGCTGTGTAACAGCCTGGGTCAAACTAATGCTTTAGAGAACATCACTAACACTGGATAGAACCGACAAAGAAGAGAAACACAGTTGGAGCTGCTTTTATGTATCTGGCTGGAGCTATGTATAAATAAAACTGACAGAACCAAGAATCTGTGTCATAAAATCAGATTTAAGGAGCCACTGAACTGAACAACAATATATTGAGTAGAGACAGAAAAGAGACAGGAAGCATTTCAAATCCTGAAACATAGAAATATTTCAGGCTATAAGAAATAAGAAATAATCACATACTAGGTTCTTTTCTGTTCAGGAGCACCAAAGACTTACCTAGGCTGGAGGAAGAAAGTGAATTTTTACAGCGACTGTTAGTGAACACTCTAACCTAATTACTGAAAGTATAGAATCAGGATGTTCAAATCTGTGAAGGGAGTGCTTGTCTTTAGGAAAATGGATTTTGGAAAAGGAAACTATTAAGAAAGATAAGCAAAGTTTTCAGATTACATTGATTAATCTGAGAATTTTATTTCCATGGTGATAATTTTAACAATAATGGGTAACTCTCTAGAATTTCATTTTGAACTTATACTGCAGGATTTCTAGCTTACATATAGAGCATAGTCCTCAGTTCAAATAGCCTCAAATCCTCAAGTATAAAATGAATATGTATAGCTATTGGTATTTGTTCTTTCTTCCAGCTGTATTTTTTCTAATGGAGAAGCAGAACTGCATATCCAACAACCACTATTTCATAAAAGGAAGTTGTTGCAAGTCATAGTCGAATGACCTCAATTTATACTATTTTTTTCATTGTAAGTATGTACAAGTCATCCCAAAACTCTTGAGAGTTAAAACATGACAGAGACAGCCAGTAATTAAAAAGTACAGGAAGAGAGGGAAAAAAAGATTCTGCTGAGACTCTGAAATAGAACATAATGACAACACTGAGAGTACAGAAAAGGAGATTCTGCTGACAAGAATTGTACAAGAGAAAGCTCTCAAGAATATGTAGAAGGAAAAAGGAAAATCTCCTTATTCTTATTTTATCTCCTGTATGGACAAGGACGTCAGCAGATGTGGAACTGAGCAAAGCTGAAGGACAATTTTGCAAAGTCTAAGCAACTTCAATATTATGCACAAATGCAGCACTGTATTTTTTATCACTATAATTTTAAAAGCCTAAAATAGGAAGCTGACCTAATGGTGGATAGAATAAATATGTGCTTGCTCCTTTTCTGAGAAATGTTTCTGAAGGTACATTAGTAGAACTTGGATTAGTATTGGAAAAAAGCTGTGAAAATTCATCAAGATGAATATGCTTCAATATAATTCAACATAAATGTAAATACAGTTAGATCACTGACTGATAAACCATATAAGTAAAGAACATGCTTGTTTGCGTTATAAAGATGTCTAGGGCTAACGAATCAAATATTTGAACAATCCACTTAATTATAAATAATGAAGTATTCAATGGGCCATTAGAGACTGACTCAACATTAGAGTGAAACTGGGATGAATGCAAAGATACACATTTTTGCCCGAGATAGTAGTGCACACAAACTGCAACACAGTAACAAGACACCCACCTTCACATAGTCAATAATCTGAATAATCCAGTAGTCAGGGTGCTCATCTGGGAAAGGTGGAGCTGAAATTCAGATGCCTGCCTTGAATCAAGAGGGACTTGAATCACAATCTCTTTCAGTCTAGATGAAGGTCAGCAGCATCCTGGGCTGCATTAGGAAAAGCGTTGCCAGCAGGTCAAGGGAGGTGATCCTTCCCCTCTGCTCAGCCCTGGTGAGGCCACAGTTGGGGTGCTGGGTCCAGTGCTGGGCTCCCCAGTACTGCTGGAGCGAGTCCAGTGAAGGGCCACAGAGACCATTAAGGGACTGGAACATTTGACATATGAGGAGAGGTTGAGAGAGCTGGAGCTGTTCAGCCTGGAGAAGAAAAGACGGAGGGGGGAATCTTATCAATGTGTATAAATATCTGAAGGGAGGGTGTCAAGAACATGGAGCCAGAATCTTCTCAGTGGTGTCCAGTGACAGGACAAGAGGCAAAGGGCATATATTGAAATACAGGAAATTCCACTTAAACATAAGAAAAAACTTTTTCACTGTGAGGGTGCTCAAATACTGCAACAGGTTGCCCAAAGAGGCTGTGGAGTCTCCATCTTTGGAGATATTCAAAACCCTCCTGGACACAGCCCTGAGCAGCCTGCTCTAATTGACCTTGCTTTGAGCAGGGGTGTTGGACTAGATGATCTCCAGAGGTCCCTTCCAACCCCAACTGTCCTGTGATTCTGAGTCTCTTAGGTAGAGAGATGAAGGTCTCTACCACTTGTATTTTTCATTAGTTACACTGTGAATAAGGGCAGTACTACTGAAAATACACTGCAGGAAGGACAGAGTCATAGTGGAATAGCCACTGATGAGCCCAGAACGGGAAGTCTGTGTCCCTGACTTACCAGAAATTCCACCCTTGACAAAACATCTGTCCGTTTGCACTTAAATTGTTCCACTTCAACTGAATCTCATTTTATGATAGAAAAAAAAGAATGTTATTGGGAAACCTAACCTTTTTTAGAATTTAGAGGCCTTGAAAATTAAAAGATTTGGCAATACAAAAGGCTGGGGGAGTGTATTCTTTTTTCCATGCAGAAAAACAGCAACTTCTGCTTATTCTGCTCAGATATATGTATTTTTTTAAGGAAAAGGTAGCTTAAAACTAAAAACTAGTAAGGCTTTCTCAAGGCATTCCAAGTCTTATAAGATATTTGACACTTCCTTATAAATGGAAACAGAATTAGTAAGAAAAATCAGCATACAGGCCTATGCACTACTACTACTACTAAAAATGCAAATAACCGAGTCCAGCAATTTGTATGAGAACTTTGGAAATACCTTGTTACAGACTCCAGATTCACTTCATACCTGCACAGATGAATAAAGTCCATAAATAGTTTTAAAGCTGCATCTGCTGCTGAATGATAACATTATGGAGACCTGTCCTAACTCCTGCTGAAAATAAACAGTTGGAGATCTTGGAAGGATAGTGGAATTGTAATTTAGCCTTTGACTGGCTCATAAATTGTCACACAAGCAAATAGCAAAACCAAGTCACATTTTCCTTTATTCCTTCACTATCACTCCTTTTCCAGTCAATACCACACAAAAATTCCAATACAACTTATATCTGCTATTGGCACATGAATGCTGACAAGTCACTTTATGGCCCTACTAGCCATGTTACAGTGCGAGAGAGCTGAATAGATCCCCCCCAAAAGGTCTTGGGAAGCATTTTACACAATTACGAGAAGAAAAATGAAACATAATGGACAAATCATTTAGATTAAATTTTAATTTTTCATAGTAATGAATAGCCAAGAGTACCACAGAAAATGTCCTTAGCAATTGATAGGCTGTGTTTACACACATGCCCACTATAATTAAACAGAGTAATGTTGCCATTCAAATAATCTGAACATTGTATGTTCATATTTGTTCCGTTTAACCACCAATGATAATGTAATGATGAATTCCTGCTCAGTCATATCTACAGCTCTTAGCCACTCATTCAACCCCAACCTTTCCCAGTCTCAGGCCCTCCAGTATTTGCTACTTTCCTAGTTTTTGTTTTGTAAGTATAGGGGCTTTTTGCCTGGCAGAAGACAGGTGAGGGATATTTCCCAATAAACAGCTTTCTACATTCTCTGATCAAGGGTTCTTACCTGTGCCAGTGCTTTATCCCTGCTTGGTGCTTTTAATAATTTTTTCATTTAACTTTGTGCTCTAAAGGGCATGTGGCATTTATCATGAACCAACTCACAAAACTCCTACTATCTCCACAGTAAGTTACATGGGGAACTGGTTCCTTGAGAGGGAAATCCCCATGTTTCATTGTGTTTACCAGTCCATATTCACATATTTCTCTGGATGAAGTAAATATTGGATATGCAAGAGTAAGGGAGCACTTCTTTTCATACTATGCGTAGAAACAGTACTTCAGAAGCATAACAGTCAAAGATGTTTGCATTTGAAAAGTCAGAGGCACCAAGTGAACTGATGCAGCTTGTAGCCTAAAAAAGCTTGTTGAAATTAAGAGCTGTTCTTTATGCTGATCATCCAAGCCCAATTTTGCTAGGCACATATAGCTTGGCCAGTGCTGACTACAAGTGGCATACTGAAAAGTCCTATTCATTTTACAGGTACGCACAGTACGGGAGAGGAATGCCCCAGGGATTCCTTCAGGGAGTTTTCTGTGCTCCAGTAAGCTTCCCCGCCTTCTTTCAGCTGAGTTGCTGAACTTGTTTGTCCTTCTGAATACCTTGGGGAATAACGGGAAAGAACTCAAGGACGGTCAGTACTCACCCCATCTACCTGGCATCCTCAGGGCACAGGGGATAGTCCCAGCTACTTCAGAACAGCAGCGAGGCTGTGTGTGAACAGGGTGCAGGGGCTTTCAGGGCATCAGCCAGTTAAGGGCAGAGGGAACCTTAAGCTGTCTCAGCTTGGGTGAGAATAACATCATTTGTTTACGGTTAAAAAATTCTTTGTCTTGAACAATGGAGAGGGAAGAAATCCATTTTCCTTTCAGAAAGTTCCAACAAAACAAAAAAGAAAACAATCCCAACATTATCAGACAACAGAACAGAAAATAATGGAGCTATTTGAATAGACCTGACACTATAAAAAAATTGAGGCTGGAAACTGAGCGCGCCCTACCTAGAATGTGAAATTAGTCCTGCACATGGTAACAATTGCTAAGCACATCACTATGGAAATTGAGAGCTCACAGCAGGCGCAGGGAGCCTCAGAAATGTGGGAAATCAATGCGCTGTATGCTGTGGCAAAGAACGATTCCAGCAGAGTGACCTTTAAACAACTTCATATATTGTAAGCAAGTAAAAGAGAAACATAATGGGACAAGTGGCATAAAATAAAAGCACTCGGCAATTTTGCAGCACCTTGGCCAGCAACAAAAGGATCTCGAAGGGTTTTACAAATAATTCAGCCTCACAGCATTTCTGAGAGATAGGGGAAGAATAACAGTAAGCACCATCTACCCATTTTTAAGGTAAAAAGGGTAGCTATTTAACAGTAATGCTACATAATAATCTGAGAGGAGAAACAGAAAGTACCATATACCATGGAAACTATATAGCATATTAAAATAAAAAGAATACCATTGATGAGCTTGGTCAGGACATCGACATTAACAGCTCTTCCTTTTGGAGTGTGATGAGGACCCAAGGCCCCATAAAGTGGAAGTGCTCAGGGTGGCAGAGTGAAGAGGGGATGACATTATCATTCCCTTCACACAACTAGAGGAAGGACAAATTTAGCAAGCAGAATAGACCAGGAATTTTCTGGTGGGATACTTTGGTCAGAAAAGTGCACTTAAATTGAAACTTTCTGCGGTGATACAAGCTGCTTCATGAGCTCTGCAGTACAACCAACAGTCCAGCAGATATGGTACTCTCCCAGGAGGTGGAAGATTGAATATAATTGAGTAGGGACTTAGCTTTGGTCTCCCGTATCATATGAATTCTCTAACTGCTGCACTATTGACCTGCTGGGTTCTCGCTAAATCTCTCCTGTTGGAGCTGCTCCACTTTGCATAAATAATTGCATGTTACACAAGGAATTAAACCCAGTTCTCCCATGTCTTAGATGAAAGCCCTAACCAATGGAGTATCCACTTTGACTATACTGATTTATGTATATCTCTTGAGTTAAAGCAGTTCAGATCTGCAATTTTAATAAGGCATAGGAGTTGTTTGAGCTGGTTTAGATGCATCTTAAACAGATCTGAAATAAGCAATTTACATTCAATCTTCCCTTCTTGTCCGCAGAACAAGAAAAACTACTCAGTCTTTTGCATTGGTTTAATTATAGTGGTTTAAAATGAGATCTTAAATAAGAACAATGCAAACCGCTAGCACAGGAAAGATCTAATCTGAAATGAGTTGTCCCCTGTCCCCAAAACCACTACCAGGCACTGTTGCTTCCTCGTGCTCATTGTAAGAAGGGGGCCGGCTATTCAGCAGTAAGGAAGAGCACATTGCCCCTGCGTCCTGTGGTGTGGGGGATCTTTCAGGGCACAGCTGCGAAAGCTGAAGGGGAAGAATGGAAAAAGCTACTTGCTGAGGCCTGTATTTTACCTACTCTGGGTATCCAGCTCCTTCGTTAGCATTACACTTGCTTTTAGAAATCCAGCCACATTAACTCTTGGGAAAAATTTGAGCATATTTGGCTCACAGAATACTGGCAATGATAGCTACTGGCGTTCCTGAATGCTGAAGGATATTTTGTTTGTAAGAAGCATATAAATAACATACCAAAAAGAGACATATATCAAAGTGGAATGAAAAGCTTTATATCTACCAAACAAACTGTGGGCAGGAGTGCCCATCATATTTTGTAAATAGACTGTTTAAAGGGTTTTTACACCTGTAAAAATTACTGTAGACCTCAGGAATACTTTCTGCACAAAGATTTATTTTTCTCCCCCCCACAAGTCAATTTTTCTGGTGCTCCTTGCTTCAGATACTTAAAATCACCTTTCTATTGTTTCAAATATTTTAAATACTTTTACCTTTCACTTACTTAACACTTGCTTGGTTTTACATTTCCTCTTGCCTATGGATTACGGAGTGTGCACAAGGGTTAAGCCAGGGTAAATGTTCATGAAAATAGCTAGTCATATAGAAATGTAATTTATTTAGATAGTATTTGTGTATTTCTCTTCTTATCAAGAACCCACTACACATATAGAAACACAATAAATGCTACCAGCAATCTTCAAAAAAGGTTATTGTTAGTATTTTCCTTTTGCAAGTCATAGTAATTTAAAAGCAGCCTTTGTACTTTCATCTCCCTGTAAGAATATTCACCATCAGCTCATTTAATAAACATAAAACTTCAGTACATAAGAGCTAATAAAGTTGTACACTGTCTGATGTGCTACCATACAGAAAAAGAGTAGCAGACAGCCCTAATTTAAAATCAATCTAAGAAATTTTTCACAGGATTAGTAAAAGTGAGCTAACATCTTCAGCTTGTCTTTCTAACCAAAGGAAATGCAATTAATATTATGTAGTAACTAGCATTATATACTTATCCAGAGAGAGCTTAAGTTGGCCTTGATTTCAGAGTGGTCATTTAGCGGTTCCTGAAAATTAGGACTGTTGTTGGCAATTTCTCATTTTAGATACGAAAAATGGTGGCATGAAAACAAGTAGTTTATTGTGAAAAAGTGTCTTCTGAATTATTTTGTTGAGGAGGAGAATGTCACTGTATTAATGTCAATAAAAGCATCTCTTTGTTGAAGCATATTACAAATAATAATCTAGAAATCCAGAAGTTGCAGAAGAGAGCAAACAGTCCCCTCTCCTTTGCTATTTTACTGAAAATGCTCTTGAAAGTAGCAATAATGTTTCATGGAAGTGCTGTTTGGGAAATGGATCTTAAATACTGTAAACAAAAAGTAAAATTTAAAAGTAAATTTAAAAGTAAATAAACTCAGCCACATAGAGAATATAAGACATGAAGAAGCTGTTAGAAAAGGAACAGGTTTTGATCACCACTGAACCTCGCAAAAAAAAAGGTGTGGGTGGCAGGGTTTGGATTTCTTTACCCATGCAATTTGGTTTTGTTGAAAACCATAATGCAGAAGTAAAAACTAGCAAAAAGACCCCAGAGAGCTTTACAGAAGTAGTAGATACATATTCATATTCTACCTGTTAGCACAATGCATAAAGAGCAATCACCTCTAGTCTGAAAATAACAGTATAGCAAGAATTTATAGAGCTGAGAGAAACTTGCTCGAGACTTACAATATCAATATCAATGGTTTAAAACTGTCCAAGCCATTGAGCCCTTGTCACAGATTTTTGGCTGCAGAGGTGGGTAATGCGCTTATGTTGTTTTGGTGTTGGGGATATTGCTAAGGCCAAGGTGTGGGGGAGAATTCATTTTGTTTGCTTTTCAGACAGATTATACTATTCATTCTCACTCATATTCTGTGCACTTATTTCAGGAGTCTGAGACAGCCTGGTGGGAGAAATATCACAAGCCAACAGATTTAAAGCTATTTCAAATCCCAGTGCCTACTCACAGAGTTGTGCTACCTGGACTCAGTAGTTAATGCTGGTGACTTCCCTTAATGGACTACCTCAATAATCCTCCACGATCTGATTTTATTTTCCTAGAGGAAGCAGACAGGACATGTTCTATTAGTTTCACCAACTCTTCATGGTGTTATAGCTATCAGGTCATGCGAGAGCTAGTACTGGCTAAGCCAATAAACCCATTCCACATGAGGCGAGAAACAGAATACAGGCTTTAAAACATTACGGAGAATGTCCTTCTCTCCTGCCTTTTTCTTTAAAGTAATTCCAAGATTTGGAATCACTATTATCATTATTAGCTACTCTGAAGATTAGTTCCCACAACTCCTCCGCAGTTGTCCCTCTGCGCAATTTTGTCAGAAAATGCCAACTTTCACCAAATCAATTTAGAGAATACATTTAGAGATTCTAGCAGATCCAGTAATTTGCATTATCAGCTACGTCTTTTGGTCCCTATCATTGCTTTACTTTGCACAGTAAACCGCCTCAGTTTGGGTTAGCTCAATTTTGCAAAAATAGGAATATTTCAAAGATGGGAGCCAATCTTTGGCTTCTATTTAAAAAGTTCTTGAACACGAATACAGTTTATACTGTTGAAGTTATCTTAGAGAGAGCTCACTCAATGGCATGTTTCCTTTGCCCACTTAAATCTAATGTGAAAATAAAAACAGATGGTTTTTTTGGCTTAAAGCCTGGCCAAGCAGAAGTTTTTAAGGCAAACTACCACATACAAAATACCAAATCTAAAACTGTGATATATTGGGGTTCACATATAGCAATATGTTGAGTGCATCTTTGCCAAGTATGACTTAGGTATGCTCTTAGAATATACTCCTACCAAGAGACTTTAACAGGGCTCTAAACTTTGACCAAGTTTTCTGGACTACTTACACGCAGGCATGCACACGCGTGCACACACATGTACGCACACACGCACGCACAAAATGAATGCTTAAAAGAATGAAACTAGATACACACAAACTGCCTGTTCTAGCAAAAGCAGTGCTGGAACAGGTTATTAAGCAATACAAACTATGCATCCTCTCCCAACAGGACAAGGCCTGTGAGATAAATTTGCATACTGCACATGTCTCAACTGAAAATAACGATAGGTTGAACAGATGGCAGGATGAAAGGGAAAAATTAAGTAGTGAAAAACATACATATATCTCTAATAACAGCAAAGTACTGAATTGAAAACCTGGAGAAGTCAGAAAGAAAAGCGCTCAGAAAGAATCACTTTAGAAATACAAGCCATTCACCTTTCTTTCTCTCCCCTATTAACTAAAGATAACTTGCTCTGATTCATAAGATGAAACTACTCTCATGTGTAGATATTATTTTGGAATAAGATGCCTTTTTCTTGTTCAGCTTTACCGAATATGTTTGGCTTAATGTAGAGGAAACACACTTTTTTTGCAGCATGTTTCCACATACAGAACTCATCAGGAGTAGCCGTTTCTGAGCAGGGCTGGGGGCAAACAAGACCCATGTAGTATGTGCCCATGCTAGTCTTTTAAAGGAGAAACATTTTTTCTGAGTTTATTTTCAATACATTTTAAATCACTTAAGGCCTTAAATGAAATTTGAACGACACCTTGGCTTTTGGCATGCGTTGAACATCACAGTATATCTACACAGCTAATTGTCTTTCCAAGGTGTGAGAAATGTAATGTTAGCTATTTATTTGGGGGCTCTCCCTTCTTACATTCCCAAAGAAGACAATATAAGCCTTTGCCACAGTCAGATCATGCCAGCAGTTTTACACACTCATCTGATCTGCTGCAGTGGTTGTGCAATGCCCTTGATGTTATTTTTATACTGTATGAAGAAGAACTCAGACTTTTCATTCAATGCTTATTTCTAAAGCATTCCACCCTTGGGGCTTTGTCACGTAAATGAAAAATGCTGTTAGCCACCCTGAACTTAAGAGAACTCACATCATGCCAACACCCCACTGACCTTTAAAACCTGTCAAAGATGAATCTCAAGAATATTTGCAGAGTCAGAGACGTTTTCAGCCTCTTCAAGACATCAGTTTATGCGCTGACCCTGAGCAAAAAGGCAGGTACTGAATTTCAGTTTACAGACTTCCTTAGAAATAGCTAAAAGCCTAAAAATAGGGTGACATCTGCACTGTTTATTAGTTATATCCAATATCCTCAAGGCTGAGAAAATCTCAGTCTTCACTGAACTGAGAATTAGTGTCAGTGCTTCCTCCCTCAGATGTTCAATTTATATCCACTAGGAACTCTGCCCTGAGTAAAACTGCTGACTGCTCAGTATGCTCTTTTATTCCCACCATTCATCACAGTCAACATAAGAAGCTTCTTGAACAAGTACTTTCCCACACAGGGTTTTGATGACCCTGCTTGACCTGGCAGGAAAAAAAAAAAAGCAATTTTGGAACTCTGGAAATTAACAGATTCACATTTTTCTTATCCCAGAGGGAATATAGCTTTTTCACCCATTTACCACAAATAATACACCTATTTACTGACTATAAATATGAAGGTGATTCAGCAGACCTGGCCTGCCTCTTAAGTCCTAGGTCCACCACTGGCTGTTAGTTTATTTCTCCCTTCCAGAAATCCCTGTTTCAGCCAGAGGTTGGCACATAAAGCCACCAAGCTTGAGAAAGTGCTTAGGTAAGAGTCCTAATAGGCACCGCTTTCCGTAACCGAACCTTGTGGGTGGTGGTGGTGGTGTAAGTTCATTAGTTTGAGTAACTCTCTTCATTATTTCTTTTTCCATACATGTATCTATTACTTTTTTATCATACTCTTGGCTGTGCAATAATCTCCCCCCTGCTTTTTTTTCTCCTGCTACCAGATATTTGAGTGTCATCTCAAATAGCACCTACAAGCCTCATAGGTGAGGATCTCTCTGGTCTATCTACTCCATTAAGTTTCTCAAGCACAGTTTTGCTCATAGAGGTAAAACACTTTCATCCTACTGGCTTTCAGATCAAGATTAATGGAGAATTAACAGAATTTTGATATTTTTTTCCCAACAGCCAGAAATGCAAACTGAGCAAAAGCTGAGATTCTGTTCAAGTGTGGCAGTCTAACAACAGTGACTACACTGGTGGTAGTATATAGATATTTAACTAGCCCCACATTCTGTAAAAGGGTTCTCACTACTGTAAATTGTGTCCTATTCATAGGCGTTTGTCAGAAATGCCACTGAGTTTAGAGAAGAAGAAAATGAAATACAATTGGATTCACTAGGAAAAAAAGTCAAAACACTCCAAAATGCAAAAGATGAGTAAAGGCAACAAGCAAAGCACAGAAGTGAAATTAAAGATGAGGGGCACACTGCTGTCATCTCACCAACACACTCTGGATCATAATGAAAGTCCCTTCTTAAAGCAGAGAAAAGTATAGAATACTTCTGAAGGGAGCCAGTGACAAAGACAGGGAAGGGAAAAGGCCTAGGAAGAGAAAAGGGAAGAGAAAAAGGGAAAAAGGAAGAGAAATCCCATGGATTTTTCTTTCTTCATCCTTTTATTTGAAACCTCCAAAAATTAGTATTAAGAAAAACTCATGGAGGATTCCTCATTTAAAAAAAAGGGGGGGGGGAGAGAAAAAGTAGATGAATTTTCTGTAGTGATAAAACCAGAAGGATGTCCTTTAGCTGGTGCAAACACAGCTGCTGCAGCTCAACCTGCAGAAGGCAGCCAGGCAGGGAGTGAGAGCGGCGCCTGGGATCTCAGCAGCATCCTGGGGCGAGCTGTCAACTAAGGGACACAGCCAGCTCTTCTCTAGTTCCAAGCTCCTGGGTTTTTCCCATTAGAGGCTGACATTACTGCTGCATGTTCTGTGTCTGTCAGTGCAGAGAGAATGACTCAATGAATGTCATTGCAGGACAGCATCAAACCATCAAGATTCATCAAAACTGATGTGGAAATGAATTATAAATAACCTCCAGCTAGCTCCAATAAATATAGGAAGTTTCACTAAGTATAATCATCAACACTGAGCTAGAGGGAGCAAAAGAGGGCAAAGAAAGAATCAGATTATGCAGGAAGAGACTTGCAGCATCTTTTAATGAATTTACAATTCTCCTCAGAGCAACACTGCTTACTTATGCCTTGATATATGCAAAGTGGTATTAGGACCATATGATTAATTCATCTGCCAGTTTGATAAAACTGACTATCCATACTATTAGTATATTAGGATTCAGTGATAGGAAATAATAGGATTCGGGCAGCAGCATAGCTCTTGTGATTTTATCACAGGTCTCACTCCATAAAAGATTTCCTCCAGAATCTAACACTTGGAGTCACGTGATCAGAGGTGAATCTCAGTTTTCATTAATAATATATCTAGTCCAAATGACTACAAGCAGAACTCACAAAATATGAACTTTAATGGCTCAAAACACCAAGCTCATTAAAAAAAAAGTTTAAAATAAGAACCAACATTATATTGCTTTAAATTGCAAATCATGTGCTTTGGGGGATATAATTCAAGAACTGTGGAAAATTGGTATCGACAATACCATATTATCTCACATATTAAAGCAAATCACAATAACTGGACACAGCCTACCCCACCCTCACTAAAAAATAGCTGTGAATATTCCTGGAGAGAGAATAAAAATTGACAGGGAATGCTCTCAGCACTTGCAACATTGTATATATACTTCTACATATATATACACATATATACGTAAAGACGTGTGTGTGTGTGTGTGTGTGGTTCCCCGTGAACGGAAAGATACTTAAACTGTACAAAGATAATTTTATGATGTTGTATTTAAAGCAACAGCACACAAAAACTGAAAACAGTTCTGAGCCAATATACAGTTCTTTAACAACACCTGTTATAGAGAACAGGTATTTAAAATTTAAACTCAGTTCTCTAATGCAAACTCAAAAACACTCATGTAGAAAAAAATCTGATTTTCTCCCTTCCCTGAGGTTGGAGATATCAGACTATATGGGGCATAAATTCCCAAACTGTGGTAACACAGACACTTTCTGAGAGCATTGTTCATGACTATCCTACCACGTGAAAACTGCGATTTTGGCAACATCTTCTACCTGGGTTAACCGGAGCATGCATTCCTGATGATCCATCCACTGTGCAGCAGAGAGGCAGCTCGAAGCCAGCCGAATCCTGTTAGTCCTGCAGTGAGTTTCTGTGGTTCTCCCTGTGTGACCAGAAGCCTAGGCAGAATTTTCTACAGTTCATTGTGGCACAAAGAAGCAGAGGGCACATTTGCAAGTTTTAGCAACAAAACCAGTATGTAAATACAGCATCAGTGTGGAAGGAGTAATTAGAACAAAGCTGCTCACATCTGGAAAAATGAACTCATCATTGAAGATGTATCCAGAGTTGACCGTTTTATTTCAAAAAATATGAAGTCATAGCTTTATAAATGGCAACATAAAAACCAATCACAGCAAGTTAAATTCTACAATGTATTAACATGGAAAACTCATCACTGACTTTTCCAATATAGTGTTTTACATCAGACAGTAATTAATTTCTAATTGATCTTTCCAAGAACAAGTGTTCCATGTGACTGTGAAGTTCAATTCCCTGCCTTCATGCTTCCAATTCTTTAAGCAGAAATAGCAGGGCTTCTGCTAAGGGGGCCAAAGACTGATTTTGTTTATAACCAAACTCCTTAAACAGAAACAACAATACCACAAAACTCAAGAGTGCTGCTTAATCTTATATATTTTGCAATCCTGCCACAACTATTAGGCAGTATCTGGTAAAAACACTTTAGCAGGTTTCACTGCATAGTTACCACAAAACTGACTGGCCTTAGCACAAGGTTCGCTTTGGGACAGTTCTGGGGCCGTCACGCTGGCAATACCTACAGTAGTAAACAGAACGGCCCAGTGGGTCTGGATCTGTCTAGCAAAACAGTCTGGAACTAAGGACACCGTATGCAACCACATATACTTGGGGAGGAGAGTTATTCTGGGCTATCTTTAGTCTGCTCCCCGGGACTGAACCCTCAGTAGCAGCTGGAAAAAGTCCAATGCATTTCTGGAGTGAACGTTATGGTTTAGTTTCATCCAAAAAGCATCCACGGTAAACAGGGAAGACCATGAGATGTGCTCCAAAAGCTCAATCATGATCCTAACTAAAATGCTGACACAGATGCAGTCGTCTGTTCTAATAGTTTGACTGAAACACTGTATTTGTATTTTGAATAACAGTAACTGTGGATAAAGAGCTAGGAGCTAATTGGTTTTAATGAGAGCAAAATATTTAATTCAACACTGCAAGCAAGGTGGAGCACAACTGACCCCATTTTACCTACCCAGCACCTCCAGTCAAGGTGGCAGCATGGCATTCAGCTAGTGAAACACATGAAGGAAACATTGAGGATACTGACTGCTGGGTTCCCAGGTAAATGTTCAGAGTTGATTAACTGAACTGGGAGTGCAGGGAACTGCCTAGCTGCTTTCCAGTGGGAAATACTGCCTTGATGATATGTCTTTTAAAGATGATACCCTTAGATGTTCTTTCTCTATAAGCTTCCCCAGGTGCACTCTATCATTGCTACAACATAGCATAAATGATAATAATATTTTCCTGAGAACAGTTTGAATCCAAATCCTCTATGAGTATTTATTTTCATTAAGAAGCTCAAGGCCCTGAGCCTTTCATAAAGCAAGAATGTGATCAGCTATCTGATTTACACAAGTTACTTAATATACACATTTTGTATACCTTTTGTATTTTATCTTGGAAGCTATAGAAAAAGTAATACTTTAAAAGAGTATTTTGATCTTTCAGTTAGTTTGAATTGATAAGTTATATATGAAGGTTGATCCAGATACTGTATGCTCAACATTTAACAAGAAAAACTACTTGAATGACACCTAGTGGAAAGATAAGTAATAGCTGAGGACAACGCAGTAACTATGTGACAGTGAAAACAGCAAGGAGAGAGATTCTTTATCAGAATGAGCAGGAGAAGAAAGAATAATTTGATAAAACGGGTCTAGGACAATTTAGGAGAAGAATTTCCTAAATCAGCAGTGTTTATCTGCCTGTGTAATAATCTTCCAAGGGAAGTGGGATATTTGATTTAACACATGAAAAAATTAAATCTGGCAAACCACAGTAAATATAGAGTAGAAAACAACAGTACAATAAGCAGAACATGAACAGGATGAAATTTAGTGTCCTCCTATGTCTAAATACTAAGGAGGCTTTATTAGACTAGCTCTCTAGGGTGCAGTAAGTAGCAGGAATATTTTGGTCCTGGGGGCTACAATAACTCCTGATGTGAGAGAAGCCACAGAACTTCTTTAATTCATTTCTGCAGGCAATATTCCTTGATGTGTGAATGGATTTCATGATCTATCTTCTTTTTTCGTTTCTTTTTTGTTTATTCACATATTTGCATAATTCATGAATTTCCAGTGACTCACATCCAAATATAAAGAAATATTTTGGTTAGATTGTTGTCACCAGCTCATTTGAAAGTATGAAAGAACAGATTTAATCAAGACGATAGAACTTAAAGAAAAAACACTCTTGCCATCTATTGACAAAACGGGACACGGTTATGGTAAGTTCTTTCAGCATAGGAAAGGGAAATGGTTCTTGAGAAGACTTCTGTCCTCATAGGTCAAGAGTAGGTCATTGATAGGAATGAATTACTATAATTCATTAAAACTTTCTATAAAAAAAAAAAGGCTTATTCTCCCTGAATGTCATCTAGGCAGTTCATGCATTTTATTTGCACATTTAGCTTTAACTTGCAACTTTTTTCTTCTTTTTTTTTCACTGTAAGGACGGTGAGTTATTACCTTTTTTCCTGTTCATTTTTTTTCTAATTAAGCAATCAGAAGCAGCAGCTATGTACTCTACTGGAAAAATCAAGGCGGCAAAAAAAATCCATCCAGAGTTTTTAAGCGTAACTGCAGGAAGCAAGGTAATGAGAGAGGTTTTGTTTGGAAAACAAGGATGTTAGAAACACCTCAAAGCTGAGAAGCCTGACAGAGCCTTTTTCATTCAGTAAAAGTTCAGACTGATCCACGCTGTAGAAAATAAGCACCTGCAGAGAACAACAATTTGTTCAAATTGGCTTTTATTAAATCCTCTTAAAAGCTGAATTCTCACTTGGCCTACAAGAAACTAACTATAGCCCTAAAATTATAAATGCAAATACCTAGTGTGTTATGCTCTACTTCTGCCAGATATTCACTGGATACATTTATGCCACTCAGACCTGCAGAAACTAGCCCACAGTCCTCATCAAATTGAATAGATTCAGGGGCTCAACGTAATCAGCTACTTCTGCAGCCATGTGTAGCACAGCAGCTGCAGGAACGTAGGACCACTTATGCAAGAATTATCTATAGATCTATAGCACAGACTTTGAGCATGGAGTCCAGAGGGTTCCAAATATTTTGCATCCTTTTCAATGCAAGAAGATGCAGCATTTGTTTTAACTATATAACAGCAAACTTTTTAGTCTGTGTAGCAGCATTCTTTAAGATATACGTCATAGATTGTGTGATACAGGAAACAAGTACGGGGTAAGACGGACATTTATGAAATTTATGGTCTAGTGATGTGCTTCACTTCCAAAAAAAATACATATGCTGTTAAAAGAGTCAAGAGGAAAAAAAAAATCATAATCTCATCTACAGATCTTTCTATGAGTGTTACCCAAACAACCAACACACACACAAGCACAACCCAAGCATTCTTCACGGAGATGAGCAGATACATGTATGTTATACACTTGTATGATCCTGAATTACTTGCATTCCCTCCAAACGACTGCCTTATGTTTTAAGATGTTACATCACTATTATTCAGCAATCTACATTCTCCAGCAACTTCAGAATGAAAAAATTTGCAGGATCATAGCACTTTTGAGCTACACACAGCTCTCAAGTGACTGGGGAGGCAGGCTATATATGGGCCCAAGGACATCCCCGTCCTCTAGGCTGTGCTAATAAAAGGGAGCTATACTAACGATGAGCGTGAGCCTTGTCCAGCACCCCCTTCTGTCTTTTCTAACTCATTTCTTAGCACCAAACCAAACTAGGACATTACAAAGAAATGATATTCCACAAAATATCAGAAGAACCAAAACAGGAACTGATCCATTGATGCATATGTACGTGCCCTTCTCACCTCCAATGCTGTGCCACGTGTATCTGCCTGCTCGAGTTGTTCGAAGCTCAGGTATTTCTGCACTGCTCTGTATTGATCTATATTGATATACAGATCTCTGATAGCCTCATCTCATAAGATAGGTTCTCCAAATCCCTATTTATCATGGAAACCTTTGTTTCACTTATTCCAGTCTGGCTTAATCTTTCTTGAACATGGGCGACCAGAATTACATACTGCGTTCTGGATAAGCTTTCACTACTATTTCAACACAATGTCATTAATACATCTCAATTCTCTAATGATCTCACCTGACTAATTTATTTTGATGCTAGAGCGTGTTTTAACAAATTTTACTTGTTCAGTGGAAAGGCAG
The DNA here is from genome assembly GCF_003343035.1 of Apteryx rowi. Lineage (NCBI taxonomy): Eukaryota > Metazoa > Chordata > Aves > Apterygiformes > Apterygidae > Apteryx > Apteryx rowi. The sequence continues at coordinate 690,856 of NW_020448753.1, forward strand.
ACAAACGCACCTGACTGACTAAAACAAAACAAAGAACTCTATTTTATGGGCTAACTTCAGCTCCCTGGTGGCTTGCTTGGGCTTGCAAGTATCAGTAACTGAAGCTCAGGCTAACTTTTATACCTGTAGACTACAACAGCTGAAGAAGAAATTTGTCAGATTTCAGATGAGTCATTTTAGGGTTTCAAGAAACTGCCAGGCTTAATGGAAAAATATTAGTAATTAAAAAAAAAATCAAAAGCATTTCCTCAAGTTTGCAGAAAACATACAACCCCCCCAAGCACTCTGTGACATGGCACATGTCACCATTTGACATGATGCATCTTCCAGTGGGAATGGTTTCCTATTATGCATAGGAAAAAAATCATCTTCTTTAACCCATTTCCTTACTGAGTCTTTAAAAATCAGCTTCAGTTGCTGTATGTACTCCAACACTTTACCAAGCAGAGGCAAAGGAATCAGAGGGAAAAAATAAGGGTAAGTGTCAGTCAGGCAGCTCAACAGTTCTTCTTTTTTATATCTTTGTCACAGGTCTTATTTCTATTTGATTTGGAATTTCTTAGTGTTTATATATTAAATCACAAGAGATGACCTTTTTAATAGACATTGCTCAGCTTTTTATAGTCAGATGACATAGTCTGTTATTTTAAGATTTGTCTGCTTTAAAAAAAAACTATATTTCTTGAAAAATAGCAGATGAGTGTCTAGATTCAGACCAAAGATACATTATTTGCTAACAAAGTCATAAGAAATGGTTAAGATTAATATTTCAGCTTCTCTATGATGAAGTTTATAACTTTATATAGCACTAACTCCACTTGAAATAAAGGAAAGTAGTATTTAGACTAAAAATCTAAAGCTGTTTAACTTTGAGACGCTAATTATACAATCCTTGTAAATAAATTGAAGAAAATTAACTTGAAGCAAAATCAATCCATTGTGAGTTTTTTCCCAGAATTTTAGTCTTTATTAAAATATATTCTCAGTTTAATTTAAGTTTATAAAAGAAAACACTTTCTTTTTTGAGTTCTAGAAACTCTCCACATTTGAAAACATTATTTTTTAAGGTTTTTTTTCCAAATTCCATTCTACATACGTAACATGTAAACTCTGTACTGCCTTATGTATGTAAAAACCTCTTTTACTCTACATTTGTTGATGTTAATAGGTGTGCTCTATCTGCCTGCCATTTCTCATGCTCTGTCCAGTCTAATTTTAAACCACACTCCCAATGTGCATCTAATGTTTGCCTGCAAACAAAATTATACAATACAGCTTTTTGCCTTCTTCTATTCAAAAGCAAGTTTCTTTAAGTGTTTAGTGATATAAGAACCTGGCACTTTTCACAGCATCTGCTATTCTCCAAGTAGTACCCAGGACAATACACAGTCAGATATTTTTGCCTCAATACTTACTTATTGCAAATGAATTGGAAAAAAATGAAGAAAATACATTTTAATTATGAGATGTATGGAAGTCAAAAAGAGATGGTTTCAAGATACTAACTTCCCCAACCTGAGCAAGGGAATTTATATTTCAAATTCCAGTCTGATCACAAGGCTAGCCATATTTTACTAAATGCAGAGAAGTAGGAAATATAGGAAGGGAATAGATGTTTTTTCAGATGTTTTAAACTGCTAAGATGGAAGTCTAGTGGGAGCCACTCTACAGACCTGGGAGTGACATAGAAAAGGGATGATTACCTGCCAGCCCGAAGCGTGCTTATGTAATCCCTAAAAGACAAGCAGTATCAGAGCACAGATAGGCAAAATTTCCAATTCTTTACTCATTTTCAAATCTTAAACTACTTTCTCAGAGATGCGTGAAGTTACAAGGCAGGAAAAAGAACTGTTTACCACATGAATCTTCCTACTTGCTGCTTAGAATCTTAACATCCCCAGAGAGAAGGATATTTTTAAAAGTTTAGAATTATTCAGTCTTTTAAGCTCAGTTTCAAAGTCTGACTTCAAAACGCAATTTTAACAGTAGCCCTACAAAGATTTAGAAACTGAATCAAAGTTTTTGCCTAAAACTAACCTACTTTTTACCATCATCTCCTGATGACATTGTGTTCCAGAACTTTAGACAATGCTACATTTTGTACAATGATGCAGGAAAAGTAATAAATTAGAGGCAAATGGAATTACTGTGCTTTTTCCCAGTTGCACTTATACTACTTAATTTCAAGAAGAATAGCTCTGTGGGAAATGTAATGGAAGGTAATGACTGTCTCCCCAAAAAATAAGCCTTCCTGGTAATCCTGAGAAAGAAATGGAATACTGTTGTATTCCAATTCTGCATTTAGAAACATGCTAATTAATGAATCATGCTTAACAGATTATTATCCTTATTTTCTGGGTAGCTGAAGCATGAACAAGGCAGAATTCACCACTGCTGCAGGATTTGCCATATTATTGCTGTTCCACATGACCCAAACTGAAGTCTGTCCTCCTTCCTGCAATTGTACATCACTGGGAGAAATGAAGGGTTTGCAGATAGACTGCAGTTCGAGGAAGCTGAAGGAAGTGCCTGCCTTGCCTGTTAACACCAAGAAGCTTTATCTACAGAATAACAGCCTGACCACGGTTCCTCCTGGTGCCTTGGATGGCCTACTCAGCCTGGAGGAGGTGAAAATATTTGACAATCCTTGGAACTGTGACTGTCATATTCTTTATTTAAAACTCTGGTTAGAAGATACCTCTGAATCCTCTCTTGCAAACGTCAGATGTGCGACCCCAGCTCCCGTTAGGATGAAGCCCTTGAGGCAGCTGACTGGGAATGAGCTGGGCATCTGCAAGAGGCTTCTCCCAATCAAAAGTCTTGAGTTCTTTTGGCGAGACCTCATTTTAATTGCTGTGGCAATAACTACACTTATTTTAGTAGCATGGGCTCTGAAATTCTCAAAAAAGCTGGTCTACCAAATAAATGTAAGGCAATATGATTTTAGTGGCCCACTGTTGCAGAGGTATAGCTTCAAAAACCGTAAGTTACAGTGAGCTGTTCACTACCATTAGCTTCACCAGAAACATCAACCTACCCTACCACAAAAAAGCACGTGCACTGGCAACACTAGTTTTAATGGTAAACGTGATACAAACAGATCCCCGGCCACAACATCTGAGTCCCCAGATAGGCAAGTTTGATTTCATTTCATTTCCAAAACCAGCTTGGTGATGCATTGACTGGCAAGTTCCTACTCATATGGAAAATAGCTTCTAAATATTTTTAAATCACTTAATTTAGCATTTTTCCAGTGAATTCTTAGCTCTTCTAGCAAGAAGATTTACATGCCAAACAATCAACACTTTTTAATATATGGATATGAATACTGATTGTACTATTTTAGCAATTCATTTCTCATTCTGAAGCTGTGTAAGCTTGTAACCTGGTGTCCCTACACAGCGTCCTGTGGCCTCAGTAGACCCGGTCTTGTGTGCAAAGTCAACCATCTCTTCAAGATGGAGTTCAACGCCTGAACTTCAGGTTCAGGAGTTCCCTCACAGAAGAACCACTATGATTGTACAGGCTAGCCACTGAATGTATCCCTTAATGAATATGTTTACAGACTGACTGGTAACAAGAATATATCTGGCAAAAGTAATTTTAAATATTGATGAATTTCATAGAGAGTGAACAATAAAAAAGCGTTCTATGTGAAATTAAGAGTGCTTATTGAACAGTCATATTTGCCCAAGTCTTATCTCTTTCACAACTCCACAGACTTCTGATAATCATCCTAAGAAATTCCCAGAGCTTGTCTTCCAGGTTTACCAGTGACATTCAATGCACTTGACTCTATGCAGCAGCATTAAAGAAGGTGTCTTTCTCTCTCCCCTGTCTCCTCCTGTCCCCCAGACTCACAGAAAAATTGTTGTAGTGACTCAGGCTTACCATTTTTTCCCCTAACATGATTATCTGCAATGACTCCAAGTACAACAATTTATGCTGTGACCCTGTCTGATCTGTGAAGCTAGGCTGTATCTCTAGGCTACAGAAGATCTCTGAAGAACTTCTAAGATTAAACTCAACTGCCAACAATAGTTGTAAGACACATCTTGCTCAAAGTTTCTCACAGCTCAAAACCTGAGCTAGGTGTTGGAAGTTATATGCTGAAGACACTAAAGATTGCTTGGCCCTTTTAGGAAGGCCTAGCACCTTCTCACTTGAGTGAGATCCCTTGTTAAAGTACGTAATACCCCTAGCAAAGCCCGTTGTTTAGTCTTCATCTGACAGGTGGTCTTGCAATCACCATGTGCTGTAGTTTCTGTAAGATGATATTCATTCCTAACCACAACACCCAAATCAAAGACAGCAGAAGCTCACAGGGACATTTCAGGTTCCTCCTATCCCTGCCAGATTGCTTTTGTAGTATGAAGTCAAACTGTCAATGCCAACCACAAGTGGCATTTGCAGACAGCTTTAGAAAGATATGTTACTATCCTTCACCATCAGTCCTATCTCTCTCCTGCACTAGCAGTGACAGGCCAGTCTCAGACATCAACACTTTTTATCCTAAATTGGTATCAGTTCGGGATGACTTACTTGCTCCTGTCTGCGGTACAAGGAATGGCCACCAAGTATGGAGAGGCTGCTGAGAGAACCTTTCACGAAGTGTTGGTGGGTACATCTGGGGAAAGGAGATGCACCATAGGTAAAAGAGGGTTACACAGTTTAGTAACAAAGTGCAAAACAGGGCTTTAGACTGAGAAAAGGAAAAGGACAGCCTGAGTCAAATGTTTTCCCTATGTTACAAAATGCTTTAATTAATCATCTAGAAGATAATATGCGCATTCTAATGTTAAAGTCTGCAAATGATGCACACTGGGGAATAACAAGAGAGAAGTCATATGTGCGGAGAGGCGGGTTACCTGGAGTGCCAGACAATCAAATGCAAGCTCATATATGTAGAAACAAAAGATAGGGTTGAGGACTCAGTTCAGAGAAGGAAGAAAATCTAGTAATCATGATCTCCCATATATGACATTGTAGCAAAAGGCTAATAAGATTTTTGCTTGTTAAAATAGGGGATGTCATTTAGGAACAAAAAGATTTATTTAACACAATGTTTAGATGAGCCCTAGTATTTCAGTACTAACATCTACAAATCGAGAAGGATCAGTTGCAGAAGGATCAGAAAAAAACGTATCAACAAATAAAGGATTGGAAAATATATCTTAAAGGAGATTAATCAATTCCTTTTAATAAAGAGGAATTTAAGGAACAGCAAGATCACAGCTTGTATGAATCTACATGAAGAGTAATTTGTTAATGAAAGGATTGGAAGTAGAAATTAAAACATCAGACTAGAAACAGGGCTCAAAATTTAACAGTGAAAATAATTAACCACTGAAACAGCTCATGAAATGTCACAGTGAATCCTACAGTCTAAAATCAACATTGGACATTTTTCAAACTGGCAGGCACCACCTAAAATGACAGTTATTTTAACAGAAGTCCTCCAAATTATACATAATATCTGCCTAAAACATTGAAACAATTCTCACTGCTTTGGTCATCTGCAAATTTCTGATGGGACACACCATGGCAGAAGAGACCACAGTGGCAGTGCATCACAGAGACACCCCTGCAGAGCACTGGCAATGCACCCGTGCAATTCAGCGCATGCTGGCTGAGCCACCCTCCTAAAATCCCTAACAGCAATAACAGGCCACTCATCTTTTTCCAACCGTGTATCATGCTCTTCACCATTAGTACTGCAAGTGCAGCACAGAGTTTGCTTTCTAAAAGGTGGTACATCCCTGCTATAGAAAATAAACTACATAATCTGCAAGAAACTGCATGGCTTAGTAAGGCTATAACATTCTCAGGTGCAGACCAGAGCAAAATTCTGTCTTCCAATTTATGTGTGCATTTCAATCAGCTGAACACAAACAATCAGAATTTGTCTGGCTTTATTAAATGTTATATCTCATGAATAATCTCTGCAGGAGAGAATTACAAAGAAACACATATGAATATAATAGTGTATGCAGTTATGTAATTATAGAATATTTTCTCTGCATTGAGCTTTTAAATTTTTTAAAAGGCAACCACCATTTTGTATTAATGCAAAACATTAAAGAAATGCACTCTGCAGTCTCTCACAGAGAGTTTCCTAAATGATTTTTCTTGTTTCCCCAATATAAAACAAATCATTAACACTAAAAGCATATCACTCTCTTTTGTGCCTATAAAGCTATATATGTATTTTTGCACTAGTCATAAAAACAGGCCATGAAACCCAATGAACTGAACGGATGTAGCCTATGAACCTATGGCAAAATAACATTTAATATGCAGGTGAGGTGAATGAAGTTATAACTATGCACTGGAATGTAATCAACTTGAAAGTTTGCTAATGTAGATAAAATAGTAAACTGCTTTACTGTACAGCTTTATTTGTACAAACATACATAAATGAGCAGTTAACAAATATTTCTGCTTACACCAACCAACACACTAAATAAGCTGCACAGTATATAGAAAAAATAGTATTTGATGGAGCATCAACAGGCTTCTTCAGGAAGACCTGTTTTCTGACCGCTTTGTCCAAGCATAAGAGGAAAGAAGAGGGAATCTCTTCCAGGGCAGTATGTCACATTCCACTAAAACAGCAGAGTGTTTACCACTTCTGAGCCATTTGGCTTTTATCTGAAGAAACTCTGAAAACTGGAAAGCTGGAACTGTTAATTAAAGCCTCAAGAGCAACGTTCAAATACTTATCTAGTAAGGCCACTATGTCCTGCTTAAGTCACATACGCCAAACTGCATAAATAATACTACAGTTGCTAACATCTCTTGTCACAACATGCAAAGACAAGAAAATATGTCAGCTATTTAAATTAAACATGCGAACAGTGTTCCCAGAGGAGTTTGTAAAGATCCCAGAAAGCATCATCATTTTCTAAGTCACCATCTCATGCCTGCAAGAATGAAAAATAGTGAATACATCTGTTTTCACATGCCCCTAGAACTTATGGTAAACAATGTATTTTAAAAAAGGGGGATGTGCTCTCTAGAAACATAAGTACAACTGCCGGGACTAATTGAAATTAAAAAGATTTGAGTTTTGGTTTTATATTTAGCAAGACAAGTAGTCACACTCAGCATAATTGAGCATGAATTAAAAATATTGATCAAATGAAGTATTTTAAAACAGTTCTTCACTATAATAAGCAAAGAATAGGATTGTGTAAACTGCAGTCCAATTAACATGGAAAATATTTGCGGACTTCATTTATTAGACAGAATAGCAGGTGAATCACCTTTTTGCTTGAAATGCTTAAGATTTTCTTAACACTGAAGTACAAGGGTAATTCAGTGTGAACAACTTTTGTTTACCTTAAGTAGGAGACCTACATTTGGTCTTATTACAGATTCATTGTTTGAATCCATGCATCATGTTGCTTATTTTTGCATTTGACACTAATAAACATACAGCATTGCTTGGAAAATAGCTACCAACATTTACACAAATAAACAAAAAGGAAGGCTTAGAAACCAGGCACTTTGTTCTGACCTCACGATTCCCTCCCACACCAAAACAACTTCAAATGCTACCGAAAACAGTGGGAGACTTCCTGTTTTTGAAACCTATAATACCCATCCACAGCTGAAACATGTATAAATTCTCTCCTCAGCTGTTCTTGCCACATTTGATTTCCAAGTTTGACCAGTTCCCCCAAACTTGATGCCACAAACACAGTTTTGGATCCATAATAATCATTTGGACCAGTATAGGTTTCAATCTCCTATTAATATCATAAACCAAATGGGAAAAAAATCCTTAGAACAAGATGAGAACTCCCCCTAAAACAAATTTAATATATTTAACTGTCTAGCGCCTGAAATTTGAGTGTAATAAACGGTGGCTACAAACATATAGGACCCTTATGATAGAGCACACAATGCAGGAGCTCAGCCTGAAACAGAGGGGTGTCCATCAGCAGTTCTGCTAAATAAGACTTCTGTTATCTATGTACAGCAGGCTGCTTAGGTGTCCTCACAAAAGCATGAGAGCATCATATGGCCCTCCTTGATCTTGAAAGAGAAATGAATTTATACCCCTATACATTAGGGTATACATGTGCAATTGAAATAATATGAACATTGGATTCTGGGAGAAACAAGATATTGCTCATACTACAAAATAGGTAAGTAGCATTCTGGCGTTAGCTTAGACGTCCATAAATAACCACATACAGAGCAAAGTACACGAAAATCAGTACCTGACAAATATTTCTGTCTATTACACAGCACAACTTTCCAGTGACCTGCTCAACTTCCACAAACCAGTATTAGGAGCCTTCTCAAACCCATGGCATGTCCACTACAGTGATGATGCAAAAGTAAATAAAAAAGAAGGAAAGAATGAGACAGAAGAAAAATTAATGAGAACTCATGAAATATGAAAATAGTGGGGAAAAAAGAACCCTGAACAATTTAGAATCACAGCACAGTCTGCAGGAAGAGTAAGATGATGTTGTTTTTTAATTAAATAAGCATGTTCAATAAGTGTTCTGTGCAAACATATTTTACATCTTGCACAACAGCACAGATAGGGCAAAAGGCACAGCTCTCACTGCCTAATTTAGTGAGAAGTTAGCTGAGTGCATTCAAACTTAGATACTGAAACGGTGCATTAAAGAATTCAAGTTTATTAATATTCTCAAAGGCCTGATGACAGTTTATTTTTCAGTTTTACAACTCCACAAGAGTTAAAAACGCCACTGTGTTTATTTTTTACGTGACAGTAGAAGCAAAAGAGCTATCTGGAATAGAAGTTACCCGTCATGATTTAAAAGATTATTACTCTCAGGCTTATGATAATTAATTTTTTTCCCCAGATAACAATTTGTGAATTATAACATCAAAACCATAAGCACTGTTCCTGGTAAACAAATAAATACAAATAATATGCATTTTCACCTGAGAATCTCAAAGCACTTAGGATCATCTGAGACTTTTGATGCCAATACATAAATATTAGTTCTGTTTTACACACAGGAAAATTGAGATACATACAAGTTACAAACTTGTATTTGTTCCTATTCAATAATGTAAATGGTAACTGAGATGTCCTCAGCAGACCTAAAAAAATAAAAAAATCTTTAAGTGATCTTTGGAAGGTCACACGTATGTGTGACACAGATCCTAGAAGTCCCGACTTTCAGGCCTTGCGAGATCTCCATACAATAATAATGTCTCCTGCCCTAAAAATATTCACTGTTGGCGCAGTTCAGCAAGAGCAAAGAGCTTTCACCACTTGGCATCATTAGGCCCTTAACACTGTGTAGGGATCCTAAAATGTTAAGTTACAGAAACATCTAAACATTAAAAAGAAAAACAAATGATATTTTTAAAGTGAACTGACAAAATTATTCATGTGCAAATACTCACCGTAATCTCTGAATCCTCACTGATTCTCAATTTTACCTCTTCAAAATGCTTATCTGTCCACAGTTACTCTTGATTTATTTCTAGATACTTTCTATGCAAATTCCTGCCCCTTTCATTGCACGTGCTTTTCTTTGAATACTAAGTCACCATGGTGGACTGTAGCTTTAAAGACTTATAAATTCTTCCTCCTACACCTAATACAAGCCAAGAACCCTACCTACAGCACACTCAACTGAAAACAGTACCTGCAGGAATATCTGACAACCTCTGAATCCTGAAAAAGATCATTTTACCTAGGAACCCATGGCACTGTGACTGGAAAATTCTCTATTTGAAAATCTAGCTGGAAGGCCAAGCAGCAGGTATGGTTACTGATGAAGTTATTTGCTTTGCTCCATCCCTGCTCCAGAAGAAATCTCTCTTTCTCAGCTAATCAGAAATGAACTTACTCTTTGCTCTAGTCACGGGAGTCATTGTTCTGACTTCTTGTTCAGGGGTGCATTCCCATTCATCAGTATTTTGCTGTTTTTTACTGATCTGTTGTGTCATAACTATAAAAATGTGTTAATAAAAAACAGATGTTCATAGCAATAGCATAGAGTTTCCTTTCTCCTTCAATTTCTAATCAGCTTAACAAAAAAAAAAAAAAAAAGTCACAGCTCAAAGCAATGTTCCAAACACTTGCTGAAATACTTGGCGGAAAAGCTCAAAAAGTCTTCAAAAAGTCTTTTTAAAAGTCTTTAAAAAAACAAACAGACAAAAATAATCATTAAGAAACAAAGATTGAAAATCACAGCTGAGAGCAGAATTTGCAGGAATTTAAACTTGAACTACAGTGTGCGCACTAACCAAAACTCAGCAGATAGGAATTTGGGACCTAATCTTGAAAGCCTTGACTAACCCCAAAGAAGTCATGGACAAGTCATGTCTCCCACTGACATAAGCAGAGCCAAGATGTCACTTCACTTCCAGTTCTCACTGCCTGGCTCAACTTTAATGATACTATAATAAGGGCTTCTAAATTTTGGACTTGTGTATCTAGTGCACATACCATAAGAACTGTATTTCACCACTTTTAGAGAACGCCAGATTAACCAATATTTTCAACAGCATTTCTTGTTATGGAACATACCCTCCCAAACTCCCATTCTTCAGTTACACATCTGTCTGCTTGGAACATAAAGTCTTTGGACTGTTATCTTCACATGTGGTATGTATTCTACAAAACAGAATTTATGTTGAGTCTATCAGCCTAAAGTAATATAATTTAGTATTAGAGAGCTGAAAAACTGTTCACAGTAAGTCACCAAGATATAATAAGGGTAAGGAGTAGCAGGAATCATTGTTCATAACATGGTCCCATCACATGGCATGGACCATGCAGGATGTGGCTGTATTGACAGGTATACTTAAACCACTCTCCTGCGTAATACTAGCCCTTAAGATTGCTTCTAGTCAATTCTGAAGAAACCAAACTTTATGCTGGTGTGCTCTCTAATGGATGAATTTTTTCATCTTCTCTTTTGCATTTACTGTTTATTATCACAAAGGGCATCATCAAAAGAATGAGTCACAAATAGTCTTTGGCAGAGCAGATTATTATCCTTCAGTGCCTGCCCCTACATTCACTCCAGAAAGGAGAAACCTGTTTTCATTAGGTATGTCATTAAGCTGTTTGCAGTTATTTTGGTAAAGCTAAACAAGAAAGTCAGTCTCCATTGCAGCCTTATTTTAAGTTCTCTACTGTTTCAAAATAGGGCAAAAAAAAGTATATCAGTGGAAAACTAATGAGCTTTAGAATAAAATTTGGTTACTGCATTACATGTGTTTTGGCTAAAGATGCTCATTTCAGGTTCCAGAAATTGAATAAAACAACTTTTCTAATTATGTCATTGTTAGGTGAGACAATTTTTTCATTTTAAACTTAAGTCAAAATGTATCCAGTTCTTTTATTTTCCATTTTAATTTATTTTAACATTGTTGAGCATAAAATTTAATTGCAGGCTACTAGATTATCCATTGACACCATTCCTTTCTTGAACAGCCTTTGCTGTTGCTCATGGATTTGCATGATTCCTATTCACAACAATAAGCCACCAAGGAGCAAGGTCTTAGAGTACATAGATCTGTTATGTAATAGACTGCAATCTTTTTATCCTTATGAGCTCATGACTTTGATATAATTATATTCACAGGTGATGAATATCTTTATGAGTGAATGAATAGGAAATAAATGTTGCTGTTTCATATAAAAATAATGTGATGATTTTATTCCATCACATTACAGGTTAGTTCTTTCACAAAACCCAGAACCACCCCTCTGCCTTATGGCACTGACAGGCCACCAGATGGAGTGAAGGAAAAGACAATCCTTCCAGTAACAGATAGGATAAATATTTTACAGCCATGTTGTGAAGTAGCGCATTATCCTTTTGTTGTTGTCATTGTCGTTGTTGAAGAGAGAACTACAATGTCCAAGTCTATCATATTAGGCCTCTTAAAATCTCAGCTGGCTTTACTGCATTAATAATTAGTACTTTATAGTCACATGAATCTAAATGACTGAGAAATGAAGATATCACTCATTAATTGAAGTGATCCTAAAAGCCCAATTAAATTACACCAGAGATAAATTCACTCTGAAGTGTTTGCAGTTTCATTTGGATTATGTTGCGAACCTTCACACTAGGCTTACACATACATCATGGAACACTATTCTCCATCATGCTTAAGGCCACAATATTATTAATGGAAGGTAATTATTTTGATGAATGTGCTAACAGTCAGCTTTGGAGCTACATAATGTAAAATAAACAGAAAAAAGCTCATTTTCTAAAAACTACCAGGTCTCGTGCCTTTCAGCCTACTCTGATTGAGCAAGAGTCCTGTCAAATACAACCGCCTCTCTGCATTAATGGAGTCAAACTGCGATATGATTATGCAGTTAATCAGACTTGGCAGTTTTGCTTTGCATCACTAAAGCTCTTGCTGTGAATACAGCCGCTTGGGATCTGCCTTCAGAAGCTGGCTAGAAATACTCTTTTCTTCAGCAGACATAGACTAATATCTAAGAATTAAAGCACTTTTTTTCCTAATCTCCAAGACTCCAAACAACAGGGAAGAAAACCCTCTGAAAGAACACCACAAAAAGAAAACAGAAGTGCAGCTTTCACTTGGGCAGCAGCAGCCCAATCGTATTACTAGAGCTCCTCGGAATAAGCCACAGTGACACCGCAGTAATCTCGGGAGGAGCCACACAGGGGACAGGTCACCCTGGAGGTAAAGGCTGGAGTTGCTAAGCAGGAAAGCACAAGGAGAAAACAGTGATATTTTCTGAATGGACAATTGAGGATGTGTCTTCATATTTTCTAGGACAAATACACACCTTTCTCCTGCACTCCCAGGTGGCTGGATAACGCCCAGCGGCATAGCTACAAGTAGGCTACGCTGAGAAAGGCTTACCACTTTGGGCTCAGCACCACGCAAGTGCAGCTACACGGCCACTAGAACGGAGCCAGCTCGTGTCTTTCTGGCTTGGCATGAGCGCCTGCTTGCAGGAGAGAAGAGCAAGTGCAAGTCTGCTTGAAACTGTGATGCAAGTTATTTTAAAACTGAAGTGATGCTTATTTACAGTAATATTACACATTTACCATAAAATACATTATTTATGCTGTGGATTAACTGAATTTGCTCAGTCATTTTTCCCTTTTCTCAGGATGCTGGTATTTTGAGATTACAAATTTCTCAGGTGTTTTAAATCCTAATTTCTGCAGCTGAAACAAGTGGGATCTAAAGGTACACAGCAGCTCTGAAACTCAACCATCCCATTTCCCACAAGGCAAGGAGGAAGCAATCTGAACACAATTTTCTTCCCATACTAATGCACATGCTTTGAGTAGCAGTCCATTGCTTCCCGAGAGTTCTGGAATAGCTGCATGAAATGGATAGACAACATTTTACTGCTCTGAGGGGCTTCCCCGAACAGGAGGTCATTGTTAGAAATAGTTTTGGATTTGCAGTAATATCTCACATGCATATCTAACCTGAGAGGATTTTGACTGTCCTAAGGCTTGTTTGGCAACCTATATAAAATCAGTTGCTACTAACATCATACTAAAGACCAAGTACAGTCTTGTTCTTGGTAACAAAATACATACACTGCAAAGTCAATAAGCTTGTACTGTATTTGCCATTTTACCAAGCAGTTATGCATGAAAGGATCCCAATTTAGTGTCCAGGCCTGATTCAAAAGTAGTGTTTAAGTATACAGAAAATGGGTAATACTAAATAAAATATTTTTTCTGTTAGGTTAAAAGACAGCTGTCACACAATGATGGTAATTTTCCACCTTTAGCTGCACAACTACTGATTGCACTGACCAGATGTGGAATGGCATTCATAGCCGCTAGAGTAGCTGATGAGGAATAAAGATTCAAATAGCAAGAGTCTAAGAATAAGCAGACCCTAACAGGACTAGTAATAAACCAGAGATACCTTTCATTACTGAACTAATAAACATACATGGTAAGAATTAAATACTAATTGAACATATAAACATCTACATGTATAGATTGGAGAGTGAGACAACCTTGTTAACTGGTCTAAGATATTTTACTTGTATTCCTTAAGGTAAATCAATTAACCAACACAAACACATTCTAGTACTGGTTTTATGTGTAAATAAATGCTCCAGTTTGGGAAATATTATCACAGAATTTGAAGCTTCACAAAACTGCTCTTTTTCTCAGACTCTTAAAGCCCACATACTTACATGTTACAATTTATATTTGAATTATATAATGTTATTACTTTGGCAATTATAATGGTCACAAATATCAATTCCTCACAGGAGAGTAATGATTACAGGTGAAGTGTCACGTATTTAATAACATACAGGATCAAAATATATTTTTGTTTTTCAAAGTCTGATAACATTTCAGATCGTAGACTCGGTGTTTGCTCATGATAAGCAACAGATTTTCACATGCCTCGAGACTTTGCAAGCCTGGCTGGCAGCAAGGACACAGTTATGCTTGGAAGCATCAGGAAACACAGGTTTGATTTTACACTCGTTAATGTGAGACTTACCACTACATTTAATAAACATTGGACAGGGTCCATGATGTTCAGACAAGAAAAAAGTCATTACAACTAGAGAGAGCTAAATGAAATCTCAATGAAAATTTCTTGCTGTTACCTCAGATTCACAATACAATCAAATAATTCAAGTGTTGGATGATGAAAGATGCTTCTCATATTTTCCAAGTATATTTTTCTCTGACACTAGTATCCACAAAAAGTGATTTTGGGGACCATGATATAAGAAGACTGCTCTGGACTTTCTGTGAATGCACCTTCTCACAGAGGATGTTTGTTTTTTTGTCATATTCCTTTCATTTTCTGAAATAAGATTGAATTTTCAAGATAAAATAGACCAATTTTGAAGTGATCTGGTTTAAAAAGAGATCAATTTTTTATGTAACTATTACATTATTGAATATTATGGATTTGAGGGAAAATGAATTATATATTATTCATTTTAAATAAACAAAAGCCACATACTATTACTCATATTAGTATCATTCATTAAATACCTTTTCAAAAACCACAATATAACATAAATGTTATTGAAAATTCATTAAGAGTCTGATTTCACTTGCCAAATATTGATACCATAACTGGGTCTGCAATGACCCATATATAGCACTAAACTTCCAATTTTTTAAATAGACATCAGTGACTATATTGAAAAATTAAGAAGACCTATCTAATGATTACTTTAATAGTACTAAGTTTATCGCATTGCTTTCTCTCTTCAAAACACTACACAAAAAGCTCAGGTAAATATTTTCCTATTACATTAGTTCCAATTAAATTCAGATTACACTCAGCAATGGGTATGTGAGAACAAACTACTTCAGCTGCATAACGGCCACACAGTTGTTTATGCGGAGCTCTTTCCTGGGGCACTCTGTTCCCTGCTGTACCCTCGCAGAACGCCTTCCCCAATGGCACATTCCCAGCGACTCCAAATGATTGCCCCTAGGCAGCAGGAATAACACCACTTTCGCAGGCACATGGTTACTGTCTGGGATGGCAAGTTCATTTTAGGCAAAATGAATCTAACGTATCAGGAATTTTCATTCAAATTTCATATAGCTTAGTTATGACTTTTTTCTTGTCTCAATATTCTGTATCTGGACTTATAGTTATTAAAGCTGAATTGCTCTCTTTTACCCAGATAAAATCTCTGGGAAAAGTGGATGGAGACCTATCCCATCTTCTCTCTATGAAAAGTTTTAAGAGACAGGGCTAAGGAGAATCCAGAGCACTCATATTTGTCTAGGAAAAAAAACAACAAGCAAAGCCCGTTCTTACATGGCCTTGGCATAAAGGGAAGGAAGTCTCAGCAGGGATGGATTTCAGGCTCTCTTTTCCTCTTTCAATTTTTTCTTGTCTCCTCTTTAGGGGCCAGGAGGTTTTTTGCCTCTGATACTAATAATTTAATTTCTGGCTAGGGTTTACATTCTACCTCTTGTGGCCACAGAGGAGTTTGGAATCTCCCACTGGCACATCTGTATAAGATCTATCTTGCCACCCATTTTATATCAGCAGTAGTAGGAAGTAGTTGAAGAATGGGGCAACCACCACCCCATCAGCAGTTGTCTTCTTTGAATGACGATGGAGCGTTTCAAAACAAGCATGTTTGCCTTCCCTGAGACTGCAAGGCACCTGCAAAACTGATAACTTAATTTTCAGATACACTTATAAAAAAGTGAATTATTAGAAAGATTAAAACCAAAATAGTAGCAATTACAACCTGAAGGAAAGGGTAACTGCAGTCCCCAAAAGACCACAAACTGTGGGTAATTGAACTCTAGAGACCCTAACGTGTTTCCTTTAACTTTAGTAACAGCTTTGCCAGACAAAGACAGCTCTGAAATTGGATCAACATTGTCACCTAGTGGTTGCTGAAAGCTTTCATGGGGAAAAACTTGAAGCTTGTCACCTTTTCAGACCAAGAGCTCAGTAATGGGATATGATAGACTGATTTGCCAAATAAGCAATTACTGTTATTTTTTTCCAGATTCTTAATACAGGTTTTCTGTCATGAAATGTGTCAGATGTTGCAAGATGCAAGTAGTTTTCTCTTGACAGAAACTTAAAGCTACTATACTTTTGGACATTGGGCATTATAGTCTCCATTTATTTTCCTGTCTCTGATTACTTATTTTTAGACCTGCCTTAAATTTTCTGCTACTACAACTGTAAAAGATGTGGCTCAATCTTCAAATTAAATCGTTACATAACAGTTTTTTCTTCTGTTCTCCTAACATCTTTAAGGACTTTACTGCAAATAAAGATGCCGCTAATCATTTAGGTGCCGTAACTCCATCCTATCAAAGTACAATAAAATAAAGAAGAACGTTTTCATGAATTAAATAACTAAAAATAATGGAATCAAAGCCAATAGCACTGTGTGTTTCTTTCCTGTCATTCCTCCCCCGTTCCTTAAAATCTGAGACAGATCTTACCAAGACTGATTGCTTCTAAAACAGGAATAAGAAAAAAAAAAAGAAAAAGAAAGAAAACTAGTTAAAAATCTCTGGCAATCTATCAGCTATCTTCAATAAAGAAATGTTTTTAGATATATTTCAAGTTTAGAGATGATGACATCATTGTATTTTGCATAAAGATACACAATACGATTTCTCTTGAGCAGTTTCTTAGAGTAGATAGAAACAAGTTTGGGATTTCTTTTTCTTATATAAATCAACATTAACATTCTTAACATTCTTTACTTAAGTAGCTAGCTAACTTCAGCTCAATGCATTTTCCAGAAACACACAAGGAAAATGCTATCTGTATAGGGATGATGATAACGATATATTCATGTTACAGATGGCAATTTCACATTTACAACAACTTTCAGCCCAAGAACTCAGAGCTTCATCAAGGTCCTGACCGAGTGCATGCTGCTGTAGAAGCTAGGCCAAGACACACCGATTCTAAGACCCCAATCTTGCCTTCTGCACAATATAAGCAAATCCTTATGGCCAAATTGAGTCCCACTAGTCTAACGGGATGGGCTCTGCCTAAGAGGCAAAGAGAATCAGTGAGAATCCAACTGTAGGATCTGAGGCAAACCAACATGGCAAACCTGGAGAACAGAAACTAGAGCTTACTCTCCATTTTCCTGCTTTTTTCAAAATAGTTAGTTTATTTATTTGTTAGTCTTCTGGGTGAAGAAGGAAAACACCACAGCTTACTTGCATAAGTGAATTGTAGGCTAGTTTGGGAAATTCTGGTTTCAAAGTATTTTCTTTAAGTGGCATGATTTTTCTAAGGAGTTTAACTATGGTTTTAGGAGTGTGGACTGGTTCATATGGCAACAGCAGCAGTGAGAGTGCTGCGGTCCTGGAAGTGCCCCTTTTCTTGAAGCTGTTGCATTGCTCCATCTCCCTTATCCCTTGTGAAGGATACAACCCCTGTGCAAGTGTGACATTATTTTGTTTTCACTTTCTTCAGAGCTTTTTTCATTTTCATTTGGTTTGTTTTTTCACTACTCATTTATGGACTGCAAATATGCCCTCACAAGATGGATACAGGTAAAAAATTGGGATTTTTTTCTGGTTACCAAATTAAAACAGAAACTATTTTTGCAGCACTCCTTCACATGAACAAATGGACCTCAAATAAATATTTTAATAGTTTCTTAGATATTTAAAATAAAATATCTTGAAAAAAATAAATGCAAACATCTAGGAACCAATCCCTTTCAGAGCATTTGCTACTCTTCGTCATATCATAATGAAGGACTGAACACATCTCACATTCACATTCTATGTTTTGCACACTCACACATAGTCCACTTCGATACAGGCTCTCTGGGAAGGACAGGTCAGGAAGGTGAGAAGGGGGAGTTGCCGTTATATGAGAAGGCAGTGGGAATGCATGGGGGTCTGCCTGGGGACAGGTGAGGGGCCAGCTGAGAGCTGATGGGTCAGGGTTAGCAGGCGGACCAACATGGGTGACTCTGTAGTGGGTGTCTGCTACAGACTGCCTTCTCAGGAAGAAGAAACAGATGAGGCCTTCTTCAGACAACTGGAAGAAGCCTCATGTTTGCATGCCCTAGTCCTCACAGGAGACTTCAATCACCCTGATTTCTGCTGGAGGGACAACACAGCAATCCAGGGGGTTTCTAGAGTGCATTGATAACAACTTCCTAACACAGGTGTTACAGGAGCTGACTAGGGGAGGGGGTATGCTGGTCCTCATACTTACAAACAAGGAAGAACTGGTTGGAGATGTGAAAGCTGGGGGCAGCCTTGGCTGCTGCGTTCAGGAGATGCTGGAGTTCAGGATCCTGCAAGAAGGGAGTAGGGCAAAAAGCAGGATCACAACCCTGGACTTCAGGAGAGCAGACTGCAGCCTATTCAGGGAAATGCTTGGAAGAACCCTGTGGGATATGGCCCTGGAGGGAAGAGGGGTCCAAGACAGCTGGCTGATATTCAAGGATCACCTCCTCCAAGCTCAAGAAAGTCCATCCCAACAAGCGGGGAATCAAGCAAAGGCAGCAGGAAGCCTGCATGGATGAACAAAGAGCTCCTGACTACACTCAAACATAAGGAAGTGTACAAGAGGTGGAACCAGGGACAGGTCACCCACGAGGAACAGAGAGACACTGTCTGAGCATGCAGGGATGGGGTTAGAGAAACTAAAACCCACCTGGAGTTGAATCTGGCCAGGGATGTGAAGGGCAATAAGAAAGGCTTCTACAAGTACATAAGCAGCAAAAGGAAAGCTAGGGAAAATGTGGCCCACTGCAGGGGCCCTGGTGACAGAGGACATGGAAAAGGCAGAGGTACTGAATGCCTTCTTCAACTCAGTCTTTATGGGCAAGACTGGCCCTCAGGAATCCCAGGCTGCTGGGACCAGAGGTGAAGTCTGGAGCAAAGAAGACTTACCCTTGGTGGAGGAGGAACAGGGAACATACACAAGTCCATGGGACCTGATAGGATGCGCACACGAGTGCTGTGGGAGTGGGCCAAGATCATTGCAAAGGCCACTCTCAGTTATCTTTGAAAGGTCATGGCAATCAGGAGAGGTTCCAGAGGACTGGACAAAAGCAAATGTAAACCCCTATCTTTAAGAAGGGCAAGAAGGACCTGGGGAACTAAAGGCTGGTCAGGTTCACCTCCATCCCTGGGAAGATGGAGTCACTAATCCTGATCACTATTTCCAGACATGTGAAGGACAGGAAGGTGACTGGGAGTAATCAGCATGGATTTATAAGGGGAAATCATGCTTAACCAACCTGACAGCCTTCTGTGATGAGATGACTGGCTTGGTGGATGAGGGGAGAGCAGCAGATGTTGTTTATCTTGATTTTTAATGATGTTTTTGACACTGTTTCCCATAACATCCTCATAGACAAGCTGATGAAGTACAAGCTAGATAAGCAGGCAGTGAGGTAGACTGAAAACTGGCTGAACTGCTGAGCTCAGTGGTTTGTGATTGGCACCATAAAGTCCAGCTGGAAACCAATCACTAATGGTGTCACCCAGGGGTTGATAATGGGTCCAATACTGTTTAACATTTTCATTAAAGACTGGATGATGGGACCAAATGCATCCTCAGCAAGTTCACAGACGATGCAAAACTGGGAGGAGTGGCTGATTCACCAGATGGTTGCGCTGCTATTCAGAGGGACCTTGACAGGCTGGAGAAATGGGCAGAGAGGAACCTTATGAAGCTCAACAAAAGGAAGGGCAAAGTCCTGAACTTGGGGAGGGATAACTCCACACACCAGCACATGCTGGGAGCTGACCAGCTGGAAAGCAGCTTTACAGAGAAGGAGCTGGGGGTCCTGGTGGAAAACAAGTTGAACATGGGCCAGCAATGTGCCCTCATGGCAAAGGCGGCTAACGGTATCCTGGGCTACATTAGATAGAGTGTTGCCAGCAGGTTGAGGGAGATGATCCTTCCCCTCTGCTCAGCCCTGGTGAGGCTGCATCTGGAGTGCTGGGCTCGCCAATACAAGAAATACATGGACCTGCTGGAGTGAATCCAGTGAAGGGCCGCAGAGATGATTAAGGGACTGGAGCATCTGACATATGAGGAGACTCTGAGAGAGCTGGAACTTTTCAGCCTGGAGAAGAGAAGGCTCGGGGGGGATCTTATCAATGTGTATAAAAACCTGAAGGGAGGGTATAAAGAGGATGGAGCCAAACTCTTCTCAGGGGTGCTCAGTGACAGGACGAGTAGCAAAGGGCACAAACTGAAGTCCTGGAAATTCTATCTGAATACGCGAAAACACTCCTTTACTATGAGGGTGGTTGAACATTGGAACAGGTTGCCCAGAGAGGTTGTGGAGTCTCCATCCTTGGAGATATTCAAAACCCACCTGGACACGGTCCTTGGCAATCTGCTCTAGGTGACCCTGCTTAAGCAGGGGGGTTGGACCAGATGATCTCCAGAGGTCCCTTCCAACCCCAACTATTCTGTGATTGTTTTTCTGTTGTTGGTGGTGGGTTTTTTTCCCCCTTTCCTCACGAAGTATTTTGCTTTCAAAGATCTGTGTATTAGTGAATTCTTTATAGCTAGAACTTGCCCATGAAGGAATAATGTTACATAAAACAAGTCTGAAGTCTGAACTTCAGTCTGAAATATTCCCTCTCACCAACAAGCATTAGAGATCCCGATCTACATCACACGCCAGCCACTTACCACATACACTTTCCTTTACTAGGACTTCTTTATTTGCCAGTGAGTCATGACCAATCATCTAACTAAATATTCTTCCCCAAAACAAGCAATTCTCTGAAATATGTCACCACAAGAAAGAAGTCATATTTAAACTGGACATACTTTTTCTTTATTTAACTACATTTCAACAAAATATTTGATTTTGGTGTGACATTTTCCAGCTCAAAGCCAATCATTCCTCCCATCTTTTTCTGGCTGATCTGTGAGTCTCCTGAATTCTCTTTCTCCTAATCTGCTTTACCTACATTTTAAGAGCACGGCTGACTTCCCATATTGACATCTGTTAGTTAACCTTTAAATAGGTTTCAGTGGAGCCCATGCATTTTTCCTTGTAAGAGCTATGAAGCTCCAAAAACAGTTCACTAAGTATGCTGATACCTCATCAGTAATGAAGGAACTGACTAAAGAATTTTGTTGTATTAACCAGATGGGAGACAAATGAGGACTAATATGTTGTTTTAGAGAATTTAGGTACATGAACTACTCTGAAAGATGCACTGAATAAAATTTCAATTCAAATATTTAAAGACTGCTGAATTTGCCGTTTTAAGCTTAAACTATTTTCTATATCACATTCTAAAAAAAGCCTCTTCCTGATTTTTTTAAGGAAAACTACACTAAAAAGTAGAAAAAATTATCAGCAAAAATAACCTTACAGATGTCTAAATTTACTAAACTCACGTACCTGACTGATTTTATCTGATATTAAAACTATACCATACAACAGACATTACATGTCCTCTTTCATGGAAACAGTAAACCCCACTTTAATTAAATTACATAATGCTGCCTAATATTTACAACCAGTAAATGGCAAACCTTACTTTTTCTTACCATATTAAAATCATTATGAGCTAATCTAAGAGCGAGCAGTAGCAGTTTCAATGACTATACTGAGAGAGAATTCAAAAATAAAATGCAACCCAAATGCATCTTCCCCACAAAATACTCCATGCAAGTCCAAATGAGAAAGATAAAAGAAACTACTGTTTCAATATATGTACATCTATACAGTTTCCACTTTAACTAAGACAGAATCCATATATTTGAAAAATTAAATATAAAGGCTTCCTTCTATTTAACATAAATACATGAAACAAAGGTTCCATTTTGACTAATGTGCCAGAAGCTCCTACCCTGTGGACACCCTGATCAGTAACTTCTTTAGTTTCTACTACCAAGGATAATACCTGGCCTTTATAAGCATGGCCTATAATATTTTGGCTCTTCTGGCTGCTTATGGCCAGCTCTCCAAGTGATTCAACTCTCATCATCAGTGACTTGTCAACTTGTTCAGCATTTACTTCTAAATTATCTGCAAGCTTTTTCAGAAAAGATTTTTTTTCTCCAGCACCATGGTAAACATGCTTATTGGAATTTGTAAGAATTGATTCTTGGCCTTTTGCCATATAATATATGGTATTATAAATATAATTATAAATTCCGGCAGACACACAACTGCTAAATGAGTATAACAGTAAATGGAAATTCCTAAGACCTATACATTAACTCATTGCTTCTTAAGTAATTAAAATGTTTTACAGAAATTTATTGAGTCAATCCTTATTATATTTAAAACAAATTAATAATCTCACAAAAAGATAACATTGCTTGTCTCAAAAAAACCCAGAAAAATCTGATATTCCATCCTGCTTCTATGTCATTTATAATACTACCACTTTCACCCACTAATGAACCAAAGAAGCTCAGATTCTTCCTGCTCCTGTCCTTTCTTGTCCTTAATTTTGCTGGCAATTGATTTCTGAGTCACTTTCTTTCCCTTATCAAGTTTTACAGTGTTCAGTTTTTACTTTATATTCAATACCGTCAATTGTCCCTTTCTTTCACTTGTTTGCACACATACACGTGGCACAGTTGCTTTCACATTCTTGTTAAGCCAGTTTGCTGTATTAAATAGAATAACTTTTCTCTTAATTGTAATTTTTATATATTTGCTAAAATATTCTCCAGCAGTTTATATTATCATTAACATTTTTTCTATATAAATCCTTTGTTCTTATTCAAGTCATAATTTTTTCTATCTTGTTGCAATTTGTCTATTTTAAGCCTCTCTGTAGTATTTGTTAATGGTCTGTCTTGGAAATGGCCCATAACATGTGCTCCTATAGATTAAAATAACTATCATCTCCCTTTCTGATAAAATGGCATTAGTATAGGACTCCTATGTTTCTGGAATATTTTCATCGAACCTCCTGCATAGCAGGACATGTCTAGAAATTATTCTATATATACTCACCTGCCTTAATTAGAAAATACAGACAGTGACTTGCTGCCTTTCCCTTACTGCATTCCTTTGGGCAGATTTCTTTCTGTCTTCCAGTCTCCTTCATAACAGGAATGATAAGGTTCCAGACTTTTCCCAATGGTGGTGGTTTCAACAATCAACAATAGTTTATGATGATAAAAAGCTGTTTATTTTTTGCTGGTTTGTAATGAGGAATGCAAGAACAAATCTTTTTCTGGTCTTTGGACAAGCCTATGTCACAGACAAGAACAAGCTGGCTGAGATTTAATAGAGATAGAATGGAAATCATGGAAACTTATGGTTCTAGTTGTTAAGTTGTAATGTCTAGCCATAATGGTAAGGCTTTTACAGAAGGGGGGGGGGGGGGGGGGGGGGGGGGGGTTGGGAGAGAGAGTTCACATGTGCTTACTAAATCTTGGTATCTTGATACCAGAAGACATCAACAATTAAAAATATATGCATTCAGATTATTTTTGTAATTCATAATGAACAAGTATATTATCTTAAAAGACTATTTTATATAAACCTGTGCTAGAACTGTACATATGCATTGTATTCCTGTTATAAGGCTACTAGGTTCTAAGCTGTTTGTTCTTGACTGAATAAGCTAGAAAAAGTCACTCCAATTACAATACTTTTTTCCAAGGAAAACTGCTGTAGAGGTAATCTGAAGCTAAGTACATAATAAACAAAACACAAACTACTACATAGTAATAAACAAAAAAATTAGAAAATTAGAGAAATGCAGAAATTAGAGAAGCAAAGATTATGTTCTATACATACTTCACGTAAGAGCTGAGAACTTGCCAGAAAGTCTCAATAAATTGAACAGAACTGTGTGATGTAGCTACATGCATGTATACCCCACCTTTGCAAATTTGACACTGTACCACATACAAATCTGAACCTGCAAAGGTAGCAACAAAGCCACCGAGACTGAACCAAAACATCTGCATTGAAAATGATCTCAGGTACTAGTGACACAAAGAACTGTACTGTAAAGAAATTGTACTGTAAATGTCAAAAGAATGAGAGGGCTGATAAACGAACCAGTCTTCCAAGTTAGCTGTATCTGTTGTGAAAATGAATTTAATTACTGAGGAACCTATTTTTTAACCTTAACCAGTCTTAATTTCAGCAAGGATTTCTTTATAAAACAGCCTAAGTTTGGCAAATAAAGTAGGTAAATTTCTATTTCCCAACATAGAGATGCTACATGTAAACAGTTAAAGGAAGTATGACATATCTCTCTCCATCAGACATCTCCCACTCTCTCTCATGTCTCTCAATACCAAATGGGGATCTGCTTTGTCAAAATTTTGCTTGCAGAAATTGGCAAAATCTGTAAACATCCTATTTAAAGATTTTTGAACTATAATAGCAATGTAACACTGGTCAGCTTAAGATTTAATAATTTATCCTGTGGAAATACATGAAAGGATTCATTGGCTTTTGGGCCCCAATTCAACAATGTATTTGACTGCATCTTAACTTCACACATACAGATTAATCCCACTGACTTTTCCTTTGAGCAGAGTAGAAACAAACATGAGATAATACAGAGGAGAGATTGAGAACAGGAAAGAAGAATGAGCGTGCTATTTAAAGCAGCAGAACACCACCATTACAGTTAGAAAGGCAGACGTTTGCTGTAGTGCGGAGCTCTCACTGAACAGTCACCAAAGAGCAGAAGATAAATCAGTGGAGGTCTGAGGCCAGGCCTGTGGCCTGCGTTCTCACAGACTGCACACTTCCTTGGATAGGCACACAGCTGTCCTTGAGCTGTGCCCTTTCCCCACTACTTTTAGATATAAAATCAATCCTCAGTCTAGCTGTATGCACCATGCACAGGAAGATCTTCCAGAACCACTGCAGTATGTGTGCAAAGCAAACAAGAAGCCTTACACTCACTTAAGGGGAGTTAAACTGGGCTACTCTGCTGGTGATAAATTTTAATAAGATACTAAAATAAACTAATTAAATTTGGTAAGAATTTAAAAATGTTTAACTGAAAATAGAATGCAGAGGCTTGCATAATATACTTTTAGCAAAGTCGGATCATTCTGAACTTTCAAATGCTTGGCATCATAAATAATATAAAGCAAAGACTCACTGAGCTGAGTGGCAAATCAGTTTCACTTCATAGGGAAACCTTCCATCCAGTATTACTATCTGACATAAGACTGCTTTGAAGATCACAGAAGTACTGCCAAGTGTTCAACAGATTTTCCACATATTCCAAAACAACAGAGATATCTTGTTTTATACCAATCATGTGTAGAGATGAACTGCATTTGTGAAAATATTCATACAGATTGATAGTGTATCTATGACCATTAGTGAGTTCACACTATCTATTATCTCAACTGAGTAATAGAGAATGTTTCTTCATTCTTATATTTAATTGTTCAGTGATTCAAAAATGATGTTGAACTTGCTGCCTATGAAATTAAAACAAAAATATTATACCCATAAATGAATTTTTAAAATGGCATTTTCTTACCAGATTTTCTCCTTTTAAGTACGGAAGATCTTCTTCATCTTAATTTGTCCGAGTCCTCCAGAGGCAGCATAACTAATAGAAAAATCTGGACTGCATTCCATACTGGGCAAAGTTATTTCCCATGTTCGGATCCCTGCCGCACCTGTACAAATTCAAAGGCAACAGTTGGTACAAATATTATTGCAGACTGTATTTAGTCACAGCATTTTATTACTGATGACGGGGCAAAAGAAGTAACAAATCCAGTTTGCTCTCAGAACAACAAAAAAAATGTACTGACAGAGCTACAAATTCAAAGAGGAAAAAAATATTTTTAATTTAAGCTGAAAACATACTGAGTCAATGACATTTTATTTTCCTAGCACCATTTTTACAGTCCATTTTCAGATTCAATCATTTTCTTAACCCAGCTTTCTTAATCCAGAAGCTAAATTATAGTGCCATAGAAATATCACCATTTCAGTTGAGGAGGAGAACAGTGTTGGGGAGAATTCAAAGCTGGAAGTTCACAAGGCACTAAACTACAGGAGGGTTTGGGGAGTACTGACCGAAGCATGACACTGTGACAACTGCCACCCTTGTTACCTTCTCCAGTATAATGCAATAGTTATGCCAGAAAGGATCCACTACCTGCAAGTTTAAGAGCCAACGTTTGGAATTGTGAAGAACACTGCAAATGCCAAGCAGTTCTGTTATGACGAACTTCATTAACTGTCAGTGCTCAATTAGCACACTAAAAATCACACCAGAAAGTGAAGTCTTTCACTCCAGCTTTTAATAAACATGTAATAGAACGGGCAACATTTAAATTGCATACTATTAATATGTTTTTAATAAATTGCTTGTAGTTTGTTTCTATTACATAGTATGATATATAATTGAAGCTAAATGAGAAAGGACAAAAATTTAAGATAAAGATACAATTTTGGACATATTTCTCTACTGTCATATCAAACCTCTCATCTAAATTTGGGAAGAATGGAATTGCACTTGAATTAGAGCTTTGCTGGCTAGGTCTCAGTTCCATCTCCTAGAGCTAGCAGAATGGTTGTCGGTGTGATATATTCTAGAGTTATTCAAGTCTCAAGGCCAAAGAATCAGTTCTCAGGAAAAAAGTGAAGTATGATACACAGGACTTAATCTGGAAAGCCTCTACACAATCTCCATAGATCTCAAGTAATCATTACAGCACTAAAGGAAGCAAAATGGGAATACTGCACTTTTGGAATCTCACATGAGAGCACTGCAAATTCCCCATAGAAGCAGTAACAACAAAACACAAAAAGAAAATAGGTTGAAAAGAAAGGAAATGTCTGCAGTCACTACTTATTCTATTTACGCAATTCAAAAGGTAACAGAGATCAGTATATTTTAAATGAAGACACTAAACCAGAGAACATTTTCATAAAAAATTAAGCCTTTTAAAAAATATAAATACAAGATAAAGGAAAATGTGTTGAAAAGTGAATGCATAATTGCAGAGAAATGATGAAGTAAATTTCTCCTTTAATGAAGAGAAATACCAACAGTTAAGGAACTTTCAGAGAATAGGAGTACTGCTATGAGATGGCAGGCATTAGTTATAGCACTATATATAGGAATGATCTATGATTTAACTCACTGGAACCTCTGTTTTTAATCATGGAATATTTATAGAGCATCAATAGCAGGCATGCTCCTTTTTAGAGACGAAGGATGATATTTCTTACTTTTACAGTGTTTTTCAGAAAGAATATATATTTTTATATATATTCAAATATATACATATATTCAAAATATTCAGATATCATATATGCCCTTACTAAGATAAAGGCATCTAGGCTGACATACCGGAGTGTTTTACAAGCTTTAATTCATTTTATCACAAAATCCCTAAGACATTGCTAAACAGAGAGGAAGATGAGCAATGAAATTCAGTTACGACAATGGCAAAATAATAAATACAAGGAGGGTGGTTTACACTACATAAAGCTGACTTTAAAATTAAGTGCATCAACTCTGAAAAGACAACTCAGGCACTAGCTAATGTGCAGCATCATAATTTTTAAAGGCCCTAAAACATTACAGTTTACAATGATAGAAATTGTTATTTTGCTATGCTATATAGTGATGGTATGGTCTCATCTGGAAATGGTGTTGCTATGGTTATTTCTACTCAAAAAGAGTACAGGACAAAAAGAAACAGCTCAGAAACGAGCTATGAAGATGAATAAAAATACGGAAAAACTCTTATAAAGAAAGACCATAAAGACTGATATACTTTGGAGAGGAAAGAAAAAAAAAAGATAAAAGCGTAGAAAACAATAGCATGAATAAGGTAAACAGAGAATTTCTATTCATTCTGTTATAGTATAAAGGACAATTCAATTAAATCAAACATGGCAATTTCAGATATTTTTTTGGCACGCTTTGTGGAACTACCCACCATACAGTATCATTGAGTTTCACAGTTTGTCTGACTGGAAAAGAAATTGAACTCTTCTATGGGTACCATTATATACATATGTATGTGCAGTTGCCAATAATAAAACGCCCCCAGATTTTTCAAAAGGGGATTATTCAGGCTCATGTATGTCCTACTGAGGTTCAAGGAAAAACTTCCACAGGGAGTAAGTTGTTCTATAGCGTACTATGACTGAATGTTTTGAAACATTCCATATATAGATTAGACAGATATCAGACAAGGTGAATTATGAAACTGATTCAGTTTAGAAAAAAAATGTATTTCTAAAGAAAGCAGATCAGAGTGGCCAGAGATGGAAAAACACTAGACTAGAGCTCTTTCTCTGATTCGACCAAGGTAAAACACATATTGATGCACCACATTTATCAAAGATTATCTATATACATTAGTCTGTAGCCTCGGTACCCAAGTATTTTCAAGGAAATAGGAATGTTACTTATTTGTCTGAAAAAAAATCTGAAATTCTGTGAGGATCAGATTCTGGTAAACTGAAACATTGACATGTTTGTATACCACATCCATGTTAAATCACTTTAAATAAATTGTTGATATCAATGCAAGACTTTTCATGTTGAAGGATCCAAAGAACTTCAAAAGTTCTGTACATTCACTATCACTGACATGAAGGGCCAAGCAGCCAGATAACACATTTCTCTCTGCAATCCATATCAGGGAAAGCAAAATAGTCATCAGGATATCCAACTATCACGATAAGTATTCTTGGGAACTTAGACATCCAGAGACAGCAAGAACACTGTTGCTAAGATGACCAATAAGTTTACAGGTATTACATTAACCCTTCTCAGAAGACTAAGAAGTCAGCAAACTACGCAGATTTCCAGGTGGTGCTTGAGTATCTAGCATTTCAAATAACATTTCATGAAAGTGCAGTCAGAGGCCAGCTGGTAAAGCCTCAGTACATGTGCACAGTGCTGTTCTATAGGATTTTCACTGCTTCTGGAATGTAGAAGAGAAATATTAATGAACATACGCACTGTTCAAAGGGGTTTCACCCATTCCCCTTATCCTACATTCCTGAAGATGTATCTGCAGTCTACAGTGGCAAGATGAAATAACTCAAGGAACCACACAAAGATATCAGAAATTAGGGGACTGGCCCGTGATTGCCAAATAAACCTGACTGCAAAGAATCAAGGTTTTTAGTTTCATCAACAACTCTTTGGTGTCTGAAACAGAGATTAACAGATGTGTTTTAAGAAATCCATTTCTATTATTTGACACGGTTTCTGCAGTGTCATGTCTCCTCTTACAGTCTTTGAAATAAAAAACATGCAATGACTGGCTTTCACTCTCTACAGAATACAGACAAGGAAAATGGATGGGTGACTAAGATTGATAAAAACCTTTAAGAACTAAGTAGAGGAGAATTTGCATTTCATTCATATAGAAGACAATTAAGCTATGTATATGAATATAGTATTTCATATGGCAATGAATCCAGTATCTACAACTGAGTCATCTGAAAATAATCAGAAACAGCTTATGCCTTCTAATACTCAGGAGGAGTAACTTGGAAAGCCGCTTGAATGCAGTTAAAATTCTTATTACTAGCTTATTCTGAAACTTGGCTGATAACAAATTTAACAACCTCACTTTGGTTGACAAACACATCACACATAATAAACTCGCACACTTTGTCAAACAGCTGCATAATAGAATTTATTTCATTGGTAGGAAGCACCAATGAAGGAAACATTAAAAACTTTATTGAAGCAAAGTTAGGCTCTGCAAACTTACAAGGACAAGTACACAAAAAAGAACCTTGGTTGCAGAAGTTTCAGACCTCAAATTCTTCCCTTTTTCTTGGACAGCAACTTCCCTGTTACTTGCAGTTTCACTGCCACTGGTGCTAGTACAATCAGAGAACGCCAGGCAAAAGCAAAGTTTCTGCTAGAATAGACCACAAACAATACAAGGCCCAAGTGACTCCAGGAAGTCTAAGTGCTGGGACCTCCGCAGTTGTAAGGTATGAGCATGGTAAAAATACGAGCATGAAGGAGACACTCTTCGGGACAAACCCATTCTAAAACTATGGGGCATCCCAATTAATCCTGATTTTATACTATTACCTTAAAGAGCATCCCTACCTATATGCTGTTCCCCAATTATTTCTCACATGGAATACAGGCATATAGATATGGAAAACCAGTCACGCACAGCAAGAACATCTGTCAGCCAGTGACAGTCCTCAAACACCCGTTTATTTGTGCTGCCCTTTTGCAAATGAGTTAATATGCCTACATCTCATTCACAGGGAGGACAAAATTTTGTTCCTCCTGCAAACATTAACCACCTAGATAACCTTCCTAATTCTTATTTTGCTCCAAAAAAGCTTTAGAACATTAACATATTAAAAATAAGTCTACTAGCATTTTAATCGGCAAAGATCAAAAATTGCTAAACTTAGAAAGTTCTGGACACAAATAGCTCAAATCAGCGTATCCTTCATTTTACACTGAATAACTAAACAGTATTATTACAAAATTCTGGTTAAGATTCAGAACAATCCATTTTTGTAGAAGAAAACAGACCATCGCACTGAGGGCTTGGTTGCTCAAAAGACTCAGCTGGACAACCCTGCCTGTGGTAAGCCCAAATGCCAGCAGAGTCGAAGGCCCCTTCAGGATAAGCTGACACACACAGTCTGAAAGTACAAGGCCAGAGTCCACATGATTATAAAAACAGGTAAACTTTTGAAAGCTAAGGTATTTTAGCTCAAACAATAATACCAGGATCAAAAATATTATATTTCTAAAATGCAAGGACTGGCAGTTTGCTCTCATAAACAAAATAATATGCTCCATAGTCACAAAATGGTAAGTATGATTTTAATACGTGCAATCAAGAATTTATGTATCATAAATGCCCAGGGCCATGTCAGGTAATGGTGAATAAGAGTATAACTTTACAACAGAAACTAGAATATTTCATTGCTTGTGATGTATTGAAGAAATCAATCCATTCATGCTGGCTCAGCTATAAAACTGGCAGGATATAAAGCTGCCAAGAAATACAAATACTCAAACATTCTTTTAACCAAAATCTAACCAAGGAAAGTTTGTACCTCATAAGGAGCCTTAACACATGAAGTAATATGTCTCCATTATAAATATATGAGAAGGAGAGGTTGAACTTCCCTGAAAAATTTATCTTGGAACACAGTATAAACAATGTACCAACCAAAGCTGTAATTCTAGTCATCTTGGTTTTCATTAACAATTTTGGCAATTGTTCTATATCTACACCGGAAGTTATTGAGAATGAATGCTTGTTACTATACAGAACTACAGTAGCCTATAAACTTATTATTGAGTCACTGCATACAGTTACAAAACTTACTTCAAATCTTTTCCATCCACTCCTTCAAAGAGAGCTGCAGAAGACTGGGTAATATATTTTAGGACTCCTCCTTGTGTTTTTTTCCTCAGTGCTTCATATAGGATCATCATATACATTTATTTAGAAGGTCAGAAATTAATTGCTTTGTATCTTTAAATGTGAAACAACTTCTTTGAAATGTAATACAATCTTACTACCCAAATTCCACTATCAAATGTTCAAATTTGTAAGCAACCTTCCACCTGCAGCAAAGGTCAACCTCTTTGACCTGAAATCGGCCAACTTTTCTGGTTAAACTAATTGAGTTGGCTGAGGGAACGGCCTTGTGTCCAAGGCTATTCTAGAGAGTCTCTACCATGTTTTGATATCAGTTTCTATCACTCTCTGCCCTTCTCTGATAAATGCCTCAAATACAGACAGAAACAAATTGCAACTGAATCAAACCCATTTTGCTTTTCCTACGATTTGCATCAAGCAGGTGTTAATCCCCAGTGGAGTTTGGGGAATAATCAAAGACAAGCATTTTAACATTCAAACTACTATTTACAGCTTTCACAACTTGAGAGAACTAACAGAAGATCTTTCACATAACTTGTCATATTATTATGCTTGTATCTTCTGTGTGGGCAATTGTTTGTTTTAGGATCAATTAAGGGCTCATAAAGACAAGCAGCAATAATGACAGTCAATGCAAAAGAGGCTGTAAAGTACAGCAAGGATCATAGAATACCTGATTATATAATTACTTTCATGAAAGTGATATGCTTAGTTTTCCACTAAAATTAGATCATACAATTAATTCTAAATACTTTAATAAAGACTGACATGTCTAGCAATTTTTCTTCCTAAGGAATCTAACTTCTGTAATGTGCTTTGCTCAGACACTGACAACATAAAAAGGTGCTATGAGAGCACATGCACAGCAACGTCATATTTCCTCTTTAACACTTCTGTCCTGCCTGATCAATATTCCCAAATTCAGTGGCCTATTTAATTCACAGTTGCAGGCTACTAGTAACAAAAAGTCTTTGTTCCAGCATTACAGAGTACTCATACCTCTGCTCTTGCTGGAAGGTTACCACAGATTCCCCAAAATACAGGGGGGCCTGAAAAGGAGTAATGATGAAGCCACCCAAAAATCTGTTGACTTAGAGCAATCCAAGGCAAGTTGGCCTGGTTAGTCTACCTTGGCTCAGTCATAAATCAAGTTGTCTTCCTACTGCACAATTACACACAGCGAAACTCAACTCTCTCTCTCTGATATATTGCCACCAAACACATTCACATTTCACATTTTTTTCATTTGAAACCATGAAGGGGAAATTTAGCAAACCTTATTTTCAAAAGCTTACTAGCAAAGCATGCCTTGTCAAAGTATTTTATTAGTAAAGCAGTTTTTATTAGCATCTGTACTCACCACATAATGAAAAAGACCAACCCGATAAACAGCAGTTTGTTATCATAATCTAGGTAACAGTTAAAACACAAAGAATTACAGATTGAGGAGACACATTTATCTCAATATATACAGCCAGTTTGTGATTTTATATATTTTTATATATATAAAAATATAAAACATATGCAGAAGTATACGTATGGCAAGATACGTAGTGTGATGCTAACAATTTTAAAGACGCGTCTGAGCAGCACAGCACCGTGCAAGGGTGAAAAAGCGTAGCCCCGAGCATTGGGCTGTGACTCTGGAGACAAACCGCACCCCAGCTCCGACCTAAAAATGAGCAGCCAGCAAGGCAGATCAAGTGCGCTTCCTGGATGACTAATGGTGTAGTTGCACCTGTGTATTTCGGTGTATCAATAACCGAAAAGCACATCGGAACACGCGGTGCTGCCGAGCGCTGAGGCCAGCG
Source organism: Apteryx rowi (assembly GCF_003343035.1). Taxonomy (NCBI): domain Eukaryota; kingdom Metazoa; phylum Chordata; class Aves; order Apterygiformes; family Apterygidae; genus Apteryx; species Apteryx rowi. Next base: position 724,485 of record NW_020448753.1, read on the forward strand.
CGGGCAGGCGCCCCGCGCCGCGG
>NW_020448753.1:724807-808946 GCF_003343035.1 Apteryx rowi
GGCGGCGCCGGGGGCGGTGGGGCCCGGCCCCGACGCGGAGGAGAGCTACGACTTCCTCTTCAAGCTGGTGCTCATCGGGGACGCCAGCGTGGGCAAGACCTGCCTGGTGCAGCGCTTCAAGACCGGGGCCTTCGCCGAGCGCCAGGGCAGCACCATCGGCGTGGACTTCACCATGAAGAGCCTGGAGATCCAGGGCAAGCGGGTGAAGGTGAGGCAGCGGCCCGGGCCCCGGCGCCGCGGGCAGGGCTGGCGCAGCCGCGGGCTCGGGGCAGCCGGCCCGGGGGGGGGGGAGGAGGAGGAAGAAGAGGAGGAGGAAGGAGAGGAGAGGAAAGGAGGAGGAGGGCCTGGCTGGCGGCGAGCTGCGCCGCCCGCCCGCGGCGCTCCGCCTCCGGGGAGCGGGACCGGCGCCGCGTCGGGCCCTGCCGCCCGGTGTTTACTTTCCCGTGCAGAGAGGGGCCGCCCGGCCGCGGTGCCTCCTGCGCGGCATCTCCGGGGAGCTGCGCCCCGGAAAGCCAGGCGCAAGTATAACTCCCTTTGCTACGAGCAGGATCAGCTGTGTAGCAGCAAGCCGGGCTGCTTCCTGACTGGCGCAACACCGACACTGGTGAAAGCCCAACTGCAGAAGCCTCACTTCGGGACCCGCTGCGGTTGTGCTTTAACTGCAATGCCCCTCTGTTCAGTCAGGCAGTTGGTGATGATTTACAAGCCAGAAAGAACCTCAGCTGGACTGTTGTGTCTCCAGGAAAGCATGCAGAACCGGCAGATTCAGGGAAGCAGGGAGGACTGTTGTTAAATTAAGCACATGTAAAAGTTATCTTAAGATACTGTTTACAAGGCATCTCAAAAAGGGTCACTTTTGGAGTTCTAAATTTGACTTCTGTTCTTCTCATGCTGGAGAAAATCAGTTAATGGTTTAGGGTTAGAAGAAGGATGTCGCATTTACCCAGTGGAAGAATTGGTGGTACAAATTCCCTACACCTTTCTTGGCCTCTGAGCACAGAAGCGTGAACAGAAGGTAAGAAGTAAAGAGGAGGCACTCCGCAGTTTGCGGGAGGCTGCTGCAGCACGACCTGGGTGCTGGACCTGCTGTGAGGAATCCACTCACCACTGCCCTCCAGGATTAAATTATGCAGCCATCTTTACTTATCCACAATGACACTAAAAAGAACTCTATTGAGTCACTGCCTGGAAAAGATCATAAAACTGTAAAGCTTTCGAGATGAAAGATGATACAGAAATATGGTAATTGCAGTTAAATTTTGGTCTGTTTTACCAAAGTAGGGGCCAAAGTCCTCTATTCTATCTTTTTCTTATAATGTAACCTTGGTGAGGAGAATATTAAGCAGAGGAAATTGCAGAAAATGGTAGAAATGAAGGCACATATTTTAGGAAAGAGGAGGGGATTAGAAGTTTAGGGAACAGGGAAGACTTCCATACCTAGCAAAGGTGTTTACTTTCTGTGCAGTATTATACCTTTATTCCCATCATATAAGAATTGCTTGGGTTAGCAGTTGAGAGGGCAACTCATATTTTGTTTGTGCTATTAGTTCCTTTTCCTTGCTTTACAGCAAGTGAGCAGTTAGAAGTGGGGTTTCTCCTTTAAGATTGAAACCTGACTCAATTTAAATGCCAGGCACACACAAAGTGACAAATGTGTCTGTTGCTGGTGCTAAAGGTCTCAGCTAGGGACTCGAGGAGCAGGAGAACACTAGCCCAAGAAATGAACCAAACTCCCTAGATATTCTTTTTCATATTGTCACTACTTATGCCTGAGTACTCTTGTTTTAGCGGTCTGCAACAAAATTTGTGGAGGATTTCTAGGTATTTTACAAAAGACAAGTAAGAAATGCAAGGCTCTTGTTAAGAGACTTTCATTAGCTTTAGATGGTTCTGTACTACCACTTAAAAAAAAAATTTGGGATGCACAGATTGACGAAGAGTATTTTAAACATTACTTTAGGCAAATTAATCCAACTGTGCTGCTATTTACCTGGCAGACATTTTTGTTAGGTGCTGATTCAGGACCACAGCTAGAATATGAGAATATTTGCTTGTCTTTGTTTGTTTGTTTGTTTGGTCTCTTAAGATGTGGGGTTTATGTGAAGTTTAAATTCCAGTCAGGCTTTTTCAGTTTGGATTGAAATTTCAGAGTGGCACATCTAATCTAGATAGGTTTGTTCAGTGTTTATAGGAAACAGAAAATAAGGATGCATTTTGTTATAGTTTTGTGAACTCCCTTACAAAGTAGTTACTATCAGGTGTGTATATCTTGCATATTTTACAAATTTAGTTTCAATGTAGGTTATACTGATTCTTGGAAGAACACTTTAACTGTCCAAACAAATCATATTCTAAGCCAGGAGCAAGCAAGCCTGTACACGTGCTCTCTGAGAGATGCACTGTGTTTCTCATTGTTTCTGTGTACATCGCATAAGACATACTTGTTTAAGGAGTTTCAAAGAAACTGTTGATTGGGATGCCCAAAATCAGGAGACATTCAGGAAGTGTTTAAAATGAAGTTTGTTGTTTGACTGTTAAGATCCTTATGAAATTATGCTAGGTGATCCCTGTGCTCCCCATTTTCATTATGGATTTCTGCTACTCAAGAGAATATCTTTATAAGGAGTTAGAAAGCTTTTTGTTTGTTTTTATCAAATGCTGCAAGAATAAGAATTCCAGTTTTCATAATTATTTATAAGCTCATCTTTAGAAGTCCTTTCAGAGCAACAGTGTGTACTAAAAAGTCCCATGGAGCATCTGAACACCAGTTGCTTCACATCCCCAGTGGCTTAAGCTTAATTTTCAGTCAGGCTAAGGATAGTATTACAACACAACTGAGTATGAATCAGACACTCATTCTGAGACAAACATTTTAAGATTGAGTTAATGTCCCTTTCTGTTTAAAACTTTGAATGTCTTGATTACAGTTGCATAATGTTTCTGAAACACTTGGTGCCCAAGGATTTTAAAAGTCTCACTTCCTTGATGCACTTTTGTTGGACAGGGGAAAAAAGCATGTTGGAGTAAAGGCAAAGGTTTTGCAAATAGCTTTTCTTTTTTTCCTCAAGTAAGGCTTTTCTTACGTCCTAAAGCTGTATTCTTTCAAATGTCTCAAATGACATTTCATACACTACTGCTTCACCAGCTATTGAAGCTTAGTCAGCTTCATATATAAAGAGAGGTTAGTGCTTCAGAAAGGTGTTCTTCACTGACAGTCCTGAAAACTGAAGCTTTCTCTTTAGAAGTAAAACAATAAAGCACTGGTACCATAAGCTTCCCCAATACATGTTTACCCTGATTTGCAGAGATTTACCTCTTCCATGCAGGAAGAATAAGCTCTCTGTGCCATCTAATCTTCTGTTTCTCTTCTTGTTCTTTCTTTAAGATTTCCAACTGCAATTTGAGATATTGTCCGGTGGGATTATACCAGCCAGGTGTCTCTGGGACAGGCTCCTGTGAGCCTTGGGCAAGAGCTTTGGGGACTAAAAGACTGGCAGATCAGGCAAGCTGGGTTCTAATAGAACTTTAAAGTCAAAACTATCTGTGATGACCATCTTGATTTCTGATTTACGAAGGCAAATTCTGACCAGTAAATATCCAAAATTCTTCTCTTTCAGCTTTATGAAATGTCTACATTGTCATTAACAAAAAGTGTTCCAGGACATGCTATTTAACAGGCTGAAAGTTGTGATACACCACTTTCTATATAATATATTCTTATTAGCAGGCTATACCCTACAGTACGGAGAATGTAGTTCCTAAAAATCACAGTTGTTGACTTAATGCATAGTGATTAAAGTCATATTGATAAAATAATTACTTGTTCTTTGACTGATAGAAAAAATCTGGCAAATAGAACAAAAATGTTTTGTAACTGTTATGTCACTATAAGAAATTATATTTACAAAATTGGAGAACTAAGTTTTTACATAGTGACAGGCAAGGACATTATTAAGTCCAAGTTCATGAATTGTGGTTAATAATGGTAACAAAATTCCTTTTATTTTCATTAATTTATCTGTTCACAAGAGGAAATTCATAGGGTACCTATTTTTAATGTCTACTTTATGCTGTCAATTGATAGTATTTTACATATAATGAATATTTTTATTTCTTTCATGCAGTAGTTTTTCTCTCTGACTGTATCTTTCAGAGTGCAACAGGAGAGAGGAACATTTGAAAACAAATTCCTTTTATAACAAATACTTCTCAAAAGCATTACACTTTTTAATTTACAAGTTTATTCAGTCCATATGATACCAAAACCCTTGGCTTTTATTCAGGCCTCGAAGCTGTAATTATATTCCTCTCAGAATGGACCAAAATGTGTCATTACCTGGCCAAATTGCAAGTAATCTAAAATTATGACTTGTTAGCTGTCTTGACTCATGACTCATTGGGAGATTGACTCTGAAACACCATCTCCTCCCCCCTGATTTAACATTAAATTGAATAGTATCATAAAAGGTAGAAGGAAGAAAATATGAAACATAATAGGGAAGAAATCAAAACAAAGGGAAGAAAAAGAAACAAAAAGTGTATTCAATAACAGTGCTGAACAAATACAAATTAAGCAACTGGTTATTACATGGCAGCTGTGTTCTTTGATAATTTATAATTGAGGCAATAGACAAACAGAAGAAAGTGTAGCCCTCTTCTCAATTATTTTGACAGTCATAATATTAGAGCAAACAGAAAAGCTGCATTCCCAGCAAAGTGGAATTCCTTATTCTTTGGAAATTTTGTAAGGGAAATAATTGAATGGATCAGTTTACCTAAGTGTTCTGTGTGTGAATATTATTTTAAAATAAAATATATTGCCATACAGATCTTGGTTTTGTTGCTGTTGGCAAAGATTATACAGATTAAGTTGCAGAATTGTTTCAGTAATTTTTTTTTAGGAGTACATGTTGTGATTTGCCAGCATACAGAAATTATTGTCTATTGTTGTTTTTCATTTGAGATGACAGGATTTAAACAGAGTTGGTGTAGAATCACTTAGCAGAAAGAGTTTTTGCATCCACCATTTCACTACGAGGAAATTTTATGGAAATTACTATATTCTGAGGAATTCATAGCACGAAAATGCCAATGCTATCTTTGTAAGGGAAATTATCAGCTCTAGGAAGTACTTACTTATTATTAATGCTGCTTCACAAATAAAAGTAAACCTGAACTCTCATGATACTTGGAAGAATCAGGGAGAGGAAAGTACTTTGTAAATTATGTAGGAAGTAGGGAGGGAAAAATTATTTAAAGTTTCTTGATGACCTTTGTTCAACATTATCCTTTGATAAACAGCATGTTTACCAATGCAAAAAGAATCTCCATCAAACCATTTGATAAATATTTGTTTACTATGCTGTTCGGTCAGTCTGTCACTCACCATTTTCAATGCTTTGCCAACTTCTGTTAGTTGAAAGCCTGCTTGCTTTAAGCCTCATCAGTCAGCACCCAATGGTTTTCCAGAGAGCCACCATAAATTTCTCCACCTTCTGTTTTAAGGGCATGTATGATTTGCTGGTGTTTTTAGCTCCGTGTGGCTTCCCCCTCCTCCCCCGTCACACATTATGAGTTTGTGTTTATTTGTCAAGGCAGCACATTTGTGAAGAATTTTTAGACATCAAACTACCAGGTTGTTATAATGACTGCTGTAGAGCTGCTTGACATCCACAAATCTCAGAAAAATGGACACTGTGTAGGTACCCAGCACTGTATGTGCAGATGTGTTTTGGACATAGAGCACTTGTGCACAGGACAATCAAATAAACAGCACAGGTACTAGAGATCTGAAAAATCTATTAACATATACACAGTAAGTCCAAAGTGCCCATAAAATGTTTGGTTTACTGTATCATCCATGGAGCATGGCACAATTCATCTGTCATCCCAGGCTGAGTGAATATTCACTCATTTTTGTCTGGTGTTTCCTCAGCAGAAGTACAGGAGTCCTATGCATGTGCTCTCCTATCATGAGAGATGGCTGTGCAGCCCTGTGGGTCAGGGTTGATCTACTTTTCTAAGTGCAAAGCACATTTCTTTGAACTTGCCTTCTTAAACATGATAGCTCAGCATTACTGATTTGTGTGCAGACGTATGCATATTTCTTAATCTAAAGTCATAGCATTACAGAATAATTCAGGCTGTAAAGGACTCCAGGAGGTCTCTAGTCCAACCTCCTACTCAAAGCAGGGGCAGCTATGAGTTCAGACCAGGTTTTATCCAGTTGGGTGTTGAAAACTTCCAAGGATGGAGACTGCACAACCTCCCTGGGCAACCTGCTTCACTGCTCGATTGCCCTCATGGTGAAAAAGCTTTTCCTGATATCAAGTCAGAACCTCTCATTCCTGTTTTTGTCCGTTGTCTCCCATCCTCCTGCCATGCACTGCTGTGAAGAGCCTGGCTCAGTCTGCTTGATAACTTCCTCATACATACTGCAAGGTTGCTAATAGGTCCTCTCAAAGCCCTTTCTTCTCGCATGCTGAATAAGCTCAGTTCCCTCAGCCTCTTCTCATAGGGTATGTACTCCAGCACCCAGACTATCTTGGTGACCCTCCACTGAATTTGCTGCAGTTTATCAATGTTTTTCCTGTACTGGGGCCCAAAACTGGATGCTGCACTTTAATTGCAATCTGACAAGTGCCAAATAAAGGGGGGTAGTAGATCAAGGGGACCTCCCTCGATCTACTGGCTTTGTGCCTGTCAGTACAACGCAGGATGGTGTTACCTTCTTTGCTGCCAGGGCATGTTGCTGGCTTATGTTCAGCTCTCTGTCTACCAAGATTCCCCTGCCCCTTCCCAGGTCCTTTTCAGCACAGCTGCTCCCCAGTCAGTCAGTCCCCAGCCTGCATCATTGCACGAGTTGAATGATATATACTCCCTGTGTATTTCTTCCCAACAGGAAAGGATGGGAAAGCAAATACGAAAAGATACTCTAAATTTTGTCTAATATACATCTGGAAAGCTCTGATTTTATAGTGATTCTATAGAGTCATCTAAAAATCTTACAGGTGTTAATAGTTGTTTTAGCAATCTGCTACTCAGCACCAGCCAGTGCTAAGGGCTGTGGTGTCCAAAAAATTCAAAATTAAAAGCAGATGAAAATAATCAGCCTGTGTAATTAAATGGGCATTCAACGGTGAAACAACTAGCACAAGGAAGGTGGCTCCTTGTCTTTGTTAGGGTATTCTGTCATACTCTTCAGAACAATGGAGATTTATTCTCTGCTCTTTATCCTGTGTCCATTTGTTACAGGTGATGGTCCCTCTAAAAGCCTACTACCAGTCTCCAATTTCATAGCTATTTTTTCTTGATACGCTCAATTGAATTTAATACAGTTCTCCAGCAATCCCAACTTCTTTCTTTCACCAAAATTGTTGTCAAGGTAATTACAAAACCAGGAGTTGCTTAAAAACAGTTAAGGTTGCTGTGCAGAAATTGTGGCTTCTTGTCACGTTACTTACAAAGCTCAAGCACTTAAACCAAGGAAATAAAAACTTTATGTAATATATAATCACACGGCTATAATACAAAGAATATATCATCATAGCTTTTGCCGTAACCTGCAGTACTACTGTTCATTTGTTATTTTGACTTTAGCATCTAATGTATTTAGGATGGCTTTTCAATGAGAAACACTAAGATTATACTTTTTTCATAGAATTTACAATTGCTATTTCTTCTCACGAATTAGACACTTGTAAATATAGTTTAAACAAGAGATCATTTGAAATTTTTACTATAAAATGGTGTTTTTAAATTCTAATTGAGATGGGTACTTACAGATAATTTTCATATTTCTTTTCCAATAGGATTGTCTGAAACACATCTGTTTAAGCCTACGGGAAAAAATAGTATTTATTTAGGATCAGAACTGGCATTTTTGTGACAACTTATTTTTTTTTAATCATATGGCAGAACGGTTTATGCTGTACTGAAATATTTTTTAGTTTTCTAAAGATGCTGTCAAGCAAATAAGCTATATTTTTGCCTTTAGGAATATATATATGTTTAAGTAATTTGGTTTATAAAACCTGCATACTCTGTGTGTGTGTGTATGTCTGTAGTGTGTGTTCTTAATGATTTAAAGGAAGACAGTTGTTAAAACTTCATACACAGGATAGATTTTCAAGCTTCCAAATTATAAGGAGTGAGCTGTATTAGTCCAAAAAAAGTAGTGTGCTCAGTGTGGAAAGGTACGAGGCAGAAAGATTCCTACTAGCTGAAGAAGCTACCATCACCACACAGCTCTGGGTCAGGAGGAGATTGTACAAGGACTCCCTATTCAGCTTCAGCAGAGGTCACTGAATTGGTTCACACCCACCTTCAGCAGTGAGTTAAACTGAAGGGGCATTTTCATGGTTCATTCAAGCCAACTTTGCCGTTGCTGAAAAAGATGGTCACGTCTTTCTCCCTGCAGTCTGCATGTTCTCAGTACCATAAGGCTGTGTAATTAGTACTAATTCTACAAATAAAAGCCCTGTTTTTCAGTTACATCCGTGAGTTAATGTGACTCACTGTACAGCTTCACAAGTGGTAGTTTCAATGCAGAAGGCAGGCAAGGATATGCAGCTGGGATGGCAGATCTTTGATGACAGTGTGGTCTTACTTTGGCTTAAGCAAATCATTAAACCATGTCCTTATTTGTCCTTATTTGGCTGACTTTGCCTGAAACAGAGAGTGAGCACCCACCTGCTCTTTCTGCCAGCAGGACTGATGGGAGCAGTGACAAACAGTGGTGTGTTAGTTGGTATATATGTTTTCAAAGTAAGTGTCCACTTACGGGTTAAGTCACACAGATAAGTCTAACACATTCTGTAATCTCAGCAATGAAGGCAAAACCACAACAAACTAAGGATCTTGTGAAAAGCTGAATGATTCACAGTCCTTATGCAAAAGAGGAGTGACAAGTAGGGGAATATGAACCTAGAGCATCTAAGGGAAAGAGCCTACCTGCAGGATATGGCTTCGGAGGAAGACTGCTGTTTGAGCTGCTCAGAAGGTCCGACCTGTGGTCTGTGCTGTTTCTAGCTGGACACCTGGGACTTCAGCAACTTTGTAGGTTCAGTCCTGCAAACACACAGACATAGATACTTGTGTATTAAAAAAAATAATAATCCAGGAGTGCTGCAAGAGCTAGCAGGTGTCATTGTGAGGCTGCTCTCTATCATCTTTGCAAAGCTGGGGAAATGGGTGATGACTACAAACAGGCAAATATCATACCCATCTTCCAAAAGGGCAAGAAATCCTGGGAACTACAGGCTGGTCAGCCTCATTTTCGTGTCTGGGAAAATCATGGAGCAAGTCGTCCTGGAAGCCATTTCTGGGCATATGAAGGAGAAGAATGTGACTGGAAATGGCCAGTATGGATTTACCATGGATGACCAACCAGATTGCCTCCTACGATGAAATGACTGGCTCTGTGGATGATGGGAGAGCAATGGATTTTGTACACTGTGACTTTAGCAAGTCTTTTGACATGGTCTCCCACAGCGTTCTTATATCCAAGTTGTGGCATTATGGTCCAGATGGCTTGGCTACTAGATGGGGGAAAGACTGTCTGGATCATTGGGTGAAAAAGGGTAATTGTTAATGTTTCATACTCTACCTGAAGACTGCATGGGTCTGTCTGGGAACCTGTCCAGCTTAATATTTTTATCAAAGACATGGAGAAGGAAATGGAATGCTGCCTTATCAAGATTGTAAACGCCACCACGCTGGAGGGTATAGTAGATAAATTCAAGGGCAGGGCTGCCATTCAGGGGGACCTACACTTAGTGAAGGAATGGGCTGACAGGTATTCCATGAAATTCAGCAAGCACACATGCACAGTACCTGGAATGAACTGAGCTTCTGTATCAGTACAGGCTGGGGAATGACTGCCCATGTGGCAGCTCTGCTAAAAAGGACCCTCTGGACAGTAGGCTAAACATAAGTCAGCAGTGTGCCCTGGCAGTGGTGAAGGCTAACAGCGCACTAGGCTGTATCAATGGGAGCATGGCCACTAGATCAAAGGGAGCGATTGTTCCCCTTTGCGTGATGCTTGTTAGACCATATCTGGAGTACCGTGTCCAGGTTTGGGCCTCCCAGTACAAGAAAGGTGTTCATAAACAGACCTGACTGGACATAGCCCTGGGTAAACCAGTCTGAATTCAGTGTTGAATCTGCTTTGAGCAGGAAGTTGGCTTTGTCACCTTCAAAAATCCATTCCAACCTCAGTGATTCTATGAAAGTTGCATATGTACAGAGGTTTTCAAATTCAGTGTACAGCATAAGGCCCAAGACTGTCTTACTCAATCACCCTACAGGTAAATCACTTTTATTTATGCCATGTGAAAAGTGTAGCCTAAAACAAGTATCTTTTATGAAAAAAGTTTATAATTTTTCTATATGCACAGTATCTCTCAGACCTCTCCCAAGAGTTGGGTAATTATCATTAGCTTTGTTTTGCACTTGACCTAATCTAGTACTGGGATTTAAAACTACATCAGACACAGAGGTGTAATGGGAGACACTTGAGTATAGAGAACACCATAAACGCACCATGAACTTCCTTGCCTCTAGTAATTGTCTGTTGGCTGCTCTAAATCATTAATTGCTCCATTAAAAATCATTGCCTTGTGGTTTTCTGTTTTCTGAGACCATTACAGTCCCTTCCACTTCTCTGAGAAAACTCTTATCAGAACTTAGAATTGTTTTTTCATTTGATTAGTTCCTTTCAAGCTGTACATATATCATTTGGGTTCTAAATGTTTAGCTAGCACAGGGAAGTAATCTGATCAGTACAGCCTTTTGCAAAATGAAAATTTCTGCCTAAACATGCAGCAGGGAGAGAAGATAGAAACAAAATACTAATATGCAAAATAAATAAATTGAAAATGGTTTCATATTACTAAGTATACAACATCATTGGAAGACTGTGTTAAGTTCCTTTCAGCTCTTTAAAGAAAGAGGTTCAGGGAGAGAGGAACAAATAAATAACAGAATAAATAACAGCTGCACAATATGGGAAGATTAAAAAAAAAAACACAGGAGTATTCACTTATGTTCTCTCTCAAGTAAGAGGAGATGCAGAATATAACGAATGACACAAAAAGGCAAGCAGCACTCTCTCATTTATCATCTGGGGATAGAAGGAAAAAAAGTGAAACAATGACATAAAATTAAAAAATGATAAAAGGAAAATCTTTGGTATTCATTGCTTTTATATACTGAGGCCAAGAGCTGTGAAGGATTCAAAAAGGATTAGAGCTTTATATGGAGAATGAGAACATCCACAGTTACTTTAGATTAAAAGCTTCTGGGATATAAGCTGTCATGTTCCAGGACATAAGACAACCTTTAAAACAAGAAGATTTAAAAAGAAATTTTCTCTAAGAGCAGGATATTTTGTTTGTCCACTCTGAGTTGTTTGTCTCCTTCCTCTGGAACACCTAGTACTGAGAACTCAAACTCTGATACTAGAATCACGGTTCTTATGCTAATGGATTTAGGCAAAAGTATGTAAGCCGAGCATTTCCTCTTCCTGTCCAGATGTAATGTCTGCTCTGTCACCTAAAAAAGGACAAGATGACTGACAGAATTTTTGCAACAACCTTGTATTCCTTATGTATAAAAGGAAGCTTTTATTTGCTATCTTTTTCTTAAAAGAAGATAAAACATGGGTATCCATTTGAAAGAATTGTTCAAGTTGCTGAGCATCTACATCTTTGACTGACTTCACTGAAACCTAGAAATCCTGGCACTACTTTTATACTATGGTTTTGTCTCATATTTCCTTATCAAACAGCCTTGGTGCTCTCAGATGATGCCACCACCTCCTATTCCAGGTCCCACTGATAAGTGGTTATTGCCCCTGTAGCAGAACTGGCAAAACCAAATCAATACCTCAGATGATATGCTAGTGAAAACCCCTCTGTAGTTTCGCTAAGGCACCAGATGTGTTAGTGTCTGGAGTGCTTTCTTAGCCCTCGGAGAGCTAACGTCTTGTTTTGCTAACTCCACTAGAGAAAGCGGCAAAGGGCTAGGGTGGGACAGGTGAAAGTGAAACTGCCACAAAGGATGCAGCAGAGCTTACCGGCATGAACCCAGAGTGTCTCAGCAGCTGCTGCAGGTGTAAACTCTGGGCAGCCACATACAAAAAAGTTCTCTGGTGTACATTATTATCCTTAACTCATTAACAAAGGACTGGGGGGAAAAAAGTGACTGCAAAATGTATTACATGTAAGGGAGATTTTTGACAAGGCTATTGAATCAAATCCTATCTTCTTAATCAGGAAAACAATGTATTCTAAAATCTTTGCTCTTATTCTTTATTCTAAAGAAAAGAGATACCTGAAAAGTGTAAAGCATAAAGTGTGTTTAAACTAGATAGCGTCTCACTACATGCTTTGTTTTATTTAGCTGCAGATCTGGGACACGGCTGGCCAGGAGAGATTTCGAACTATTACACAGAGTTACTACCGAAGCGCCAATGGAGCAATCCTAGCCTATGATATCAGCAAGAGAGGCTCTTTCCAGTCCATTCCTCGCTGGATCGAGGATGTGAGAAAGTATGCCGGTTCCAACATTGTACAATTACTGATTGGTGAGTTAAAATATTAATACTTAGCACTAGAGAGTACTGTACAATGTAATTAGTTGCAATACTTGCTTAAGATGAGTAAAAGTTTTATTTCTGATGGAAGCTAACATGTATGTAGTAGAGCTAATTGGAAATTTTCCAAACATTTTTAATTAGGAAGTGCTGATGTATCTAAACATTTTTTTTTTTTTAAGCAGCCTATCTGTTTTGATTAATTTGTGTTAAAAAGGAGCCAGGTTTGTATCGGAAGCTTGATTTGAAATTCTTGCATGTTGCATAGTGGAGAGTTGGGTATCCAAGATTTCCAGGTTCTGAGGCAGATCTGCTCAGGAGCTATTCTGATGATAAGCCCAGAGAAGCTCCATCGTATCAAGCAGACGTGTTCTGGGGAACCGGAACACCCACATGCTTCTGCAGACTGGGAGGTTCTGAAAGCCATTGGGGCTGTCAGGGTTTGTAGGTTCCCTGCTAGAAGTTCTAGCTCCCAGACCCAATGTTTGCAACTCAGGTATAGCTCTAGGGGCTACTAATATATCAGTATTTTAGATTTCCTTAGGAACCATCAGACTGCTGCTGTTTCCACTTTTGTCTTCCTTTTCTCTTCTCACAAAATGGTTTTAGCTTTGATTTCTAGCCTGATTTTCCTCCTTTAAGGTCTCCAGCCACTGCTCTTCAGTCCTGTCACCTTGGTTATGGACATTTGCTGTTCTATATATGAGTCATGCAAAAAATCAGGTTGGAAGGGGCCTTATGGAGATCATCTAGTCCAACCACCTGCTCAAAGCAATACTAGTGTCAGGTTGCTCCGGGCCTTTTCAGTTGAATTCTGAAAATCTCCAAGAACGGAAATTCCACAGATTCTCTGGGCAACCTGAGAACTTTCTGCTAAACACTTACTCTGGCATAAATACTTGTTATCAATTATTCTGTTTTTTTCTTCCAGGAAACAAGTCTGACCTAAGTGACCTTCGAGAGGTTCAGCTGGAAGAAGCTCAGAGTCTGGCTGAACATTATGATATCATCTGTGCCATAGAGACCTCTGCAAAAGACTCCAGCAATGTGGAAGAGGCTTTTGTGAAGATGGCCACGGAGCTCATGATGAGACATGGAGGCCCAATGTTCAGTGAGAAGAGTACTGACAGTATCAAGCTTGACAGCAAAGACATTGTAGAAGGCTGGGGGTGTGGTTGCTGATATGAGCTAGGTGATATCCCTAACTTTACTGGAATTTAGATGGTGCTTCACCCTAATGCTGAGTAGCACAGTAGCCATATTCTCCTCCTCCTGTGAAACCAGCAATTTTGTAGAAGTTAGACACAATCCTGTTTGCTTTGGTGTCTTATTTTTAAAAGGGGACTCTTGAGGTGTAGTCCTAAAAGTCAAGCCCTTTGGAAAACTTACTCTACATTTGTCCCCACTATTTTATTTTTTGTATCCTTCGTCTAAGTAACAAAAGTGGAGGCAACAACTTGGGACTGTTGATGTAGGGTGGGGAGATAGATGGCTGGAGGCTAATACACACACAAAGTTCTGAAACATTCAGTATGTGATTGTTGGCAAAGGAGGTCACCTTTAGAATAGGTAACCTTGAAATGTTTCTTTAAATCATCAGCACTCCACCAATGACCAGAAAGCCTAGAAGTGAGAGACACTGTCTTTGATAAAAGTATTTCAAGTGTCAAAATACCCAGCATTTTGATTAAAGGACCAAATAACAGTCATCTGTCCCAGGGCATATGGATTGCTAGGTAATACTGGTACAGGCCCTGGTGGGGCAGCCTTCTCTCAGGTTTTTTTTTCTTTTTTTAAGTTATCATTTTAACAAATAGCAAAATCAGCCTGAGCAATATCACAGGACTTGTTGTCAAGCATGATTGGATCAGTTTAATTATTTTAAATACAGCCTTGAGGAAGGAATGGGTTAATATATTTCATTTCTTATTGCTTGCACAGTGATAGCTCCCTTTTCCAAGTGGGTGTCTTTGAGTTTTTGCCCTCAATTCTATTAATTTCATTCCATAACTCAAGACCTGCACCACTGGAAACGGGAACTGGAAAACCTTGAACTGCCCGGTAGCCATGACCTACTGGCATGTGTCTAATGGTCATATACAGGGTTAATTCTGGTCATACATTTGATGTTATGTTACTAGAGTGGTTATTGCCTAAATGGTTTAACTAGGGTTTTTTTAAACATTTCCTTAAATACAATCTGGGCATATAGTGGGAAAGAAAACTTCAGAATAGCTGAAAACTGCATGCATTGCAACTTCTTGTTTGTAAGAAACCAACCTCTTTTTGACTGATAACCTCCCACCTTGTACTCGTCTGCTTCCCTCTCCCTGTCACAAGTCACTAACTGCTTTTCATTTCTTAAAAATGCTCAGCAGGAAAATTTTTTCACTGTTGATGAAAAGTTTATATTGTTAAGTAAAATACATTTCCTAATCCAACTACATATAGTTGTCTTTCAAACACAGCTCTGTGTTGTGTTAGCATATGTTGTATATGCAGTTAAAGTACTGATGGCAGCAGTCCTCTCTGGATTTACACTCTCAAGCCCCTTACAAACTTGGATTTGCAAAGGGAGCAGTAGCAGGATTATTTTTAAATCTCCAGTTAAAGCAAAGGTGTTCAGAAGCAACAAGTGATTTTTGCAATTCTGATACTTTAAAGAAGCTCATTTTCAGAAGGCACCCACTTAAAACAAAATCACTTGTCCCTTTTGAAGATCTTGATCAAAAAGAACCAGGTGGACTGAGTTGTTATTAGGGCTACACCAGTTTTTGGCCATTTGGCATATCCAATGTCATGAAAATCAGGAAGATTAAGAAAGGGCTAATGGATCCTAATTTCAGTACTGTTCATCTTTCTATAGAAATTATTAACCATTCTTTCAGCTTTCTGTTTTTTTTAAAACTATGATGTAGATTATTGAAGAATAACTTATGCTTTGTAGTCTGTTTGCTTCCAATCTAAAAGGATAGTTTTCAGGTTTCATAGTTGTAAGAGTGAAGGGGCCTTAAATTTTTCAATTAGTGTATTTTTCACATTCCTAATGTTTTATATGGAAGGGCAGGTTGAGGTGCAGTACTCAGTAGTATTTTTAAGATAGTTTTCCAGGACATTTCCAGCTCTCCTACATCCAAAGATAACAGACACTAAGCACCCAGCAGTAGCTAAACCCTGAAGATGAAAGTTACCCAACTCCAGATTCACTGTTGGTTAGCAGACCCTGTCTTCCAAAAGAAACCATGAAGACAGTCCAAGCTGTAATTCAGTCTGATTACTATTTTTCCTCCGAGTTAGATAGTCCTTAAGATGCAAAATGCTAGCAGCCATTTCCCTGTTCTCATAACATATTATAGCTTACATATGTAGGTAACAGTCCTGCAATTCTGCATGATTGGACATGGACCCTCAAATAAGCTCAGCCTCCCAAAATTTGCAGGATCAGTGCCAAATGATATATTTAAGCCATGCTGATTATGAAGTATTGGTACTACTCAAATCAAAATCAGTAGCTTGCATAGTAGCTCATCTTAAAACTGGAACAAGATGCAAAATGAACATAGATCCTGCTTTCAGTGCAGTCAGTGAATGATTCTGTTTTTACTGTAAATGGAGAAATGACATATTGATCCATTTCCTTAATTCTGAGTTTTGTTTAGTAAATGAGTAGAATTAGACCAAGCACTACACTTGTCCTTAGGATTTGCCCTGCTCTCTCTCTTAAATGACAGTGTTGAAGGTTGAGACTCTGGCAACAGGTTAGTCTGTTTCAGTCAGAAAACATGAAATATAGTGTCCATTATTTGTTTACTGTGTTTTCAAATTAAAGCAAGAATTTAGAATAGTTTTCATTTTGCGGTGGAAAACTAAGACTATGGCTTTATGTCAGCTGTATCTTCTAATGCTCAGCTCTTCTACATTTTAACAACTGTAACACAAATTTGCATGTCCTACCCAACTGAACAAAAGGGAACAAAGAAAGATGGAAGACCTGGTTTATTTGTTCAGGTTAGTAGCACATACGAATGACAGTGCTTGGGCTGTAAGTAGAAAGCGGCTATTTCAATTACCAAACGGTTTCTTGGTCTATTAATAATAGTACAGCTGTCACTAGATTATTAGCTTCTTGACCAGAAATGCATTAAGCAGTAAATGTAATCTGTAGGTTTTCACTCCCTTTCTGAAGACCTTTATTAGATCCGTAACTCACATACATAGCTATATAATTTAAGTATTAGCAGCCCACTCCTGTTGGTTTACTTACAATAATCCTATTGAAACCAAAAGGATACCTGGATGAAGAGAATGAGTAGCAAAATGCCTGAGATTTACAAGTAAAATATTCTATTTCAAATCTTAGGTCAGGAATGTGCATTGATATATATCAAGTGAATAATTCAGTAGCACATGATCAGAATTTGTGGCATAAACATTTGCTAAGAATCCTGTTTACTGGCAGTTGAACATTAACAGACTATGATGCAGGAACTGCTTTTAAGCAGATCTCCTTGGCTGACCATGTATTTGCATTAGTATTTATCATTTGGTTTTGGCAGTGCCCAAAGTGCACGCATGTGCAACATGTTACAAAAACACAGAAGGGGACATTGATCCCTGCCTTGTAACAGTTAAGTGTGGAATGCAGGGGTAAATACTGAAATGAAATCATCAGCAGAATGTGGTTTCCAGTAGCGTGGGCATTGTTATTCTTTGCATTAGTTTTGATTTAACCTAATTTATCTCCAGTTACTCATTCAGTCCATCATCATGGAAGGAATTTGCACAAATATTTATAAATATGGACATGTAATTTCAAATAAATGTCAGCCCAGAAACCTGCTAACATTTGTTTTGTAAAACAAATTTAAAAAAATGAAAACACATACAAATGGAGGAAAAATGCTAACCATTTTATCACTTTCACTGTACTGGAAAGCAGGTCACTTTTTCTGAGGAATAACAAAGCTAAATGAAGCCCAGCTAACACTGCATAGAGTACTACAAACTTCATGAAAAGCTGAGCTCTTGCTCAATTTTTTTCTTTGCCTTTAGAGATCAGATTTATTCGAAGAATAGAGTTGACTGTCAGGTGGAGACATACATGTGATACAGCAGTAGTGTATTACCTTACGTATACAACTCAAGCAGCAGTATCCTTAAATAACATTAAAGCCTTTCCTTGATTCTCCTTTGCTATGTATTCTCCCACTGAGATTCACACTTCCATTATTTAATCTTATACTCCCAGCCAGAGTCCAGATGACTATTTGATTGTCTTTTGCCATCTCAGTTCCCATGGAATTGGGGGTTAATAACATTATTACTTTCCCTTCATAAGACTGTTTTATATTATAAAACTATAGTAATATGCACTCAATACTATAATGTGAGTTTCTTTAAATATAGGATGCATTTATATGTTATTTCACTAATAGAATTTTTTTTATCTTTACCTATCCTGCTTCCTCAAACATGCATATATTAGAAGACCACTGAAGTTTACCTTGTTGCATTATTTTGTGTAAACAGTGTGCTGGAGGAAAATCAAGTGAGAAGAATACGTGCTTTGTGAAACTGAAAAATAAAGTGACTCTCCTTTTGTTATCTTCCGACCCTGGAGAGTGCTCAATTTAACCTGTCAGTCATCCTCTGTGGAGGCTTCAGGGAAACAAGGCTCCAGGTAGAGTGAACAACCATTAAATAGATAGAGAAAATTCAAGGAAATTGGAGCAAATACGTGCTCTTTTATGAAGAGGTAGTTCTTGCTTAGCCCCATTAGCACCTGATCATTTTGTAGATTGTATTCCCACCCTTGTGGTAGAGGAAGTGAGGCAATTACAAGACAAAGGGCAACAGATCCAAGTACATATGTGTAGTTCTTAGTGGAATTGAAAGGAAATGAATCCCAAAATTTAGGCTAATCACCCTAACCACTTAGTTATCCTTTCTCAAATTACATTAGATTGTTTTATCAGCTAAAAGGCATTCTAGATTTAAAAATTTAGCAATGAAAGATGCCATATTGTTAACCCATATAGAGTAATAATTAGATTTTATTACAGTTGTGTGAAGTATGGTAACCTCGAGAGTCACAGAACAGAGCCTTCATAATTGGGCTGTTCTCAGATTTGACAATTCTTTGTTATGCCATAAAAAGTGAGATTCATAGGTTGGGGGAATATTGTCTCAGTTTTGATTTTGTACTATTTATTTTGGGTGCTGACCATCCTACTGAAGTTTTAGTCAGAGAACCAATCTCCTGGGTACCTTATTTTTTTACTGGTCAGGTAATGTTAGATTTCCTTTAACTCCACTGAATTAGGTTGTAGAGTTATTTGAAGCAGCAAAAATTCTCAGATTAAAGCATTTAAATGCAGTCCCCACGGTGCACTTTAGAAGAAAAATATTCCATGACCAGATGTTCTGATTTCCAGCACAAGTTTATCCTTCTATATCCTTTTATCATTTTGTCTTCGTTTACTCAGAAAAGAGCAGAGTAACAAAATTAAAACAAACACCAACCCACATGGATATTTGCTGTCCATGGAATTGTTGCCAGAGGTTAGATGAAAATAGCCAACATAACTCTCCTATCCTGATACTAGAGAGCATTTCTTTAATATGACTGACAAATTATAAAAACATGCTTTTAAAAAGTTCTTTGAAATACGGAAGGATCAGAATTTTTTACTGTGTGTTTTCAAAAGGGATTTCTGTTACTTAATTACTGATAATGGCAATTACCTGTACTACATTCATAATTTTAGACATCATGGAAGGCATCTAAAGGCTTCTAACCATGTTACCATCTCAACAATTGCCTTGTCTTTCCATTTGATTTAGTAGCCCAGTGGGAAACAAATTACTAGAATGATTTCACAGGAATGAGAAAAGTGAAGCCTGAGTAACAGTCAGGGAAGACTTTCTAGTTAGTCTTATTAAATCTTGTAGGTTTTGTAAATGCTTACTCAGTTCAAAGAAAATTTCCTTCCCAAATGTAAAACAATATACTACACAAATGGTTACAGTTTTTACTGTTTGCTCTTTTGCAACAGAAATTTAACTGTTGTCTATCCTGAAAAAGAATGGACTGCTAAACATATAGTAACAGAACAGTTTAACATTTGGGGAGTTGTTAAATTGGTTTAAAGCTATATTTAACACCCCCTATTCCTTCCATTATGAGGTAAAAGTGGTTAATGTGCATCTCTCCCCTCCAGCACAACCTTTGAAAATCTTGAAAAGATCAGATACAATGTTGCCAGGATCATATAATGATAAAAATTTATTGATGCTCTCTATCATTAAAAAAAAAAAAAGCACAAGTCACTTTCCATGTTTCTTTTGCAAGACGTTTTTAGAGTTCAGCTGAGTTATTTTGGATTTGATTATCCAATGAAACTACTGACCCTGATTTCTACTTTCTTTCAGCCTCAACTTTAGCAAAAAAGTGAGGAATGATCTTCCTATCACAAAACTCTGAAAGGCCATCAGATAGACTATAACCAGCACTTTTTTTTTGCATGTGTACAACTATTAATATACTGCTTCTGTGGTAGTAATTTAAGATCTGTAATGTGTAATATATGTAATACTGTACTCTGAAATCAATCAAAATTAAGTGTGATCATTCATCTGAATAGGTAGTGCAGGGCAGGGTAAAGTTAGGTAGGTACGGCAGCTTCACAAAGCTGCTTCTATCTAAGCCATTTCCTCTGTCTAAGGCTTACTTAACCCATCCAAAATTTGGTATTGCACCTGAGTAACTACAAATGGACTATTTTCTTTTGTTTTAATTTAGCCATAAACATGATATAAAATAAAATTTTTTATCCTATATGTACATTTTTAACTTAGTTTTTTAAGATCTTGTTTAGACTAGGATATCAAGAACAGTGGTCACCTATTTTAAGCTTTCTTTAACACTTTTAATAGTGTAGTGAGGGGAAAGAACATATATCTTACCATAGACTGCACTGTAGGAGTTTAAGCCTTAACTCCCCCATAAACTAAATCAGACATCTTGAAGTACACACTGTTCACGTCTAGTAGCTAGTTAAAAGCATCCAAGTTTCTGTAAATCTTAGCTTAGAAAGTACCTTGCATACTATCAGGATTGTGGAAGCTAGTAGTTTAGGCATAACAGAATTTGGGAAATTCTGAGCGTGGTTCTGGTTCTAACCACCCATTCTGTGGCTATTATTTCCAATTTTTCAATTGATACCCCCCCCCCCCAAAAAAAAACTTGTTTTCTTAAAAAATAAAAAAAAAAGAGATACAAGGACTAGCTTCTCCAGATAAAAGCAGAGGGAAGAGATAGATGGGATACTGTGTATATCTTTCCTTAGATTTTGTCTTTTTGGGGTACATGACCAACAATCCCTTTACTCCCCAAAGCCAGTATCTTCATAGTAACTACTAAGTAACAGCCTATTACATTGCATGCACAATGGGTGATGATCTACACCCATTTTTTCTGCAATAAATTCTCCAAGCAATATAGACTCATCTGAAGATACGAAGGTGTGATTTTGGCATCTAAACTATTGTACGTGAAAATAAGGGTGTGAAAGATTATCTTTTGAACACGACATGCAAACTTGTTTTGACAATTTGAAGCTGCTTTTAAAAAGTGAATTTTTAAGAGCCTAATTTTCAGAAATGTTAAGGCTGCAGATAGTGCCTACGGATTTCCTCAAAAGTATGTGATTACCATTGCAAAAAAGCACAAAACTTGTGTTGAACTAGTTTTGCACTAAAGGGAAATAGTTATCAGAAAGACTTATATTCATGCAAAAGGCAGAGCTTAAAAAGGTTCATGATCATTCTGTATTTTTCATGTTCATTCCATATTTCAGTGTTGTGTATAATTAAGCATTTTTCCCTTTATAAATGGTATTAAAACAATGTTCTAGTAGTTTGATACTTGAAAAATAAAATATAAAATGCTATATACATTTTCTTAATAGACTGATATATTGATGAGAAGAATAACTTTGCTAATTAATACAGTTTGGTGGTGTGATATAAGGGATTCACCAGAGTTAAGCATTGGAATGGTTCTACATACACATACCATTTCAAAACCAGGGCTACACCAGCATGGAAGCCAATGGATGAGATTAGACACTGTCCTGCTTGCCAGACATGAAGCAGATTCAGTCATTTCCTGAGCAAAAGGTGAGTTTAGTTATTTGTAGCAGTTTTAAAAGATTTTTTTTTAAAGTCTGTGTGGAGAAATGCTAAGATTTTTGATAGTCAGATATGCTCAGTGCTGTCTACCAGCTTTTCCCTCTCTTGTAATAGTGCCTCACTCACTGATATCTGATGGATATAAAACCCAGTATCCTGAGGATGCACAACCCCAGGGACTATATAGCATTCAAGTGAGTCTGGCTCACACACCTGTTGGGGAAAAAATACAGCTCTCTAATTCATATTGAATTCATTCACTGCATTCCAAAATGATTTAAGGGGTTTGGAAAATACCAGTGTTAAAATTATTCTGTGTTTTCTAGGAAAAATACGTTGCTGTTTTTCAAGGTTTCTTCAAGAGACACAGGCTGCACATTTCTAATCATCAGTAACAATTTTACTTTTAAACTTTCTTATCACAATACTGACTAGGTCATTTGGAATATGAGGAGACAAGGGAGTAAGCTTGCATACTACAGTAGTTTTTTATACTTTACCTTCATCTATTTATGAATTTATTACAAAAAATATTTTTAAACAGATATGGAACCTGCTTTTTTGTTGTAAATTTTAGCAAAGTAGTGGATACATTGTACTGTGCATCATTAAAAAGATTTAATTAAATGTTTGGCAATTCATGTATTTTGTTATTATTTTATGCATGTACCTTGTCACAGTTTACTATCAGAAACATCAAATCAAGATCTTAAGAAATTATGTATCTTCTTCTACAGTGCAGCAGGGTCTTTATTTTTATAAAGATACAATCAAATGTACTCTTCATTAAACAAGCAGTGTTTAACTCTCTTCCTCTTACCCCTACAACTGCCTGTCACTTACACAACGTTGTTTCAAATTAGAAAGCTATCGAAAACAACTGTCTGGAAGACTAAGAATGAAAACCCATGTCCTCCATCTTGGAAAAGTGAAGATAACCTTTTCTGGTGGTTACAGTTAAGTGTAAATAATGTGGTTACAACTGTACCTTCCACTGGGAACATTCACATCCTGGATTTTATCTAATTCCTGTAAACTAAATAAAGCAACTCTCTCTCTGCTTGGCTCATTAATTCTAATGTCAGTAGAAGAGCTCAACAACTTTTTTAAAACCTGCCCTTTCTGATCAATAGGAGCCTAATACTGAGTTACTCAGTTCTACGTTCAGCCTACTACTCCAGTAAGGGACTCAAAACCGACAATCAGAAGTTTGCAATAAAATGGCCTTGCACTAAGCTGGTTCCTCGGAGTGCTGGGTACAGCAGAATACATTAGTTAATTCTCTTATAATGACACGTTCTCTGCTACTGAAACATTGTGGATGTGATGATTATACATGCCACTGCTGTGCAGTGCTGTGGAGACTTGGTACAACAGGCAAATAACGCAAGTGTCATGCTTAACAAAATGTTTCAAGTCTTCGTGAGTATTGATCCTTTCATTTTAAGTGTACTTTACATCTATAGTATGGTTTCTAGATCTGTGTAAAATAAAAAAATTACCAAAACAAAAATATTAAAGGGAAAAGCAAGTTGTAAATGCCAGGGCTGTAACATCAGACTAAGAGTTAATGCAAAGTTGGGTTTCAGTTTTGTAATTACCACCATTATTATAATACAGTCCTGGAACATAACATGTAGAACAGTTCTCTATATTCCCTGTAAAACACAGGGCCTTCAAAAGCTAATTATGCTTTCACTGAACATACCAATGATGAGCAAGTCATATGTCACTTCCTACAAAGCTCACAATATGTCTGTCTTGCTGCAAAAAAGGGGTCTCAATATTTCCAGAGCAGAAAGGACGCATACCCATTTCCATACAACCGACAGTTTGTAGCCTACTTTCCAAGTCACTGAGGAACATGTTCCAAAATGCCATATGACACACACAACACAAACCTCTGATTGATGAGGGAGCAAGTAACAGGTGGCCAGAATCTCCCCGGGACACCTTTGTGCACCCTTGAGAATATGAGCAGGCTAATCTAATAATAAAAGAACATGCTGGGAAAAAAAAAAAATTAAGAAACACTGTTCTGGTATGTGCTGCAGTATCATATGTAATTGTGCATGGCATACAAATTAAAATAGGCAGAGTAACACAACTTCTTTGGTAACTAACTTAGGTTTCCTGTGGAAAACAACCATGACAACTTACATGATGTTTAGCTGGCTTGTTTATTACAGGTGTATTGTTATTGTTTATTATATGACAAACATTTTAAAGGGACTTCTTTTATATATATATATATATATACACACACACACACACACATATATATTTCTGGGAACCTTTTCTTGAATTATCTAGGAACATGGAATAATTTGGATACAGGAGTATATTTACACACATCACAACCCAATTTTTTTCTTATAGTGGGGTAAACTGGCCTCCATTATGTAGCTTGTACCTTCAAAAAATACCCTTACTTTTTTAGAGCAAAAGTTCACTTCATTTTTTTTTTCCCCCTATGGTCAGGAACTTAGTTGTTAAACTAGCAGAAACCGTACCCATAGACATACTTCCATAAAACAAGCAATGAGGCTCAAGTCCTGTAGAAAATTCATTTCTTATTCTAAGAAACATTCTTACCTATACAACAGGCAGTGCTTCTGTTGCAGAGAGGGTACGAGGTGAACCTGCAGCAGCTGTGCATCAAACTGAGATGAGTTTAGCGCAACCTTGGATTCTGAACCAGGCATACAAGACTAACAAAAAACAAGGAGAAAAACTTTTAATCAAGACCAGCAAGAGATCCTGGCCCAGCTCATCTAGAGTCTCAGATGGCTGTGTGTCTACCATTTGGGCTATTTTGAATAACTACTGGTTTATTTTATACACAGAACTGACCACAGAAATACTCTTTTCCGAAACTCTTGGTGTGCCAGCTTTTTCAGTTAGTTCTGAGAACAGGATGTATTTCCTCACCCAAGGATCCATCTTTCTATACACAAGGATTTGAATATAGACCATATTTGAGTATAAAGCATATGAAGTGATACCACTAAATAAAAGATTAACTTGAAAAGAAATAGCTCCTAACCAAACTTACAAGCCTGGGTTTTAAAGAAACTCCTGTAATTTTGGCTTCTTGATTATGACACTGAAAGCAGCAGCTTTTCACCTCTCTTTCAGCAACTCCCTTGTGCATGTAGTGTTGCTCAGGTCACTATTTCTATCTCCTGTTAACCTCTGGTAAGACTAGGTGGGGGACAAAACACCCGCACTGCTTTTAACTAGCAAACAGAAGACAGGGAATGTAGAAAGCTCAGTCAATTATGAGGATGAAAAGTCTGGGCAAGCCTGCGTACCTTCAGGAGCCTGTGCAACTAGTATAATTTAATGTACCATATATATGTGTCTTTGCACTTCAGAATACAAAACTATCTTCACTAACTAGAAAGGTGGACTGTGAGGTCTTGCTGTCGCTACATGCAAATATTGTGCTTGGAACCTGAAACTGCACTCTGGAAATAATTGTTTTTAACAATTTACTCAGTTGAGATTCCATCCTAGTTTTGGGGAACAAAAATAACTCAGGCTGGCAACATCAAAGTTCAGCATAATGTTTCTGCAAACTGTTTTGTTAGTATTCCTTTCCATGCATCATTTAGAAACATTTTTTTAGACAAAAAAAATAGCTGACAAATTAAAGTTCCAAAAATCCAATGCACAGAAACCACTGGTGTGATACCAGTCACTCTGCAAATCAATCAACTGATGAAATAATACCCACATGCTCAGGGGCCTTTCGGCTGCACATCCTTCCCATGTTGTACATAAGCAGTATCACTTGTGTCATTTCCATGTCCCGGCTGCTTGTTTGCTGAAGAAAGCCTAAACAATTGTCAGGCTTTTAAAACACAGAAACACACAAATCCTAAATGTAAAAAAACCTCTCTTACATGTTAAAATTGCATGCTTCAGATTCATTTGCAATCATCCACAGCAAAGTTAGGGAGTAAACTTCTCTTCCCCAGCAGCCAGGAGAGCATGAAGGAGCACCAGCTCCCACCTCATTGCTCTTACACTCCCAGGCCAGAAAGCCTCAGTCCCCCAAGGCAAAAATTTACCAAAGTGAAGACTAAGTCAAACTGCAAGGGTTTAAGTGCTTAGCACTTGTGTGAAACCACGAGGCGGTGAGAACGAGATAAAATTGTGAATGGACACCTTCTCCTGCTCCGTTTCAGCAGTTTGGCTCATCAGGGCCTGCCAAGCCCGTGTTACTACTTACCAAGATGGAGCTTAATCCACAGAGAGGGAGAACCTGAACCACCCTAGGCCTCGGAGAGACGCAGGGGGCAAGCGTTTTGCATTTTATTGCTTTTGTTAGCTGAAAAAAGAAACCATGAGCCAAGAGGAGGGAAGAGTTGCCGCCCTCCCTTCCGCCGGGGCCGCCGCGCACCGCCGCCCCCCGGCGGCCCGCGCTGAGGTGACACAAAATGGCGGCGGCCGCCGCCTCCCGCGCGCAGGCTGTGCGGGGCAGCGCGGGCCGCGGCCGCCACAGCGCGTTCGCGCAAAGCGCCAGAGCCACCGGACCCCGACGCGCAAAGCCCGCCCGAGCGCGCGGTCCTTTGCGGGCTATCCGCATGGGTGCGCTGGGGGAATCGAGGCGCCTTGTGCTTTGCATCCTCTGCTCTGCTCCGTGCGCACCGCAGAGCGCTCATCAGGCACGCGAGGCGGGCGACGCCAGCCCTCACGGGGAGGCGCTCCGCACTCGTGCCCCTGATCCGCGCGCGCACCTGGCGCTGCAGCGCGGCCCAAGTCCTCGGCAAGGCCTGCTGCTGCCGAGCGCGTGGGGCGGCTGCCGCAGCCGCTTCCAGCAGGGCCCTCTGCCGCACCGCGGCCCGCAGCGGCGAGGTAGCGCGAGTGCTCTCTCGAAAACGGGTGTCAGCCGGAACCTCCCCAGGTGGGAGAAGATACTCCCACACCCTGGGAGCTGCCACATGCAAGAGAACAGCCTTGTCTCAAAGAAAAGTCCCCTCCTCGCTCCTTTCAGAAATCCAAACTGAATGTCCACATCCAGAAGATGACGTCAAGCTGAAAGTCCTAGTGTGGCGGGGGGCTTTCATGCAGCTCCCGGAGAGTACCTCAGCTCTCCAAACTGGCGTGATACAGCGCTGCACCAGTCTCTTCATCACTTCAGCTCCCCTCGCGCTTGCTCGTTCGCAGACAGAAAGCATCTCCAGTGCCCGGCGTGAAAAACAGGCACACTGAGCTCAGGACTCCACATCACAGCATAGGAGGCAGACATCTAAAAAACCCAGGATGTTTCAAAATACAATATGCTGTGTATGTCAACGCAGTACAATTTAGTGCCAATTCAAGAAAGCTGCTGGTTGAACACAGAAAGAATTCATAGCAGCAACCTTAGAAAGTTCTAAAAAGGATACAGCCAACAAGAATATTTTTCCTCATGCTCAGCAAAAATACTCACTGTAGACAATCATCCTCAATATTCTTTCTAAAAATTATCTGCCAATCCCAACACATTGTTGAGATTGCATTTCATGGTTTCATCTTACTACTATGAATTTTTTTTTTTATTTTTCTACATATGACTCGATTACAGCATATCACAGTATGTAATAACATTCATCTTCCTCAAGACCATAAGAATTTTATGAGAGCTGTCTCTGAAAAAAGTAGTTTATGAAAAGAAGTAAACTACTACAAAACACAGCAACAGATTATTGTGGATTACTCAAGAGAAGTTGCCTGGATATAATATTTTACTTTAAAAAATGTTGCAATTTAAAAAGATTATTCATTAACAAGTAGTATCAATAGGCATAGAAGACTGATTTCATAAATGTAGGATGTTCTATAAAATAATTATTCCTTTATGTTTAACATTACTTCAAGTTTTGATACATTAAACAATTTTATATGCAAGTCTTTTGTTGATACGGAAGAGATATCTAAAAATGTTTTCTTTAAAATATAAGTCTCATGCATTTCTGTAACTTAAAAAGCATTTATCAGTTAAACTAAAGAAACACACGATACCAAAGACAATACATGATTGAAGTTTAACATTCTTAACAATTCTTTCCAACAAAGAATCAACGAATTTCAAAGTATCATTTCTGACTGTCACAAGAGCACAAGAGAACTGACACAATGTCTTATGACACTCCTTTAAAAAAAAGTTCTCATTTGTACCACTTCCTGAGTGGAGAGGAGGCACAAAATTCAAAGGGTTACAAGTCTGCCAGTGAAGCACCTTCATTTGTAAGGCATTATATAACAAACAATAGTGCCTCCTTTTTGAGGGGTCACATTAATAAAAAGATTAAAATGTCAAGTCTTTTGCTGGTATTCAGTCTAATTCAGTAAAGCAGGTGGAATGGAAGGTTTGTCTGAGCCACAAAAAAAACAAAAAACAAAACAAAAAACCCAACCAAACAATTCACATACTAGCATCTTAGCACAAATACATTTTCACCAGAAATTTAAGAGAGCAAACTGGACTGGGACTTGCTGAGAGGAGCACACATGCATTTCTAGTCATTCTGCAAAATGTCTGAACTCTGAAGAAGAGTTTGCTATACCACTAACATAAGTAATATTTGAAAATTCTTACTGCAGTGTTAAATGCCCAGTATACATAGCCGTTGTAGCATGACACCAAGGAAACAGTTTGCTTTCAGGCTCTATAGCTAGCTCCATGCTAGGTGTGGTTGCAGTGCTAATTAGGGAAATACACAATCCAATTCCCATGTACCTACCTGAGCAACACTGCAGTGAAGTTGTGGCAGGAGCTCTAGCAAGTGGATCCTGTGAGGTCCTTCATGTTTGGCAAGACCTACAGGTAAGCATCCTCAAAGGTAACTCACTATATTACTTCAAGTCCTTCTTTAAAATTTGTTTTTCATGATATCTCACCAAAATACATTGCCTAGCTCACTGGTATACCATGACCAGTGCCTACCGTGATACTCTGAAACACAAAAGGCAAATGTTAATTCCCATATATATATTAATCATCATTGTCCACCATCTGTGGCAACAACTGCCACTTTCGTGTTCTGTGTTCATACAGTTCTGAATCTAGTGGCACCCTCGTCTGCTAGTAGGACTCCTAGTCATACATGCCTACAAGGAATTGCACTAAATTACTAATAATTCAAAGTAGCTCAAGCAGACCCATCAGTGTAACATTTAAGCCTCCACAACACAGACATAGCCTAAATGATCTCTAAGAGGGATGTAAGCTGAAAATTTAATAACCGTCTCCCTTTCAGTTAAAAACAGCAGTCTTATCAACAGAACAGTATTCTTCTACATATACATTAATGTTTTCATGACAGATGAAGTTTAAAAGTATATACACAGTTCTTTCATAGACTTTTTGAAGATGTGAATGTTCATATAGTTCTGGGAAAAAAGAAATCGAACAGTTTTCTGTTTTTCTTCATTAACTTCCACATCTTTATTCCTTGCTTCATGGACAGCCTGAGTCAGCTTCCAGTAACAGAATTAAAGAGCTCTGCAACATGCTTCAATATTAAAATGACAGAACTTTAGTAAGTCCGACATCTTACAAATCCTTAACTACAATCTTTACTTAGAAATATCTGGCCTACTTGGCAAGTATTTGGCATACTACAGAAGAGTGCTAAAGAAACAGATATCTATCTGTTTATTAAAACAATAAGGCAGGCAAGAAAGACAGGGCTGCTTTACTATTTTTCCAGTGAAGGAACAGAAATACACTGCTTACAACACTGTCCTTGACCTTAGAATAGTGGATTCAGCAAGACAGGTTGAAAGCTGTGTATGAAACATTATGAATGAACGAATCAACAATCCTGATAATAGAGCCGGGATTGGAAGAGTTTGCAAAGGGCAGTGAAAACAAAAATCTGCTTTCATCGGAGCAATGATCTCTTTATGATCACTTTTCAGATTTTGATTTCAAGACAGTAAATGAAGAAGTTGGCCAGGAAATCATTTCACTTTATGTCACCATGTGTCTATCAATGTATTTAAACTAGCATTCTGCTAGTTCTGCAAGAACTTAGTAAAATTGAAGACCCACGGATTTTTGTTTGTACAGTTTCTAACTTGCAAAGAAAAAGCTAACTAGCCCAAGATGATGTTAAGTAATATTTCTGTGTATGTGACTTTGTTTTTAAATACACTTAATTGGCTTATTTTTGCCAGGTAACAAAGGACAGGCTCAAAGCTTATATCAAAAGTACATTTGTACGCACAAGTATAATCAATTAACATACAAATATTCTCAAAGACACCTTTTAGATTTAAACAGACAAAAATGTTTTTACAAAAATAAGATAAAATAAATTATTTCTAAATGAACAGTTATAGAATCCATGAACCATAACGACAAACATAACATTGACACAAGATGAAATTTGTTACTCTAAGGGCAAGTTAAATACCACAGTTGTATGAAGCTTCAAGTAAAATACTAGGCACTTTTTGCCCAAATAGCTGTCATGTGCATTCTGCAGAAAAGTCCAATTGACAGAAATGCCTGAAACATACTTTCTAAAGCACACGAAAATTCTAAATTCCTCATAAGAGTCCAGGTAAAAAGGCAATGACAAAAAGGCCAGGTATGCCACACTAGATAACTTTCCTTAGATGACTGAGTTCAGGTGAGCTGCAATTCCAAAAAATGGTGTTAACAACTCAGCCTTCCCCATCTTTCAGGGGCATTTCTTTAAAAGCTTTACATGTCAGAGAGAAAACATGGTGAAGTAATGGCAGCTCCCAACACATGGGAAAACAGATAAAAAGAAAGAAAAAACTGCAGAGTTATATGTGAGTATGAAGAGGCAGAACATATTTGAACTTGTCTCTAATTTGAAACAACATATTTGGAAGAGAGCTTATTACTTGCAGAATACCAAAAAGTAATACATATTGTGCTCTGTACCAGCCAATTTGTAATCATGTGAATGACTCCAGCACCACAATCTGATATGCTCAAGACCCCCAATAAACTAGAAGCTAAATCTTTCAGCAAACAGAAGAGTGAACTGATATGTGAGAATTTAAGTGACAGTTATATGCAGAAGTTATGAAAAAATACTATTAAAATCCCAAAAATAATGAATAGGACAACAATGAACTGCAACTAAAGCAAGAACTTAAGTATTTCAAAATATCATGGTTAAAAAGTTAAAAATTTTATAAAGCAGCAGTTTGTGGCATGCTTTTAAAGCACAGATTGTTTGGGGAAAGAGAAGCATAGCACTGAATAGCCCTTAAGAAATCCTGTCATCTCAACTAGGTGCAAAGTTCTCCAGCTGGAAGATCAGGTCTACAGCAGCATCAACATCTGGTACAATGTGATCTGGTTCTACTAAACCAGGATCAAATCTAAAATCTCTGTGGCCATGGAACACTGTGTCAGAGATGCTCTCCCTGGTATCAGAGGGTACCTCTGTGTGAGGGTTGTAAACCCCAGTACAAACAAGAACAGACCTACAATGGGTAGCAGCAGAAGATGCTAATTCACTTTCCCAGATGTTGTCTATTTCATCATCCTGAGCAAGAGTGGCAGGTCTCCTGCCACTGGCAACTTTGGCCTGAATTCGGGTTTTGGAACCTTTTCTGGAGTTCTTCTCTTCAAGATAGCGATTGTAAAGATTAGCACCATAGACATCGGTCATGAGATTATCTCTGGAAATATAAGAAAAAAAGTTTAGTCAACAGGGCAATTTAAATTAGCAAATTTCAGTTGTATAAAAAACATTTTAGGGGTTTGATTTAACAGTTTATTTGACACTGTGCAGAAGTTTATGGGGAATTATGTAGATAGGAAGAAGTCCAACCCTGTAGTTATTTTATCACACCATTTTCATTAACCATGACATATGATAGAACTGAATAATTCTCCATACTGAAAACTGCAGATGAGGCTGGCAGGAGAAGACTCAAGGATAGGTATTAGCAAGTCCATGAATGAGGTTATTATATTTCCAAACATCTTGGAGATTCTGGAACAGTCCTTAATACAATAGAGCTTTATCTGTTTATGAAAAGGTTTCTATGATGTGACTGCATGCAGAGTAGCATATGACTGAGCTTAATGACCCCACAGATCAATTCCAGTTCTACATTCTCTAATATCCCATTATCTACTCAAAGCTTGTAGATATTATACCAGTAACCTTGAGAGGAAAAAAAAGAAACCTTTTTGTTAAATATTTACACAGCCTATTTCAGAAATTAAAAAAAAAAAAAAGGGGGGAAAAAAATCTTAGTAGCATATAAACCACTTCTTGTGCTTTTACAGAAATTACACACAAAAAGACACAAGTATTAACATTTCAAGAACAGTAAGCCTGGAGAACATCATAAAAAGTACAACATAGTGCCAAAAATATTAGGTGGTCCCAATAAAACTAGAAACAAACACGTAAGAGTTGTGTATTTTTCTTTGCTTGTATATATACTACGAGTAATTTCCTGACATACTCATTAGACTTATAGTATCTTACCCAACAGCATAAAGAGTTTGAATAGGCTGCTTCCATTGTCTCTCTGCTGCTTGAGCCCTGATAAGGTATTCTGCATATTGATAGGTCAATTCACTAGGTTTGCCCATTAAGGCTTCATATTTCAGATCTTTGCCAGTGATCTTCTTGTAAATGTTTTCCAAACAAACCATGAATGTTCCATGCCCAAACCTGCAGAAATATAAAGGTTTGTGACAAATCAAATTATATTAAGTACACAAAAAGCCGTTTCTTTCTCTTGTTCCACAGACTTCTGGGAATAAATAATATCCTGTTACTATTAAATTTTCCTCAGTTTGCATGCAACATTTCCACAGCTTTTTCACTGAAAATTAACTGCTGATTAGCTGAACAATAAAGACCATAACAACAACATGCAATTGGGACAGCACAGCACACTGGTCTATTTTAAAAGTGAAGTAAAGCATAATAATGATTTGTGTTAGTGTTACTTGCATTTAAGCAAATAGCTCAATTTGCAAAAAAGTGATGCATTTTGAAATAATGTCTATAGCCTGTGATCTACTCTATATTTTGACCTAGCAGAATCAGCTGAATTTCAGAATTAACAAATAGGATAAATAGAAAAGGGAAGTTGGAATCAGACATAAGGAAAATTACTCTCTCCTTAAACACACGAGTATACCAAGCCCATTCTGTTATATGGAAACAAAAAACCTCACAGGTTTCTCTCTCAAAAATAGATGCAAAGGAGGATCAAGGAACAACCTATAATATTAAAACATGCTTTTAATAACTCACTCAATCAAGGCAAGAACAGTGATGATGGGTTATCAACTAAGCTAGTAAAATAGCAATTTAGAATATGTAATCTCAGGACTAAAAAGCAGTTTGACTTCACTACCAAATTCAGGGCTTGGGTTTAGGGATGAACTAATATATATGCCTGAGAAATAAGGAAGTATAAAATATCAAAACCACCTTAAGAAGAATAAAAAATAGCTATACAACCAGTCTATATACAATAAGTTACACGTGAATACTTAACAAGAGCAGCTAGATAACTTCTAATGCACATAGACATTTATAGCTGTTTAAACCAAGTAACTGCAGCTTAAAAAAACACCTAAAACACCAGTATAATGAGAACCAGAAGCCAGCAGATATATATTAGGGGCACTAATAAATAAATTAAACCTCTAGTGGCCTGGAAAACACCAAGAAATCAAAATCATCAGTTAAGGAAAAAAGCTGTGGAGAAAGAAGCAGCTGTAGCACTTTCAAATGTGATACAGAATTAGCTTTTCTGAGTTTTAAATTAGCACTTCACTCCCTCTCTCCACCCTGTTTGTTGTTTTAAGAATAACATATAAATCAGCATAAAATTATTTCCAGTAATGATTAGCAACAGCTTAAAACAACCCAGTCATGGCATTATAGTCAAATACTGAAGATAACAGCACTGGCAGATGCAAACCTGTCATACTGTCAAACCCAAAGCAAAACCAAACTTTATTTCTGTTTGAATACAGGATCTTTCCCAAAGGACATACCTGAAACTATGGATCTTATTTACTGTAGACATATTTGTTGCCTTACCTTAAACTACCAAACATACATATTTTGCCAGAGTGCTATTAGAGATGTTCTTTGCATCTAAAAAAGGATCTCTGACAAGATCTTCTCCCTAAGATCAAGCCAGCAATCAAGTCATGGTGACAAAAATTTCTACTTCAATATATGTCCAAATTTCAGAGTAGGGGAAAGAGAGTGAAACAAAGCAATTAAAGAAATACCTTTTATTAAAAAAAAAAAAAAAGAAAAAAAAAATCAAACAAACACTATCAGAGATCACCCTGTTCTCTGTGTTCTGTTTGGCTTTTCTTATGTTCCTTGAACAGTTTACTACAGTGTCATTAGTTCAAAAATGACACTGCTTTTAACTAACAGGGTCAATTCATCATCCTACCAGAAGCTGTAGGGTGGAAAAGAGGAATACCAAAGGAGGACCTGATGAAATGCAACAAGAGCCTTGATAATTTTTGTATTTTTTTTTCCTCTGGACTGAAACTCTAAGGCTCTCAGGCGAAGAAGTATCTTTCTCTGGGGAGTAAGAAAACAGACCTGCTGTAAAGCTACAGCAAACATTTTGTATGAAAATACTGATTTTCAATTTTACTGAAGCAATGATTAAAAACGTAGGATATCGCACTATATATGCATGTGTTATAATTGCATTTACCTTGGAGACTGTGCTTCAGCTACCCACATCAGATCCATATTACAAGCAAGTACAGGTATATGAGGGTAATTTTCATGGTGATACGGATTTCCAGGATAGCCACTTGTCAGCAGAACATCTATTATCAACTGAAGGTTGGTTTCCCACCTGACTGGCTCCCCAAACAAAACAACAGCTACAAGAAATAGAGTTATGGGATTAGTTAACAGAGCATCAAATCTCTAACACTAAAGAGACTGAATAATTAGTTTTAATCATAAACTGATGAAATAGTCACATTAAGTTATGTTTTTAATATATTACATACCCATTTACAGAAAATCTCAGAAGTAACAAGACCTCACTGCAAGACCCACAGGTTTAAGAAATTATTTGATTTTTAAGTTGGCTAAATTGCTCTGTAACAGTGCAAAATACTGACTTCTAAATTCTATTTCTAAGTCTTCTATACCTTGTAAATTCTATGATATATTTATGTACAGTATTAAAATAATATATCAGAATTGCCATTTATCCATTTTAAAGCAACATTTGGATGTTGTTTTTAGGTAATCTTCTGGTTTCCAGCAATAATCTCTCATGGCTTTTTTAAACCAGATGGAGTGCTTCCTGTACTCCAGCTCTGAAGTGATCCTCCTGACTAGTATAAGAACAAGACCAATTATTTCTGAGTGTACGGCAATTCATTCTTCATTTTCAAAAGGAAGGCAACAATAGGCTGTTAAAGAAAAATGAAAAGCAACACAGACCTCACCTGCCTTCTAAAAATTCAGACACATATGGCTGAAAACTGCACACACAAAAAAAAAAACCAACAAAAAAAACTATTTTACCACACTTTATACATTCTACATTAATGACCAATGTCCTTAACAGGGAAATTTTAGAAAGCCGGCTGACAGAATTCTAAGGTGGCCAGCAATCTAAAAATGGGTTATAATTATAATGAAAAATACAGTAAAGATATTTCATGCGTTAATGGATAGTTGCAAAGTGAGTAAAGATAACTTACCCTCAATCTTGGGAAGCTCCACAGCAGAAGGGTACTGCAGTAAGAAAAAAGTAAGTTTTCTACAAGATAAAACATCCACTACTATTTTAACAGAATAAATTCAAGCATCTCTTCCACAGTTGCCTTCTGCAACACTGACAGGAAATGCACTCTATATTCTGATGTAGCTACTGCTCCAGTTCTTGATGTCCCTTTACTAGGAAATTTGTATTTCAAGTTCTGAAGTGAAATCTAGTGGCAAATAGACAGCAACAGATTACAGCATTCTACAGTCTCAAGGCTCCTACATCTACTTAAATCTGACAAGCCATTAAACTTCAGTTGCTTAATTTACTTGTGTATGAAGTAGTATGTTTATTTTTCTACAGGAGAAGACAAGCTTCTAGCAGACATTTGAAAAATATATTTTGAAATATATTTCTTTAGCAATATATATTTATATATTATATAATTATATATTATATATATATTTCTTTAGCACTGTTAAGAAAGAAAAATGTATTGTATAAGAACTGCTACACAAATAATAGTTTGTGCTTCATTATTTATTCTCCTCAGTGACAAATACATTAATATTTTCTTCAAGTTCAACATCTGCATGGTTGAGTAATAAGGCAAAAGGTGATATGACTGAGTTATGGAACCACAACAATGATTTTCTTGACTTTACATGGGAAAAGTCCACTCTATCTACTGATGGTTCCTTTGATGGTAATCTTCTGCATTTGTGAAAATATCTAAGCTAAACAGAGGCAAAATAAGATGAAGTACACCACAAAAGTTATTAAATACCAGCTCTCTTTTCAGGAGTGTGAAACACATGAATTCTTTTTCCATAAAAACAACCATCCTAAGGCTTAAATATTTCCTGCTTCATTAATACATTACTAATGGATCCTCCAGAACTGATCCTGAACATGTACAATACACAGATTTGTTTGGCAAGAGAATGCTTCTAGACAATAACTTGCGTTTCTAAATAATGCAATTTCATACTTCATTTTGCTCCATATTTTTCTCAGCAGAAGGGGCAACTTACCTAAGGTTGCTCAACAACGAGTTTTATAGGTTGGTTTTGAATATTGCAAAGGAAAAAGACCTTTTTATTACATTTTTTAAAGTAACATTTGCTGATGACAAATGCACATTAATTGGCTCTGAAAGTTCTATGTTTAGCAACACAAGGTACAACACAGCTGATACTCAGCTGCAATTGCAGTCCAGATATATTCAGCAATCAGCAAACAAAATCAAATGAAAGAGATTGCATCTCTATCTTGCGATCATTTCCCACTCAGTTAATTACTGAGATTCTATGGAGGCAGACAGCAAGAACATGAATAAGCAGTGAAGTTTCACAAAATGCAAGACAGTCCTCACCGCTGTTCTGCAGTGAAGTAATATAGTTGTTTTCATTAGCAATGTGAATAGCTACAGTTAAAAAAAAATTCCTACAATATTTGCACCTCTCAGTACAACATTAGTCTTATACCCCTATGTGTAGCAACTGCCTGAATTGCTTACAAATACCACTTTTCCTTCTTCACAGCAGCTGCTGCAAATGCTTTACGTGGACTGTATTACCTGAGACTGTTTTATAGCTAAAATTCTTGTAAACATTTCCTCAACCATTTCATACGCTTTCTCTCAATTGCTGAAATCTAGCATGTGAATAATAAACACTAAGTGAAACTGAAAATAAGCCATATCTCCACAAGTCTTTGTGCTGTACTCACAAATAGTGACTGACACTCCATACAAGGAAAAGAAATATAGGTACTGCTTTCTGAAATTCTGCAATATTCAGTTGAAACCATACTGTTTATATAAACTAATAGTCTTATGTTATATTTAAATATATTTAAGTAATGGAACAAGCAAAAAGGCTGTCCTTTGGAGAAAATTTAGTTATGTGCAGGCATTAATTTACAACCAAGGCAAGCTCAGAGCCTAGAAATAGTACCATGAAAATCCAAAATGGAGGAAAAAAATTATTCACTCTCCCACATATCTGAAAAACCTTTCCAAGACAGATTTTAAATTCAGTATCTGTATTAAATTCTAAATTTCCACAATAGTAAGTTACAAAATCAAAGATTATGACAAAGAATTACCACTGATAGGGAAAAAAAAAAGCTTACACAGTTGCACTTGAAAATGTAGGAAAACAAATACAGAAGCAGAAGAGAAAGGTAAAGTCAAAATACAACGTAGAAACAGCATTAGCTCTGTAGTTTAAATATTGGCCTCTATTGTAGAACGTTACCTAATAAGCAAACAATCTGAAAACAAAAATACACACTCACCAGAGTTTTAGGTCTTCTGTCATGGTCAACCACATCTAGCAAAGGGTATTTCTCTCGCAAGGTTTCAATGGTAATAGGTTGACAGAAACCCAGACTGAGAAAGTACCAGTTAAGGATACAGAATTGCTAACCTTAAAAGATTAAAAAAAAAAAAAACAACCCTGTAATTCAGTTTTAGCAATTAATTTTGACATATGACGTTTATCTGGTAAAGCAAATTATTTAGGGATAAAAGCAACATACCAAAGACTGACTTTTTTGTGTGAGGTAAAAAGATGAACATTCCATTACTTATAAACCGAAATATGTTCTGAAATCCTAGACAGAAATGATATAGAAAGCTTTGCTCAAAATATGAGATGAAAAGGAAGAAATCACCCCACACACCTGCAATGCTCCAAGATTATCTGTACATAAGCACAACAGAAAGCTTATCCAATGATAAGACAACACCTTGTGCAATTACTACAGGAAAGCTCGTCTGAAGGAAAAATACCGCGCCCAC
Organism: Apteryx rowi; assembly: GCF_003343035.1. Lineage (NCBI taxonomy): Eukaryota > Metazoa > Chordata > Aves > Apterygiformes > Apterygidae > Apteryx > Apteryx rowi. The sequence goes on from NW_020448753.1 coordinate 763,120, forward strand.
AAACTGTGCTTTCCTTAGGCCATTGTAGCTGCAATTCTATTGCTAGTTAAACAATCATTTTAAAGCTCAGCCTATTGTTAAACAGTAGGCTGCCCAATAAAGTTTGTGTCCTGCAGGCAGTTAAGATAAATATCAAAATGTATTAAAAAAAAAAAGTGCAAAAGAAGGGAAAAAATAACTTACTGATTTGCATAGCAGTATTCTTAAATGCAAATATATCCCATTAAGTTAAACTTAGTTAATGGAGACAATCAAACTAAAACTGCTTGCTGGTGTAAAAAGTAGCTATGATGCTACTATGCTCAATAATAATACAACTTATTCTTACAATGCATATGAAAATAAGAGCTATTTAAATATATCAATTATACAAAAAAGGCCACCTGATTTTATATCAGAATTAACAATACAGGCCATTTGTAAAGTTATTTTAAAATATGATTATCCCACACAAGAGTGCTATCTAACTGCACTTAAGTTTGCAACATGGAAATACACTTTTTATATTTTGTATTCAGTCCTGTAATATATCTCTCTCTTAACATGCTTAAATTGAATTTTGACAGTTATCCAGGATGTTTCTTCAGTAACTTTTTCCCCATCTTTTATTTGAAATAAAGCTTTTACTTGTAAGTTGGAAAAAATGTATATATAACTTTTAATTTATTCCAACTTTAATCAAAATTAAAATTCCAATAAACTGAAGAATACAGAAGAGAGTTATTGAAAACAGGCGATAGATTATGCAAAAGTCAGGGTCATTAAATTAGAACTCAAAGCTTATATACCACAATTATATCAACATAGTTCTTTTTGGTAGTTAATACAGAAGTCACAAAGCTTTTTAAAGTATAGCTCTACTCTAGACACTGGTTTCAAAAACAATGTTACCTAGCTTCATGCCTATAAAGAGCAGGAAAAACAAAAAAGGAACTTGCACCTCTAGCTGGTAAAGCTAACGTGATTAGCAGGTTATTCACTCGCACTGTCCTTTATAAGGCACTTCTCAAGCTGCTGAGCTAGAAGTTAGATATGATAAATCCTGGACAATAACATCCCACTCCAGTAAGAGGGAATAACCCACAGGCCCATGACCTGAGCAAGCTGACTGGAAGAAGACAACAGGAGATAAAAGAAACAGCTGATGCCGAGATGGATCAAGGAGTCATTTGAATATACAATAATCAGAACATCAGTTAAATTATTAGTAACATTCACAACTCAAGTCTGTAAGAGACGTTTGACCTTCACAGTACTAAGTATCAATCATATATTTCTACACATAGTCATGCCAAGTTCACGCACAACAGTACATTGCTGATTTCTGTTACAGCTTCCCATGATAGGAAAGAGCTACCAGTAAGGGTTAGTTATCATGGTTGAATTCACTTGTTAGCACTTACATGTTGTACAAGGTCATTCATAAAATAATGAATTAATTAAATATCAACTCTCAGAAAAAAAATTTGCTTTTTTAGGGACACTTCGAGGTACTCATTTTACACCAACTACTCACCTTTCTTTATTACATAGTTTAACTAGGACTTTACTAGTGAGCTGTGACTACATACAAGTTTACTAGACAAAAACCTCAAGTGTCCGCAAAATTGTTTGAGATAAGCCTAACTACGTAACTTGCTACAGAATATTGTAAAATCTGATGTTCTCATTCTCAAGAGAGCACAGACCCTTTGGAATGAAATGTCATTTTCATCTAAAGCACAGGAGTAATTCTTTCTCTTTTCTCCTTCCCTATTAACAACATATATGTAGGTGAAAGAATAGAATAAAATTGAGCAAGTATCAGCAAACCAACAACTTAACAATTCTTAATACATAAACTTGACATTATAGTAGGAACTACCATTGCTTAATACTGAATTTCTAATGCTGAAATACTTGGTCTTCTCTTGATCCACAGGATCCTCTGAACTCGATTAAGGAAGATACTTGAACAGAAAGCATTTTAAAGGATACTCTTGAGCAATATCAAGAAGTGGTCCCTGTCCAGATACGAGCACACATTTTTCATGATAACGCTTGAACATTCGCAGAGGACTATGTGACATCATCACTTGGTCTTGTGAAATCTGTTTGGGATTAAAAAAAAAAATTGTTTTTTTTCAGATAAGTTATTTATATGGATATTTACAGGCATGACAAATTATTTAAATTACTAAACAATCACACATAAAACTTCATGATATCATTTTCTCCTAAATTTCATAGTCAAAGTATTGTTTTTTTTTTAAAAAAAGTATATTATTGACAAATTGACATAAACATCCCTTTCAGCTTCCAGAATTCCTCTACCCAGTAAGAACATAAGCTTTTCTCTACTAGTTTTACACAGTGACCAAATCCATTTAGAAAACACAGAAGGAAGAAGATTCAGAATTGTCCTAGGTCCGATTATGGTACCTTTGCTAGACTACAGCAGTGGTTCTGTTGTATCACAAAACCTTAATCTTTTAGTTTACATATCGCATCCCTTCAATGGGTACAAAACAGAAAAGTAATTATGCTGGAAGGGTGATATTATGAATCACTATTTACTACCTTTACAGATCTAAAAAATTCCAAAAGTAATTGACATGTCATATTTTACCCATGATACATGAGATTTTATTAATGCAGATATGCCCATGTCCACTCACTGGCCTTTACTGAAACAAAAGGCACTACAGAACTAACTTTATGGTTTAATCTTAGTAATGTTTGAAGGTAGTCACCAACAATGGAGTGGTCCTACTGCCAGCAAAGTCCACAAATCAGAGGGGAATAAAGTTCTACCACTTATATCAAAGGAAGGCAGGAAGCTCCAGTCTTGCACGTTATCACAGAAGTCATTCAGCTTGCTAGAGCAGAGTTACATGTTATTGGTACAAACTGTTTCTTATTCAGAAAGATCTAAGATTTATTCCCACAGTAACAATTTTGCAAAGAAATACCATTACCAGTTACAGCTTTGGACAGTATTTCTCACTTTTATAGTACTTTCCAACAAAGTATTTCAGAGGACTTAAGGCAAAAACTGTTTAACTGAGCAGCTGAAATGCATTTAATGGAAGATGCTGCATTTGACATGCACACCATAAATGAATAAATAAATGAATGAGTTTTAAGCTACTCACTGGAACTCCCAATATGTGAGACAACTGATCAGCTTTTTTCTGGCGAAGGCAGTTCCCTGCATTGGTGACAAATACTACAGGCACAAAGAACTGTCCCTGAGAATTAACTAGCTTTTGAAAGGCCGTTTTTGCAGCAGGAATCGGAGTCTTTCCTCGTATCAGTACCCCATCAATGTCAAAAAGGAAACCAAAGGAAGGCAGTATGTTGAGCTGTAGTGAGGAAAGAAAAGAGAGTGCACTAATTATTTCCATCCTTACACATTTGATAGAGCTTATAACAGTTTAAGTCCAATTAAAACCCAAGTTCCACAGGGAAGGAACGGATCTTTTATACTGCACATTTTAATGTGCCCAATAGACATATTCATATATTACAATATTTACTGTGAAGAAAGGAGGGCTACAACTCTTTTTCCTTATCCATACAGCCTCAAGAGTTCTACCTTGTCTCATGAGTAGTTCCAGAACACTGGAACAAACTGAGTTAAACTGGTAAAAAAGAGGTATAAAACACACACTGCTGAGCCAGTGAGTCCCATTTTTGCTTCAAATCTAAGTATTTCACAGGTAATTTCAATGGAAAGAATACTAACAGAGCCCACTACTAACAAAATAAATGAATTTTTCAGCAATAGGTAGGTCTTGATTACAAATACTGTAGACAGCTCTCTCCTTACAGGATGCTTACCTGCTAAAACTTTCCCTGCCGACATCTGCGCTCTTCTGTTCCAGAACAGGATCAACTATAGCTAGATATGTGTTGTTGCTCCTTACACATCACTTCACCTGATTCTTGATTGTATATATGGCAGACTAATGCCTATAGGTTAAGTTAACAACTCCTTAAATAAAGACCCTGCTTGGGTTGCTAAAATTTTTCTAATTGCCCTTCTTTGAAAAGGCAAAGAACTGGATTTCATGAACTCAGAAAAAAAAGAGATCGAGACTGCCTGAAGCCTAAAGAGCAGAGAACGAGAGCTAGGACTCTGAAGCAATTAAACTGTTACTGAACCAATTTGGAAAGGATGAACCAAAAGGATTTATAATTTAAACTCCGCTTCCTTCCCAAGCTGAAAGTGGAATCCAGGGCTCTTGGCATTTATGATCCTCTCTTTCATCATTTGATGAAAAAGGAGTGCAAGAGTAAGTGCTAGAACTGAGCACAATGGGGAGAACCAGGACCGAAACCCAGGGAAGCTGGGACAGCTTTTGCTCTTCAAGCTCTTCCAAAGGGCGTGCTGACAGCAGTTTAGCGCACTGTTTTTCCCAGTCATCGAGAAGGGCATTTCAGCTACTTAAGCAGCACTTTGTTCCTCATCATTAATTCATCTGCTACTTTTTTCCTGTAGCTGCATATAACATAGCGCAGATCAGATGCGCACTGCTGCCGCCACCACCACCGGGATGTGAAAGGAGACGTAACCAGAGGTACACTCCTTGCTAAACTTGCTCTCGCTGCTGCCTTTTATAAAATCCTGATGCACGAACCACATTTGAACCACCCCAAGTATATTCCCCTACAGAGGCCCATTTAGTAAGGCCAATATTTTAAATGTATTGTAGTGTAATTGATTTTAATAAGATAGTTGTTTACTGCTCAGTTTAAAGTTTTACATGTAAGGACGCCCCTTCCCCCCCAAATCCTCCCCTTTACACCATATACAGTCATCAATCCTTTATTTAAAAAGGAAGCAAAACCCTCAAACCATTTTCTCTAAGGTGTATGTCAACAGTTTAAGGAATGCCAGATTGGGGGGGGGGGGGGAGGGAAGCTGCTCCACAGCTGGCAGCACAGACTCGCTGATAAACATACAGCACAGTTTTTTAAAGTCTTTTTTAACAGGTACATGAAATTATTGAACCAATATCGTAACAGTATCGCAGCAAACGTTCCTCACGCTAGTTTTGCTACCTGTAAATACTGCAGACTAAGGATGTGAACTTTACAGCGAACAAGCGTGCAGCAAAAAAACTTTTTTTTTTTTTTTTTTCAAAGCATACGGAGAGCAAAGGTATCCAAGCAGTGAATTCGCAGCATATCCAACAGGGAAACGGTAAGATTAACAGCGGCTTCTCTCCTCTCCCGATCGCGAGGGAGCGCACCTCACGACACTCCATTTCCGCGGGAGACCCCGCGCCCAGCGCGCCCTCCCGCAGCGCCTCCCCCCGCCCGCCCCGGCACGGCAGGCAGCCGGCGCCCCACGCTGTTTCGGTTTCGCTGCGGCTCGCCCCGCACCCCGGAAGGGCGAGCCGGCGCCCCGGACCCCCCTCCGCCGGCCGCGGGCCGCTCCCGGCCGGCCGCTTACCTCGCCGCCCCCACTCCCCTCGGCGGGGGGCGCGGCGCCGCCGGCCGGCGCGCTGCGGAGCCCGCCGAGCGCCGGGGGCCGCCCCGCGGCACCGCCCCCCGCCAGGAGCGCGCGCAGCGGCGGCAGCGCCCGCCGCATAACGGCCGCCAGCGGGAGGCGGGGGAGGCTGGGGCGCCCCGGCCAACGTCCGCCCGGCCGCGAGGAGCCGCCGACCGGCGCCTCGCACCTCGGCCCCGCCCCTCCCTGACGTCAGCCCGGCAGGTGCAGGCCCCGCCCCCCGCCCTTGTCCCCGCCCCCCGGGCGGCATTTCCCCCCCCCCTCCCGCCCCGCGCCGAGCAGGCAGCCACGTGCCCTCCTCAGGCGCTCCAGGGCGCGGGCTGCGCCAGCAGCACAGGGCAAGAGCCGCGGAAATACTCAGTTTGTCTTTAATGACATGAATCGTCATCCTCCAGGAAACCATTCTCAAAAAAAGCAAGCAAGCGAGCGCATGGTGCGCACACAGAAACGCTGCAGTAGGGTAGTGGTGGGGTCTGCACCGCGACAGCCTCTCCCAGCTCCTAAGACCCAAAAGTGACAAAACAAGCCCAAAATAGTTAATTAGTGGATACACTGCAAAGCTGTCCTTACAGAGCTCGCTCATCTGCTACTAGTGACGAGGCAAATCCCCTCACTTTGTGGTGCTCCCAGCATACATTCCTCACCAGGGAGAAATGGATCCTCCCGGGATTACATGGCACTTACCGAGGCAAAGAGTGAGGAAGGTTTCTCTCAGTGCACATCACTTAGGTGGCTGGCATTAAATGAACCAAAGGCGAATGCATTTCGGAATCACAGAAGCAAGCAGAAGGCAACGCGGAGCGGGGAACAGCGAGAACAACATTTCGGTCACCCCCTCAAAGCTCAGGCCAGGGCTGCGGGGGGCAGAACTCTAGAGCGGGCAAGAGGACAAACCACGCGGAAGCAAGCCTAAAATTATTATTATAACCCAGACATGTTCCAAGCTATCTGAGGCAAGATACAAGACTTGTGCAAGTCATGAGCCCTGCAACACGCATCTCCAAGTACAGCTGCACACCTAAAAAGTTCATGCAGAGGCTATGCACTGTTTCCTTCTCTAGGACAAGCTACAAGACCAAACCCGTAGCTTCGACTACAGCAGCATCACAGCCCTAACGTCACCAGCAACGCACTGGCCTGTAAAGCAAGCGGACCATGGGCATTGCACTGCAAGCCACTGCGGGCAAACAATTACTCCCCAGTTTGTTGGCTCAGATGCAACTAAAGAGATCATGCAGCTTAAAAAGCCTTAGCAGGCGTGCAGAGCTGCAGAATGAGTGTTCAGTACAGAGGGTTCAAGCAGCATCCATCATCTGCACAGCACAACTCCATAGTGCATTTTTTATTCATTTATTCCACTTCTGTTTGTCAGCATTTGCTTTTAAGACTTCTCCATTTATTTCAATGTATTGATCTTGCTCAGGTCTGCTAGTTACTTCTTTGAACATGGAATGGAATTAGTGTCTTGTCTTGATTTTTCTTTCATTCTTTCCAACTCTATTAATCCGTATATACTTTTATGCCTTTTCTTGTTCTCATTAACACTTTCTCCCTAATCTGACTCTGCCCTTCTGTTTTCTCTAACTTCTATGTTTTTAGACACATACAGTGACAGAAGAGATTAACCACAGGTATTACCCACCCCCAAAACTGAAGAAGGCCCTAAAAACACTATTTTTTTTAATCCAACTTGGTTATCACCAGTGTGTAGTTTAGCAAAACTACAGCAGAACTGGCATCTTTGTTCCAAGCACTCTTCCACCAGACAAAAATAGCTCTTGTATGGAACAAAACCAAACAAACATACAGTCTAGCAGAAGCATGACTGGCAAGGGTCTGTTTACAACAGAGCTCTAACTCTGCATTCCTTTTTGGAAAGCTCATTTGGCTGCTCTATTTTTTTGTCATACTATGGTTTGGTGACTAAGACTAACATTCTCAAAGCATGATAAGGACTTAACAGACTGCCTGCCAATTTATTAAGCTCCAGAGACTCAGTTAGTGGCTTACGAAGCAGCAACACAGCCTTAGCCATCACATACTGATCTTTTCCACAGGTGAAGTGCCCAGCTAGCCTGATCAAGCGCTGCTGGTCCATAAGCCTGTAAGCATTTGCAGCACATCCAACGAGAAAGGAGCCTATTCCTTCATTCTTGGTGGCCAAAGAGGTTCCAGGGAAACAGTATTGTCTTTCACAGCAGTACAAATAACACGAGAAAGCATATCACCTTCCATAAATTCAAAAATAGAAAGCAGTCAAGGAACAGAAGCAAAAACTGGAAAAAACTTGGGAAAGATACTTGCAGCTCAGAGCACATTTAAAACATTATTAGGCCAAGTCAGAGATGTACTAGTTTGCAACTTAATTACAAAGCCAAGAGTTCATAAAGCAAGTGAAAGTTTGTATTACAGGTGTGTTTGCAATATTCATTGTCTGCTTGCTATCAGTGCTCCAGTTTTGGGCTTGTTCTGGTGCTTTTTTTAGACTCAAATTTGGCAGCCATGTTTCCTACTTCCTCAAGGCTTTTTGGATATCATTTACATCTAATAAGACAAAGTTTGTCATGATAATTTAGAGCTTTGGCAGTTCTAGAGTGGATTATTTACAAAAGATAGAGCTGAATATTAAGAGCATCTAGAAACACCAGATAACTAAGTAGCCACATCTGGGGCTAAATACTATATTCTTTAGATAGCACTTCTGCTCCTTGGCTGCTGATTTCCAATTTAAAATTTCATTCATACCTGTATAACAAAGTTAGTCATCCATAAGACCCTAAATAGGCTCTCTGCTGTAGTTTGCTCCTTGTCTCATGATACACAAGCTGAGAGCAATCAGGGATGACAAAGCTCAACCCCCTGCACAGATGCCTGTTCATGACCTCATTCTTTGGGTACAATCAGGGAAAGAACACAGTCCTTTGAGCTAGAATGAAACAGAACATCAATTTGTATAAAAGGTTTACTAAAAATATTTTAACAAGGCATTACAAAGGTGAAAGCATTTACAATAGCTGCTGAAATATTCAGCACTTGAGCAATCCAACCAGGCATGGTTACAAATCATAAAAGGGCTGTTGCTTTTAGACATACTGCATAAAAATGCACTGTCAGATAAAGAACCAAATCAACTTCAAAGTCATTGATGATATCCACCAAACCATCTCTAAACAAGTTTTAAGCTTTTCTGGTAAGCAGATGTGGTGTAACAGAATAAGCTTTGGAGCCCTGGTCTAGAGGTAATCAAAAGGACAAATGTGTGTACGCTTCTAGTCAGGATGTAGGAGACTCAGAATAGCAGTAACAGGCAGATTTCCCTCAGGTTTTAAGAAGTTACTGCTTTTGCTGTTCTACCCACAAGAGGCACCACTGCACAAACTGTTTAACGAAGTGAAAAGTATTGAAGACAGTTATTGAAAACATAGAGACCAAGTTAATCTAGGCTTAGTCTTTTTCAACACTGAAGAGCAAGTAATTTCAGAAGATAAACCAAAATGTTCTTTTGCCTTTTAGACAATGTACTATAACTTGATCGCTTCTTATTTGTAACATCCACAGGGACCTTCCGAGCTACACAAGATTGCTACCAGAATATTTGAACCTGCTACCAGAATATGCGAACCTATTGCTTTAGGATGGATTATATAAAAAAAAACAGGACATACTGATGCAATGTTACAACCCTAGAAGTCTTTTTGCTTCTTCGCTCTGGGCCATAAGAGTTTCACTAGCATACTTCTGAAGAAGCTCCATCTTCTTTCTCCGTACAAGAGCTTCCTCAATCTGCAAATATAAAAATATGAAGACATTCAGCCTAATTGAGAAGCTAAAACCTAGCATGCTCAGCTATTAAGACAGGAGGAAGAAAAACACTGAAAGTTAGAGATTTGTACCAGTGTAAGATTAGTGAAATTAGAAGATGAACCCAGAGTATTTTTCATAACACCCAAACGAAGTTCAAGGAAGTCAAAGTAAGCAGTAAAATGGATACCTTAGAATTTCAGATCTCTGCTCCTACCCTTTTTAATTAGGAAGTTAGCTGCAATTTTGTTTTACTTTTAGTACAGTCACTTGAATTTCTTTTCAAGCAATTGTCTCAGATACAGCTTTAACAAATACTGAACAAGTGGAGTTATGCCACACTAGTCTACAACCCTAGAATAACAGTTTATTGATTGTGCCTTTCACATTATAGGCGTTCACAGCCTTTACTGTGTCAGGTTTGTATAGAAATGCCAGCAATACACGATCCTTTAATAAACACGAAATTTAAAGGTCTATTAATAGCAGCCTGCAAGATTAGTTTTACTTTCAGTAATGATTTTATATTTGTCTGAATGGGTGAACTGGGCATGTAGCATCTCTCAAAGATAAGTATGTTCTGAACTGTAGCTTTTTGTAAGTTAGAATCTAGAATGCAAAATCTCATAGGCATAACGCATGGAGTGATTTGCCAACAGAAGAAAAAAATACTACAGTGAACTACAGTGACTGTTCTCTAAGTAGGAATGATTGTTATGTCAATCAGTGGTTAAGTATTAACAAGCTAGTCTTGAGTCTCAGTTATGCTCTTTTCATTAAGAAAATACCATCAGCCAGAGAGCAGTGCTTTTAATCATTATTTCTCCCCACAGTTTCAACATGCCATTATACATATATTGTTATTGGATGTGCAGGACCATGAGGATAAAACATTGTTATCTGAGCACAAGACAGGAGGGAACAGAACACTACACGGTATCTGTGTGATGTGAAGGCATACCTACTAAAAGGCAAATAACTCCAGAACCCTCTGGCTCAAGTTGTATTTCAAGAAAGCTATCAAAGTTAAGGTAATATATACCCTAGAGTAACTTCAAATCATAGCAGTGATTTCAGGATCATGTCACCCCTCAAGTCATTTTAAAAGAGTTATGAGCGCAAATCCAGCAATTCAGAAATAACTGCATTAGCTTAAAAAAACCCTAAAAAACAAACAAACAACCCCCCCCAAACCTTCAGCAGAAAAGCACTGTAAAGATACAGTATGCAATAGCCAGGGTTCTCCTGATCATTACACCACACACTCCAACTTATGTAACACTTAAAGGTTTTGGAAATTCTCAGATGAAAAGGGTTATAGCAATAGTACCATAATTCTGGCCAGTTTCACAGCATTTGCAAGATTAAAAAATTGCAGAGAGGCAGTGAAGCCACATAGAGGACATTTTTTTTAGTTATCTGCTCTAAGTCAAGATCTGTCTTGCAAAAGCTGGTGTGCATCTCTGCACTTTTATTTTCTGATGTCTTACCTCCTGTTGAGATGGCACCGGAACATGTGCAATAAACTTCTGTTGGCCTTCTTCACCTTCTTTTTCTTTGCCACCTTCCTCATCAGACTTAAAAAAAGAGTCACAACAAGTTTACTTTCTGAGACAGTAGTCACAAATACCTTTTCTCTTGCTCTACCACAAGGAATCAGATAGAAATTTAATGAGGCTACAAATACAAGAAGTAGGCAAATGGAATCAAACGACACAGGAATGCAACAAGCATCACATTTAGATCCTGCTCCTTGAAGCTTTCAAGATCGTTGCTTCCATTCTTTATATGGCTTTTCCTCTGCTGTTGCATGGGCATGAATGTAAAGCTACATTCCCTCCTTTGCCACATACCTCTGGCTGCCACAGCAAAGTTATAAACAGAAGAGAGGCGCTAGTCAACCCAAGCAGAAAGCAAGTGCCTTAAAAAAAAGTACAGCTCTGTAGTGCCTTTTTCTCATGCCTCAGAGCCAAGCTTATGAATCACAAAAGATAGTTCATAAGGTAAAAACTGTTGTTCCTCCAGTACTTTGTTTTATTTGTACTATCTTCTTTTTACTCTCATGATAAACTCACTTAGGTTTGGACTGAGAAATACAAACTGGTTTCCAGTACCCCTTTTACAGATTTCAGCAAGCATCAGGAACATCCCTCACTTCTCTTACTGGCTTTGGAAGCAGGGAGAAGGAAGAGGCAAGAACAATGTCACAACAGTGCCTGCAGCATCAACCAAACCTTGCTATACCATGATTCACATATAAACAAGACCTTGGCTATAAAATGGTCCTGCTATATATTGACAGTGTTATGTCATACTGTACACAAAACTGCTTGCGTTATTGCTGGTGAAGATCATACTTAGAAGCAAGACTCAGCAGTGCTCAGTGACAAAACGTTACCTTACCAAGACTAGTATACCGGCGCTCCAGGCAGTGACAATTCATCACAACAAGGTCTCAGCTAACCGTTAACTGTTTCTCACTCTAGCAAAAAGCTTTTAACTGTCACCTTCCATCACTCTCTGAACTTAACTTAGACAAGAGTTCTCATCTAATACTCATTTTTATTATCGGGGACAATTGTGCAGTAAATTACGCAGAGAGGTGGGCAGAACGGAGCAGCAGCAGCAAAGTTCTCAGTGAAGTGAGCTTTCCAAAAAGGCAGCATGGAAGACATCCAAAGTGTTACATTACCTTAGCCATCACATACCTCATCATCATTGACAGCATAGATGTTTACTTCCTCTTCCTCCTCCTCATCACCTCTCGCAAGTCGTGCCTCTCTCTCCATTTTCCATTTTTCCACTGCTTCTGCTATAACTGGTTAGGAAAGGAAAACAGACAGAAACTGAAAACAGCACGGTCCAACAGCAGGCCCAGTTCCCCATAAGCAGTCCTCCAGCTACTAAAGCTAGAGCTTCCTTACACGTAAGACAATGTCTGCTCTTGATTTGTCTCCTGTTTAACAAGGCCTTTTTCAACAGACTTAACTCTACTTACTTCTCAATTACATCTTCTACATCGGTAACACACACTTATTGTACAAGCTTAAGGTAGTAACTGATAAAACATGTCAATGTAATCTAGCCATTAACAAGCAGAATCCCACTCTTAGCAAGTACTGCACTGTAACAACACTAAAGCCTTGATTTTGTGTACGTTTTAGAATCTTTAAATGTCATGGATAAATGTCAATCTACTTTCTGAACTGTATAACAGCAAGGGACTCATGACCAGGCTAAGTGGCTCTTAAGCTCTCTAGCATGTCAGCAGCTACAGGAACACTGGTCACCCCATAGATAATTAAGCATGCTTATGCTCCTCGGGGTGACCACCCACATAAGTCACTTTCTTTTCAATGCACAGTGCATTTCTTTTATTTTGTAGCATGTTCCTAGTGATTCAAATTCTGTAATGGCTGCTAGCTAGCAGGTCAGGCTGCTGTGGCTCTCTACTGTATAGTAGCCATATTAAGAGTACTAACATAAGTTTTAAGTCTAATCAACAACATTGCGAGTGCCTAAAAATCCAAGAAGGTGCAAGATTAATGCAACTATAGTTGTAGGCATTTCATGCTATCCCACAAGTCAGCAGGTACTCCCCTTGGCTCTCAAATGAAAGCATTAAGTGCTTTACCTAAGAAAGCAAAATCTAACTAGAAGCATACAGTTGTGTTGCTGTGTGGCTTCATAACAGAAAAGCTACTCCTAATTAGAGAAGGCTTTTCAACATTTAATGTTTCAAAACAGTTTAACTCTTCTGCTCACATGCTAAAACCAGAAGAGCCTAGATAGCAAGTGATCCTTAGAGAATCTTAGATATCATGTGTTAATAGGATTGGAAAAAGACATTCCTTGTAATGTGCAGTGAAAACAAATTCAAGTTTAGATTAACCACATTAACTCAAGTCACAGTTCTTTTTGCAAAGTTTCTTACTTCTTTTATTTCCACATATTGGTTTTGTTAGCATCTCTAGCCTTGTTATTTCAAATGGCACAATCACTTCCCAAGATCATTTCCTTAAAAAGTCATATGAATCCAAACAAACTACCTCTCCCATCTGTAATTAGCAGGATGCATAAGATGAACATGGAGTGGCAGGCATTAGTGGAGTACTGCACCACACAACTTCCCTTCTTACAATTGTCTGCCAACCAGCTACTGCACACGTGGGATAAGGCTCCAAGCTATGCTACAGGACACAGCTAATATTTCCTTATTTTTCCTCCTTCCTTGTCCTATAACCTAACCAACGAAGCATGATCTCCAACACATGAGACAAACTAACATTCAGAAGGGATATTTATAAGAAATGGATGACCAAACCAAGAGCTGTTAAGTATTGACAGCAATTAGATTCTCAACTTGTAATTATTTAACAAACCACTTCCTTCTCAGCTTTGTTTACAGCTCTTTCTCTAATTTCAGAGATAATTGTGTACAGGAAGGAACACTCAGAAATGACAAAATCATTCAAGCAAAAACTGATTGTTTTATCTACTGTGTTCACCATGGAAAAGCCTGCCTAGGGTTCCTGCAACAGAACCCTTTCTTATGGAGCACTTTGAGGATCTGTCTGCTGTTGAAGAGTCAGTAGAAGAGATTATAAAACAAAAATATGAACCAAACAGTAAAAAAATTAGCAGGATCACACAGTGTTCACCAGAAGATCTAAAGGAACTATTTATGAAGCAGCTGAGCTATTAAAAGCAGCGCATGACCTCTTGCTTAAAGCTACACAAATACCCAAAGATGGCAAACAATGCTGAATTTTAAAGAGGGTTTCAGGAACTAGACTGATAATTCTGATGTCTTTACTGGGCAAGTCAGTAGAAACAAAACTAAATTAACAGACACATGGATAAATATTACTTACTGAGAAAGCATGGATGTGGCTTTCAAAGGGAAATTATAAATCTGTTGAAGTGGGTAAGTTAATACAGGTCACCTGAATTACAAAGAGGTTTTCCAGAAGGTTCCCTCAAAAGCTCTAAGAAAACTAGACAGCTTTGTGATAAGGAGGAAGACCACGGTATGGATAAATAATTAGATGAAATTCGACAGCTAAGTGCAAGAACATGCACATGGGAAAAAACAGAAAGTCTTAACTTCAAAGTTCATCATCACACCTGCTTGATCCCATTTACTACTCAAGGAGGAGATCTTGGATCACCTACAAAACATGTAGTTCAATGCTCAGTATCAGTCAAAACCAGATTGAACATTAGATAATTCTAGAAAGGGAATAGGGAAGATAATTGATAAAATACCATTGTCATTGTAGATAAAAAGTCCATAGCAGGCCTACGTCTTAAATGCTATGTGCGATCATCTCCACTCCTCATTTCAAGAAACAGTATAATTGGGAAAGGTTCAGAGAATAGTGACAAAGTTTATCAAAGATAAGAAATTATTTCCATACATACACAGAGATTGATGTGTACATAAAAGTAGAGCAAGACTCTTCAGATCTGGGCAAGAAACAAGTGTTTGGGGTGGAAAGGAGAAGGTTTAAACAAATCTTTAATGGCATGGGGAGGGAATCACTGTTTATAGTCTCCTCCAACACAAAAGCAAGGGAGCATCAGTCCACCTGAGCTTAGATTTGAAATTAACCTAAGGCAGCTATTCTTCAAAAGACAATAAGCAGTTAATCTGCCAAACTCCTAGTAGCCACATCATCTTGTGGCAAGAAGTATATATGGACTTAGCGGAAAGAAACCCATGAAGGGTTATTAAATACAAAATAACTACTCTGGCTCAAGAAGATCATGAGCCACAAAAGGAGGCTGGGAAAGAACTCAAATACTATTACATATACTTGCCTGTCTCCCCTAAACATTCATCTTTAGCTTATGTTTATTCCCATATACCTACACTTGTTCCCATGGATTTGAACAGGATTAAAATGCATGCATCTGAATTTCAAGTCCCATCCCTTAACTACTCATCATAAGCATTGGGCCACTGGAGCTGAATTTTTAGGCAACACTGAACTAGATAAGCCTATGCCTAACCCAGAATATCCTTTCCACTGTATTCCACTCTTTTCATGTCTGTAAAGACTTCCCCCTTTTAGGGCAGGCACCCACCCACTACTGTTTCCAGATGTTATCAGATGAGCTGGACCTGGGCAAAAGATGAGATTGGAATGAGTGTGCAGAGTGTGTAGGTTGGAAGTGAGAGAAGTAACTAGAGGAAGAGCAAGAAGGACCAAAGTAAGGGAGACCTGATGAGATTGCTGCTGCTTCTCCACAATCAGCTTTGTTATTGAACACTATGGGGGAAAAAAAACACATCTGGTTCAAAAGATGCATTTTGTTTGGACTTATGACAGTATGGGATATCAAAACAAGCATCAAATCCTGTTATTTAACAAGATAAAGCTCTGTATAATTTTGCGCTGCCTGTTTTGGAACTCTAAGCCTCTACTTGGAATTAGGTCACCCCAAGAAAGAGGGTGCTAGATCCAAAATCAAAATTTCAAAAGGACATACCATGAAGAACTGTGCAAGCTGAGAAATGATGTGTCATGCTGTAAGAACTGCTGTACAGCTTGCCAAACATAAGCCACACTAGCTAAGAGCATACTTCTAAGAGGAAATAAAAACCATACTAACCAAGAGTAGCGAAGCTAAAAAGGCACTATTTCATGACTATTTACAGACTTCCTCATAATCAATTACTGCAGCATAGTTACTTCCTTTAATATATTGTCAAAATAATGAGCCATAGAAAGTTATTTCCCTACCGCTTTGTAACTGCAGAAAAAGAGAGTGTCCTAGGTACATTTGAATTAACGAGTCCAGCTGGCAATTTAATTTTTTCTGCTCTATGCAGCTAGTCACTCTGGATCAACAAACAACATGTTTGTTTGTATAGAATTGCAGTGGAATTCATCAGAATTTAATTATAGCTATAACTACACACAGTGTCAGTTTTAAGGTGATCTTAAGATCTTCATTATCACTGCAAAAAGAGATGAAGAGTGGCTTTTCTCTACATTAGAGGTTACCAGGATATTCTAATGTCTACATACCTAATTCTAAGTAAAACTAGATGCCAATTTAGGCAGGTTATTGAATCTCACATACCCTTCCTCTCATGTTCTTGTTCCAGTGGCTCCAGAATACCATCATCTTCATCCCTGTAGCCATAATATTCTGCATCGATGGATTTCATAAGCTCAGCACGAGTTTTCCGGGGTGGTGGGAGGGCTGCGGAAAAAAAAAAAGAAAAAAAAGGGAAAAAAAACCACATAACCATCATTCAACCAGCTGCATGACAGCTTGCTATGCATTCCTGGTTCTCATCAACCTCACAGTAACTACAACTACCTCACTAGGCTAATACCCAAAATGCATGACCTGAATTACTGTCAGTGCCAGAAGTACTGATATTTTTCTCTAGCCTGGACAATTTAGATAGTTTGAATACATAGCCCTGATGCCTCAGGTTGTGGCAGTTTCCACCTTTGGGCAGTTCTATGCTCCATCATGCCTTTTTTTGTACTGGTGTCCCAGTATCGAACAAGACATTAGTCTTATGAAAGGGACTAGAGAGGTGTCCCAAGCTCCCCCAGATCATGCAGTACTTCCCATCCTTTTTTCTTTGCAGATAGCAAATAAGAAATAGCTGATTCTGCAGGTCTGTCTCACTTTCAGGTCCAAGTATCTGCCACTCGTTCTTGACAAATCAATAGATAAGGTTTTATCTACTTTCATCTAGTTTTTCCTATTATGAAAGCTGATTCCTGCTTCAAAATTACGTTCAAACTTTTTTTCCCCTCCAATCCTGAACTCACAGGATACTAATTATAACTTACCATTAAAGTTAACCTGTTGTGATGGACAGTTTCTATAGAATATCAGTCCTTGCTATTTTGAAGTCATGGTAGAAAACACAGTTTACTTTTTCCTACATTTCTTTAATCAAGTTGCAGACAGCCAAAGGTGCTCTTTGCTCAAAGAAATAGCATTTAATGAACTATTTGTATTCAGTGTTTCATTTAACTGATCTAAGGCATAGGCCCAAACATTCTCTTACTAACATTCACCATGTATTGCAGTAGATATTTTACACAAGAGATACTACTGTGCAACTTCAAACCTGGAAAAGGTTGCTGTTTACTTACGCTCCTTTTCGAAAAGTTCTCTAACACCTGGTAAATCCTTTGCAGCTCCAAAATATTTGTAACCTCTGTTTCCTGGAACTTCTTTCCCTTCATGATCTAGCATTTTAGGTCCAATTCTCTAAAAAATAAAGTTAGAGATTTTAAATGTTATTTCTCTTGAATCTTGTATTTCCTATTTTCCTGGGCATGTTAATAGATTGGGATAGGAGAAGGGAGATCAAACCACCTTACAAGTAAAATGCCCTCATAGCTCAGTTTTATGCAGGTCTCTACTTTTATCAGAAATTACACAGTTAAAAGGACTGTGCAAACCATAAAGTGCCTAACCGGATTCACCTTGACAACACATCTATATTTGTCTTATTCCCTCTATTAATATGTTCAGGTATCAGATAAACATGCACTACTAAGTCTGACAAAAAGCATACATTTGATGATTTGGCAACTGAGAGCTAGTCTCATTATTTCATTTTCAGCAGTAATTAGCTGACCTAACTAGAATCATTTTATAGACTCATGCACTACTGAATATAAGAGCCACACTTTGTGATGTGTAAAATTAAAACATTGTTGCAAACCCTGAACAGGAAGTTAAGACCACCTGAACATGAGTTGCAAATGAAAAGCCAGACTTGCTCATCTTGGAAACAAAATATTTCTTTTAACATGATCAAAATTTTTGGGGGGATGAATACAGTTCATCTCTAATAAACACTGGCCAAGTAATATTTGCTAAGTGAAATGCTGTACAGACTTTTCTCATCAGTCACTTTAATTGCAAGCAGAGCAACTAGGTAGTACACCAATCCACACTTACAGCATAATCGGGACCTCCTAGCTCCTTTATCCTGACTTCCCAGTGTCCCTTCTCCCTCAGCAGCTTGTTGATTTCATCATTCAGGTCCCGAATTCTGAATTCACCTAACCCAGCTGTTAGGAAGGGGAAAAAAAGAGTTAATCAGCTTGCTAGAGGCACCAGAACAACTTCAGAATTGGCGCAAGAGAGACAGTTTAGTGCATACAGTATGTTGTGATTTTTATTGTAACTGCTTAGGACTGAAGTTTTGTACAAATGGAATGTAATTAGAAAAACCTTACCATTCTGAATCTGTGCCACTTTCTTGGAAATTTCCCCAATGATCTAGTGAAACACGAACATACAAAGAAGTGAAATCTCCTCTCTCTCTCTCTCATAAAAAAAAAAAAAAAAAAAAAAAAAAAAAAGCCAGAAAACTTAGAAAAAGGTCTTCTCACATTCTTTTGAACTAGAAAACAGACCTGAGACTGTCAATTTCAAATATCCATAGAGATTTTATTCACACACAAATATTGTACCTCAGAGGCTTAAAATACAAGGAATTTGTTTTATAACTGTAATAATAAATAATCCATTTCCTAATAAAGATATCCAATAACTTCATCTCTGGCTTATCAGGCAAAGAAGGGCACAGAGGAGTATCTGGGGAACAACAAGCCAATCAGCCCCATCACAGTCCCCAAGAAGAGTCTGGATCAAATCCTCCTGGAAGACACTTCCAAGCACATGAAGGACCAAGAATTGGGAACAGCTAGGATGAATTTAATACAGGATAATCATGCCCAACCAACCTGATTGCCTTCTAGGATGAGCTGACAGGCTCAGTGGAGGAGGGGAGAAATGGTGTTTACCTCGGCTTTAGCAAGGCTTTCAGCACCATTTCAGTACCAGAAAACTGCCTGGACAGCCAGGCTCAAAGGGTTGTGATGAGCAATACAAAGATCAGCTGGTAACTAATTACTAGCTGCAGCCCTCCACAGGCAATATTATTTGAAGTCTCTAACAGCCAGGATGATGCGACTCAGTGCACTCTCAGAAAGCCCAAAGATGACTGCAACTGGAGGGTGCAAGGCTGCTGAGAGACCTTCATGGGTTGGAGAATGGAATGACAGGAGCCTCATGAAGAAATAAAGGAAAATTCAAAGGCCACATCTGGAACAGAATAAACCCATGCAACAGTACAGGCTGACTGCTGAATGGTTTGAAAGCAGCTTTTGCAGAAAAGGATTTGGGTAGACAAAGAAGTTGAACATGAATCAGCAATATGTCACTGCAGCAAAGGCGGCCAACTTCATAATAGCCTGGATTTCCAGCAGTGCAGCCAGCAGGTGGAAGGAAGTCACTCTTCCCACGTATTTGCCAATTGTGAGACCACATCTGGAGTACCATGTTCAGTTTTGGGCTCCCCAGTGCAGGAAAGACACTGACACATTGGAAAGAGTTCAGGAGAAGGCCACCAACATGGGGGGGAAGGGGGGTGGAGAATGCAATGTTCAAGAAGAGGCTGAGAAAACTGGGTTTGATCGGCCCATAAGAGGGGAAGAATAAGGGGATATACTTTATTGCTGTCTTCAGCCACCTAATGGAAGGTATAGAGAAAACAGACTCTTCTCAGAGGTGCACAACAATAGGACAAGAAGCAATAGACAAGTTGGACCACGGGAAATTCTAATTAAATTCAAGAAAAAAATATTTTCATCAGGAAGGTGGTCAGACACTGGAACAGGGGCCCAGAGAGGTTGTGGAATTCCAGTCCTTGAAGGTGTTCAAAACTTGGCTGGACACAGCCCTGAGCAACTGTATGTGACTGGATCTGCTTTGAGCAGTGGGGTGGACTACACGACCTTCCAATCTAAATTATTCTATGATTTAACTGTAAGCATACAGGACAAGTCCAAAAAATTTAGCACTTCTATTTCAGACAGCTTGTTTACAAAAGTTCTACCTACTATAGAATTAGAAAAATCTATAGCTTGCATTACCTGTCGCCTCCATTTCTCAGCTTTAGGCAATTCATTACACTCTGATGCAAGGAAAGGTCTTCGCTCCTGTTCAACAGAAAGCCACATACCATAAAGTTTTAATTTAGCATCATAGAATACATTCATAGCACTTCATGCCACCTTTACACTGCTTGGTTAACCCCAAACTATGGCAACAAGCTTCAGTGCCTGCAGCTCCCATCAATGTTTAGTAAGTGAAAAAATGACTTTTTACAGTCCTGCCAAATTAAGCTGTCACAAAATATAACAATCAATTTAAAACCATCTTATTGAAAACAACCCATCACCTGTCTTTTCAAATCTTCCCACAATCCTCTCTAATAGAAATACAAAAATTTCCTGATAAAAGTTTAGGACTTTCCTCATTGCTACTACCTAGGTGCTATAATTTTTCTTCAAGATTATTTTCATTTGAGTTCTCCCAACTACAGTTCTTCCAAAGCATCTTTTTCACTATTAAAGTCTTTTCCCCAACTGGTTTGCACTCCACTGACTGGTTTACACAAGCTATTACTTTATCTTACCTCCAGGCCTCTGGATATAGTTATTTTGTCCCTTCTTATTCCTCAGGTACCTGTACAGCTTTTCCTTTTATACATTAAAAACCTTCCTTGATACACCAGGAGTCCTACTCCATCTTATTCTCTGGTTGTTCAAAGACCTTTTTAGTTACAGTTTCCCCTAACTAATTGTTTTTCACTTTACTGCTTCATAGTGCTCTCACTTGTGTTTACAGCATCACTTCTTAGAGATGCAAACATAAGACACTTCACTGTATTTGCAAATTCCTTTGTCACTTATCCAGAACTAAAAATTTTAAACCTGTCCAAAAAGGTTGTTGGAAACACTCTGATACCTACAAAAATATTCTTGCAATTTGAGTTACACTGCACTGAAAAATGCACAGGAATATCCAGAGAGTGCCTAAGGTTCCATATAGGTTTAGGAGTGCTATTTATTGCATTGTAGTTTTGTTTTGTTTTTTAATTATAAAGTTGCTAACTCCATTTTAGTTCAATCTAATGCCAATCTAAAGAAAATAAAACATCTGGGGGCCAAGTTAACTACATAAAAAACGACAATTATGAACAGATGCACAGATATCATGTGTTTGGCTAACGACATGCCAATGTTGTGTCATATTCAAGCCTTGAGTTCAGAATGATCCCGAAAGTACTCTGTTTAATGGTTACTATTTTGTGAGGATACTACCAATGACTAAAAAGTTATGAAAAGGACTTCTCTAGCTTTTCTGGGAAGAAATTCAAGCAAACCCTGTGATTATAATCAGTAAAAATAAGTTCATGTCCATCAATTTGCATAGATTTTTGCAGAAGGAAATAACTTAATTCTCAAAAGTCATCTTCATATTCTTTGTCTTCTGCCCAGCAAAGTGATACTGTAGTTTTAGAAGCTACTAGGTATTCTACCTATAACATTAAATAAAGATTTAAGTGATGTTCAATTTTCACTTTCCTCTCAGCAGCCAAGCCAACATCCCTCCCAAATATGTATTTTTAAACAAGTTATTTGAGGAAAATACTATTTACAAATTTTATTTTGCATCACTGTCAAAGAGTCCCTACTTCATCTGCTTTCCAGATGACTAGTCCATAGTCTTGTATGATAGCTGTATCTGGTACACAACCTTTCTGGAAGCTGTCATACAGGTCTGTAAGTGGTTTGCACTCCACTCTTAATTACAGCTAACAAAGCTTTAATTTTTTTTACATCGTACCTTAACCTTTCCTTCTTCAAGCTGAGCTTGACGAAATCTTGCCAAGGCCGTCCTAAAGAAAAGGAAGGAAACAAGTTTACTTTTACACAACTACATTCCAATAGTAGCCATTTGTGCTCTACCTGTTTATTATTGACTTAAGTACAGTCTGTAGAAAAGCCTAGACATATTCATCAAATAGCTCTTCTGGCCAGTGACTTATTCAACACTAAAGCATCCCCAGTGGTTACTTTCTTACATCAGTAAAAATCCTGTTATTAGATTCTTTCACAATTAGACAGCTAATTAATATTTCTATTTAGCATACTCCAGCATGTTAAAAATCATCAGCAAAAGGATGTCACAAATTATAAGCACAAGCACAAGGTTTACATATCTTAGCAGGGGATACATCAAAAAGCAAACAGAAAACTCAAGAGAAAAGAGCGTCAGTGAAAGAAGGGCTGAAGTTAATAAACAAGTTTTTTTAGCATTACTAAAATATTTCAAGAGATTCTTACAACTGAGCAGACACTACACAGACTACAGCTATTTAATACGCAGCTTTATTAATTTACAAAGTATTTAATAGTTAAAGTAACAGAAGACAATTGAGAGAGTATTTAATAGTTTTTCTTTAGCAGCATACCTGTACCCAGCATCTAAGCCAGTTATCTATGCCCCATCTGTTTTCATGGAACAGAGAGGCATTTCCAGAAAGAAATTCACACCATCCAGTTCAGTATCCAAGATGCACACGGTGGGACCACCATAAGAGAGCACTTCACAAGATACCTAATAGCTGTAGTCTTTTTGCTCTTGAGTTACTATTATGAACTCGAGAAACATTTTTCGTAAAAAGAATAAGCATGAGATAAACACATGAGAGAGTATCTAATCTAGTAGTTTTAAATATGTGGTCTACAAACCACTTCAAAAAGTGCTTAAAAAAAAGCAAGCCAATACAAAAATAAAGCTGTTAAAAAACACTGACTTAGTCCAAGCCACTCTCCCAAGCAAGAAGAATTACACTTAAACCAAAGCTGACAGATGCCTGTTCCAGAGACGCAAACTGCCTAAAACCATAATGGGCCATGAGAATATATCACACTGCATTTATTGTCAATTAGAACAGCATCACACAGTGCAGCTATGCCAGCTCCAGGACACAGGCTACCTTGTTCACAGAGAGCTGGTATCTCTCCCAACTCCACTGTCTTCTGACTAACATAACACATGCAAGTAAGCGCTGAAAAGCGTTACCAAACTCCCAGTGCTTCAAAACAGGCTGAGCACTGAGTGCCACCGGGCAAGCACGGCCCTGTGGACGTGAGTCACTGCAGACAGAGCACAGGTGCCTCAGAAGCCAAATAAAGGCAGAGTCTCGGCGGCGCGGGACGGTGCCACACGCGTGCTCACGCTGCCTCCGGGCTAACGGGAGGTAAAACAGGCTCGCTGAGGGACGCTGCAGGGCCGGAGGGCTCCGAGCAGCCGTGGGCAAGCGCTGCTTCTACGAAGGGACCAGAGCTGGGGGTGCCGACACGCAGCGGGCTGAGGCCCCGCGTCAGGCAGGGAGCCGTCGCCCGCACCGGCGTCCTACTTACATGGCCTTCTCCGCGTTTCGAGCCTGAAGGAGGGAGACAGACAGACAGACAGACACGTTATTACCCAGGGCCCTGGCAGCGCCTCACAGCGCAGCCTCCCGCCAAGGCGCCGCTCGCTGCGAAGCGCCTGGGAGAAGGGAAATGGAGACCGGGAGCGGCCCCTCGCCCAGGCCCCGGCACTCACCATGGCTCCGACCGCGCCGCGCCGCCTCCCCCGCGCCGGCCACCACCGCAGTCGTCGCCGCCGCAGGAAGGCGCAGCGCGGCGCCGCCCCGGAAGCAGATGCCGCTCACCCGGGAAGTGGAACCGCCCCGCACGCCCACGGCGGGCAGAAGCAACGCGCGTGCGCGCTCCGCCCACCGGCAGCCGGGGCGGGGCCGTGCGCCCCGCCCCCCCGCCCCCCCGCCGACTCCGTTTTTCCGTTTGCTCCGTTCGCCCCGCTTGTTTTTCTAAATGTACCAACTCTGCCGCCAAGGCAGGAGAGCGCCACCGCCTGCCCGCAGCGCGGGTGGCGGCTCAGGACACCGCCTTGCGCAGGCACCTCGGCAGGGAGCCGGGTGACGGGGACGCTACAGCGCGGGGACGCGCGCCCACGGAAACGCCCCTTCCGTCCCTGGCTCCTCACGGCCGTCTGCGAGGGGGTTTCACTCTCCGCGAGGCGGGCGGGCACCCTCGTGCCTCGGCGCTTCCAGCCGTGCTGGAGGCGGCCGCTGGGTGCGTGTGGGCGCACACGCGTAAGCGCCCTCGCAGGGGCTGCACGGCGCCCCCCGGCTCTCAGGTGGCGCCCACCAGAGCACCAAAGAGGTTTCGGGGGGGCCGGGGGCCGCCGCCGCAGGAGCCTGCCCTCGGGCAGCCCCTGGCCACGCCACACAGCATCCGAGTAGGAAAACGTATCTCCCCTGGGGGCTGTATCGCTGGAAAAGCGATGATGAGACCTAATCCAAGTTCAGGTGCCACGTAAGGGACACTTCCCTGGCTGCAGGGGCGCCCGCGCCAAGGCCTGGCTGAGGCGGCCGCGCCGCTCCCGCCCCTCGCGGCCGCACAGCACCTCTGCGGCGGGAGAGCGGGCGGGCGGGCGGGCGCCTCAACCCACCTCGCCGCCAGGACGCGTCAGCGCATTTCGCGAAACGGCGGAGGCAGCGCGAGGACAGGGCACGGCTGCCAGCAGCTCTGCGAGGTAAGCCTGAGGTCTCGCCTCTGCCCTGTGCAGATCCCAGGGTGCTTTAAAAAAAGTTGCTGGACCTCGCCGAATTCCACCTAAAGTAGCTATTATGATATTGAAACCCCTAGTTAACTAACATCATGCTAGGAGAAGAGCTGTGGATTTCACTCCTCACTCAAAACATCCTCTAAGAAATTACTGCAGGTAGAAACTGAAGATCAAAATCTAATAATAAATGGTCAATGGGAGTTAGGCACCTAATTATCACTTATGCTTTGATGGTCTCCCTCACCCCCAGTCTAATACTCCCTTTGCTCACATTAGAATTGCATTAGCTCCTCTGTACAATATTTTGAGAGATGTTACAGAAGTATTATAAACCTGTACAAAAACCCCTCAACAATCCCATAATAAAATTACCATGGCACAAAAAGCATCAAAGAAGTCTGATTACTACAAAAGCTACATCTGAAAAATAGGCAGTAATGCGGTGAATATATGCATATCTCAACCTTAAATTAGCTAGACTGCTTACCAGCAGCAATCTAGCTGCCGCATTAAATTGCTGAGAACTTCTCCATTTTACATCTATTTCTTCATATTTTCTCACTGTAAAAACATAGAATCCAGGACACAACTCCATTACATGCTACTAATAGTGAGGGAGCAAAACTTTTTTCAACATGCACAATATACACACACTCTGCATGAAGAGAGCATGCCTATTTCATACCTGATAATCCTCTGTCAAACCTGAAATTCCACCTCATTTGCTGAACACTGACATACACCCAAAAGAATTCTGAAGTGGCTGCTCAGATGAAACTGCTCACCTGTGCCCACACATACCGAGCTGACTGAACACCCTGTTCATTCAGAGGTAACTGTAACAGAATGCCTCCATGCACCTGGAATTATAAACTTACTACTTGGCCAAATCAGTTCAGTAGAAAGCAGCATTTATTGTCAACAGACAAATTACATCTGTGAGTTTCTTATCATATTTCTTTCCAAAGATGCCAAAGTTATTCACAGGGTGGGAAAATCTGTATACTTCTGCACCTCATCATACACCAAGAACTGATCAAACCCATTATGTGGTATGATTATATACACTGTCTATCACAAACTACAGTTTGTAAAAATAACTCTACCCATCTGAAGACTGCAAATTTCCAGATTGCACATCAGTATTTCTAAAATGTATTGCCTTCTAAGTAACAGTTTCCTTTCTAAATAACTGGACTTAAAGGTATTGCTTTGTTCTCCAATAAAAACGTGTTGCCAGATACAGACCTCATTCACAGTTAGGAGAATACACCTCTCATATATAGGTTTGAGTGTATTTAACAACAGATAAATAAGCTGATTTTTGCTTTGAACAGCTTAATGGAACCAGTACCTGAAATTCAACATATCAGAATATACTGAAAGGGCTCCAAACACAATTAGCTTGCCTGGCTCATGCCTTTCAAAAAACTTGCAATCTAAGTAAATCATGTGTAAAATTTGTAATTCCTAGCTACAAAATTCTGTATTATACAACCAAGGTAAGAATTATCTTTTTTTTTTTTTCAGTCTTACATAAAACAGTAAAATTTTCTGTTGCTAATTTGAAATGCAAGAGTTTGTCTTGAATACTTTGGATGTTATCCAACATAAAACCTGGTTTTAACAGTTTCTACAGTTGTTCATATTAGCCATTTCTATGTGGTAGCATGTTAAAAAACTACAAGACACATTAACATCATTTTACCACATTCAATTCTCTTCTTACTCACTGGGACCCTTCAGATGTAAGTGATGGGGATACACGAGAAATCCAATGCTTATCTCTGCAGCAGTTACTGTTACTGCAGCAGTTTCAGTTTACAAAATAAAAAATTAATAAAAGGCAATAGAAATTACTTTTATACTCTTCCGTATGCTACGTTTCTCTGCTTATGAATGGAAATATACCTTTTTGGAGGCATTTCACACATCACATTCAAGACCTCCTGCATACCCGCAGTATTGCAAAATACATATTAAGAAACTGGCACACAGAACAGAACCCTCTTTTTCATCCAACATGGTCCACAATTTTTAATGGGAACATCCATACAGATAAATTCCCACAGCATCTGAAACCTATGGCGTGCCTTATGAACTCCAAACACCAACAGATTTTCCTGTTGTCCAGACTTCTGTGGTCCACTGACCAAAGCCTTCTGTATTTTGCTCTGCATAGACTGCGCATTTCATTGTCAGTGCAACAACTCAACCAATCCTCTACAGGTGATCAAGAAACCACATTAGGAAGACTCATTTTCAGTGAGGATCTATTCAGGGACTCCCCTACAATAAAATGTCCTTTTCCAGAAAATGCTAGCCTTTCAGAGAACCCACTCTGTAGAACTTAAATATACACTGATCTTTTTGCCTTCCTGATACATATAAACCACCAGATTTATTAAAAAAAATTACACTAGTTTGTCATGGGTTTAAGCTTTAAAATCAATTGAGAGATGTCTTGGTTTAGTGAAAAAATCTAACATGGAAAAAAATGAAATATTAAATTTGATTTTTCAGAGTCTCCACAATTTCTAAAATCAGTATTTGCTCATTCACCTCAAGGTTAACTTTGAAAAAACTGACACTTTAGAACATTGATGCTGCTACTTCATGACATCTTAATTTACAAGTAGCCCAGCCTTAATCCTCATCTGTTAATTCTAGCAACACATTCAAGTGGCTACAAGGGAGCAGATGATGCTGAGTTATGAGGTAGCCCAAGCCATCCAAAATAAACTCAAAGATTAGAGAAAAGTGGTTATCAGCCATCAATTGCACTCCCAATGCACAAATTAAGTCTGTCAATTCACCTGACCAACCCCCCTCCCCCAATTCATAAACAGAAGTCTTCTCCCAACATGTATGTGCCGATTCAACTGGTGGCATGTGGCTTTTCACTCAACTCCTGCTCAGGCTCTGGGCCTAACACACACAGCTCATGCTAAGGCCTGGCTTATGCTGGGAGCAGCACCACTAGGCTAAAGTGAGAGCATGACGTATGCCAGATACACGAGGACAGAAATAATGAGATCTGCTATCCCTCCAAGTTCTGCAAAAGAGTAAATGCTGTGTAGTTTCTGGTAAGATTGAAATTCTTTAGGATAAACTAAACCCTTGCCCAGGACCTGAAATGACCAATAGGGATGGTACAGCCCAAACGCCAGAGGAAGGTACAAATACTGTGTCAGCTCCCCCAAAGAGCCCGTGAAGCGCACCCACCAGCTGCTGCGCTGCTGAGGCTCTTGTGCTTCCCCGTGTAGTTCAAGGAACACCACCATCCTGACAGAGGAAGGTTGCACACTCTCACCGTCTGTTAGGTAACTATGTTGCTCATAAGCACTCAAACTAAAGAACTAACAATTTAGGCTAGTCTATAGAGAAGAGAGTAACCCCTTGTTGCTTTTTACCTAATGAGCTTGCAAAAATAAAGTTTGTTTCACACAGTATGCTGTCCTGTAAATTTGAGAGATCACAATGAACCATGACAGGAGCAAAAGACATTAACTACATTGACAGCTGCAGAACTTAAAGCAGAAATATTTGTAAGTATTCCAATTAGCCAGTTTACACACCTTCAACTTTAAACTGTTCTCTACAGAAAGATGTCTAGGAAGAGTTATCTTCCTTAAAATGTTTTTTTTCCTTTTTGAAGTTATATCATAGTTCATACTTCTTACTTTTGAGATCCTGTTTTCTTGTTTAAAAAAAAAAAAAAGTCTTAAGAGAACTATACCGCTTTCCAGTCAGAGAAAAACGGATCAGTAAGACTAAAGCAACTAAGCACCAGAATTTTAAGAAACAGTAACTGTGGGATCTTCATAACCCTAAGTTTAAGCTGCTAAACTCTACAGGAACAGAAAAATAGACTGTGAAAGTCACCAGGAGTGCAGGTCTTTAATACAGCATTTTTTAAGCCACAGGTTCAGTGGCTTAAGGTTCAGACCTTCAGGTCTTTGTAATCAGAGCTTCAACTTTTATCAGTGTTTAACTAAGATAATTGTATTTGAAGACTAAGTTAATTCATACTGATCTGCCACAAGGTTTCACAGAGTATGCTATCTGTACTATCCCAAGACAACCAACTCACTTTAAGTATTTTGGCAACTGAGTCTAAGAGTCAAAGTACATTCATGCTCTACAGGCAGCTATGTGAAGCAACAGCCAAACAAACAAGAAAAAAGAAAAAACCTTCAGATCTCTTCCCTATCCCTTAGTTCCATGAGGGAAAATGCATTGTTCTTCAGCATATAGGGTGGGCAAAAGGCATCTCACTAAAGAATCATGACAAAATTGCAGTAACACTCACCTGTCATTTGCATCTCTACATCCCACAGACTGGGCAGATAGGAATACTTGGATTTCTTTTCTGCTTAGGCAAAGCAGCACATGAATACTCTCTGAAAAATGAAGTGGTTGAAATTAAGAGCCTTCTCCCAGTTGACTGTGTTTCCTTCTGTCTTTGCAATATCAACTCAATCTTTCCAAAACCTGCCGAATTTTTCAGGTCAGTTGCTCTCAGTCAAGTGATCTGAGCTCTGGTGACACCACAGTGTTAACTCTTAGCTCAGAGAAGGAGGGGGGAAGGAAAAGGAAAATGCTTAGTACAATGGCTCAACTTTTATTGCAGGCTTCGAACATTGAACCCCAGGCTGAAAAATTCAGTTCTTTGTAAGTCACTATTTCATTAAGCATTAACTCTCAATTGCTGCAGCAGCCTACTGCAGAACAGTAACAATCTGATCAGAGTTCCCCTAATAAGAGACAGTAACT
The DNA here is from genome assembly GCF_003343035.1 of Apteryx rowi. Lineage (NCBI taxonomy): Eukaryota > Metazoa > Chordata > Aves > Apterygiformes > Apterygidae > Apteryx > Apteryx rowi. The sequence continues at coordinate 792,677 of NW_020448753.1, forward strand.
ACTACCACCAGTTTTCTTGGACATGCACATTTTAGTTATCAAACTTCCTGAAACATGATCAGGAAGTATGCCTGCTTTTACAGTTTCACAAGCTCCCAGTAAACACTCACCACTGGTTTTCTGGTCTATCAACTCATGAGTTCTTACTATCTTTCTATACTTTTCAGTGTCATTTATCTAATCTACTATGGTTGGCTGAAAACAAACAGGTACAAGAAGTTTGTGGAATACCACTAATTTCAGGGAAATTACTGCAGGATTGCATCACATTTAGCAGTCTTACTAGAGAGAGGAAAAAGAAAAGTGAGCCTTAGTACTACTTTACTACTTAACTGGTTGATCAGAACACAGATCAAGACAACTAGTAGTAGTGCCAGATTCGTTTTACGCTAGCATACCTGCAAGTTAACAGTCTAGTATTTTTCCTTTCCCCAAGAGTTGGGTACGTCTACACTTAGTTAACCATGCTAACATTACAGGCAACTGACTGATGGCATAGGTAGCCTGTGAAGAACACTTTGGGACTTGGAAGTAAGGCAATCCTTTTGCTTCCTTATCTGTGAAGACAACATGACCACAGGATACAACTTCTGATCAATACAAAAATCTTTGTTCAGTTTTACCTGCTAGATCTCTTTAGAGACATCTTGGAGTTCATCAGGTACCCCAGCTGAAGCTGCTGTTAGTTGCTTTTAACATCAGATGTACAAGACATTAGCAAAATTCAAATCACCCTGGACTACTTTCTACAACTGTCTGATTTGTGAAGCACTGATCAGGCAAGTATTCCTGCCCTGATAATATTTTCTTAAAAACCAAGATTTACTTCTTCAGTGGATCTGCTCATGATACACACTGTGCTCAGTGTCAGCTCCCTTTTCATCTGTGGGATTTGAATTACTGTTTACTAACTCTTGGTCGATCAAGCTACTTAGCAGGACAGAGGGAAGCTGAACATACTGCACACAGGAAGCACTTTAAATACTAGACATTTTAATGATAGTTCTTAGTGTAATGACATGTGAAGGGTGAAGTACTGCTAGCAGATCACTAAACTACTCCAGATCTACTATTAGATCTGAATCAGACTGTACCTTAAACAGGTACTTACTCATGTGTCTTCAACAGATTCAGAGTGAAAGTGATGCTTTAACCGCAAGCAGCAGAGATGAAGCAGCAAACCCAGTGTGAGAACACAATCCACTCACATGAATATGTGCAGAGAAGTAAAGGACTGCATAATGAATGTATTTTGGAGCTTGATGCTACAAGATGGAAATTTAACATAAGACAGTACAAAAGAAAAGTCCAAACTAAGCTTTTACACCTCCACATACCCCTTTTTAATATGTTATTTTGCACTGTGTACATGAGAAACAAAAATAAACAAAAGGAACTTTAGCCAAACTCCCCTTCCTCCTCCAGCTTTATTGATAGTTTAAAAGTACATTTTCTATGTTCTAGGACTTCAATTGCTTTTACCATCTTACTTTAAAAACTGATTACAAGCAAATGAAACTCAGTTGTCTAAGTGATATAGTATACAAAAATAACATCTGGATTTCTGTGAAAATGCATTTATTTGCAACTCCTGAATAGCTCCAAATTGTATATGCTATGAGCACTGATGTCTGGGTTTCAGATTTAGTTTGAAGTATTTATTCAAAAGCTTCCCATTACGTTCTGTATCTCCAACATGAACATTCATTGACTGAATTACTGTTACTTTTAAGTTTATTCCTGATTTCTCTCTCTCTCTCTCATGGCCATTAACAGGCATGTGCATCTTGTTTTATTTACTCCCACTCAGCTATATGCTCTAGGTAGGGCCTGATACAGATATTACTTGGTGTTAACAGCTACTGAGGTCAGACAATCCAAGGCCATTGTAATAAAATTAAAGTTAAAGTTATGAGGAAGTTTAGACACTTCCAGGATTTCTTTCCTCCTGCATAGGATCACTTCCATGTAACCCAGAGAGGGTTTTGCTGGTCTGACTCAACTCTTCCCACTCATCAATCCCTATTCACCAGTGGCACGGAAAGGGGGTTCTTTAACAAAGCATTATACATAACACCTCTACCAAACTAAACATAAACATTTTTGTAGTTAAATGCAGAAAGTTGATTTTTCCACCCCTTTCCTCCTTTTACACGGCAAGTAAAGCTCACTGGCCTGGGAGTAGCCTCTATCTGCCAACCTTTGGCCAGTGAAGAGGATTCAGAGAAAAATAATACAACCATCAATCAGAAAAAGGAGGGGCGACAAAGGAAAATAATTAGGCTGTAGCTTCAATTGTGCATTCCCGTGCAAGGTGCCCTGACTCGCCGCAGCGATAGCAGTTGACTTCACTGGTCTTGCTGCAGTTGATGGCTACATGGCCAGTTTCACCACACCTGGAAAGCAAATGATTTTAGTCAAAACATTGGGGAAAAAAAAGTTACTCAGAAAAGCCATCCTATTCTGCCAAATGCATCCACTTAAAATTCATGCAACACCAGCTCTGTTTTCAAGGTTTCTGCTTCAGTATTCCAGAATCCTTTGACACTAGTCCCAATCTCTACCAGAGCTAGGAGCAGTCTCCCAAATGATCAACTCAAATTAAACATTATATATGCCAAAGCCACCTTAAGTCAAGTACAGAAGTTTACTTTGTGTAAGGTTTTGGCTGCCTCAATGCTTCTCCTGTCTGCAGTTCAGCCTAGTTTTAAGAACAGCTGTTTTGAACCCAAATGCTCTATTTTCTTTTTCTCCTCCTCCAAGAGGGGAATCTTGGAGAGAAAAAAACCTGTCCTGAGGAACACACTATGGCCAGTATGAGCTTGTGTTCAAAAACCAGACAGCATTTTGAAGACTGCTTTTCAAGCTGATTTAACATCCTTCTCTGCAGTTCCTGTAACCAGAGGCTCCATGTATATTCCTATACAGACAGGTCTGCATATAGTCCCATTGCAGCTGGCTGTGTTAGTCAGCCCCCCCCCCAGCTGCAATTTGTTAGTTCCAGTTTAAGACACTGGGTGCCCAACTCTTGTTTAAGTTTTTGTGCTTCAGCCAAATACTTGGGCTTACCTTCTGGGGGGGGGGAACCACACCCACACCCACACCTGCATTTCCTGGTGTAGTTTAAATGATCCAACAGTGTTGTTTTGGTCATCCAGATATGCATTCAATTGAATCTATTACCTGACTTTGCTAACAAGTTCTTCAAATCTTATTTCTGAACAATAGTTAATAATAGTCTGAAGAAACACAAGCTGCTTAAAAAGTTTCAGCCTCATTTCCTAACTGGAATTAGGCACAGAACACATCTATCACTGAGGGTACATTCCACACTTGAATCTTTCATCAGTTCTTACCTATAGCATTTCACTTTGGTGCAGTCTTTTTGAATGTGTCCAAATTCTCCACAAGAATAGCACTTCTGCTCATCTGCGTGGTCACAGTCACGAGCCAGATGGCCAGGTTTGCCACAGTTGTAGCAGCACTGCTCTCTCTCCCTCTTTGGCTCCTTGCAGTCCTTCGCAATATGGCCACTTCTACCGCAGTTATAGCAGGCTTCCACAATAAGAAAAACATACCAAACAAGACTATAAAACCTTGGTAGACTAAAATGTAGCATGCTTCTAACAGAAAGAAATATTCAGTGTGTTTTCAGGGAATTATGATCAGTGTATTATATACCTCCCTTCAACCAGAGCTCTGTCCATGCAATTGAAGAGATGTAAAATTTAATGATACTTACCATCCTCCTGAAGATCACAGTCCTTGGCAAGATGGCCAGACTCACCACAGCGGTAACAGATGTCAGGGAGAGATGAAGACATGAACTGGAAGCCTGCTTGAAGTGGGTAACAGGAGAAAGAAAAGACTTAGGGATCAAGATAAGAATTAAGACACCGCCAACTGAACTTGCAAATCAGGCTGTCCCTCAGCAGTCCTTGGAACTTCAGAAGAATAGCAAGTTTCTCATAATGAGGCAGGAATTATAAAATTTAGTACCATTGTGCTGTAGGTAAGTTCTAACTTCTTTAACTGTTTGACTCAAATCTAACATAATCTCTTTTGGATACTGTTCAGGACAGTCGGCCAGAGAGATCTTCCTGTACAAGTAAAAAGAAAATCATAGAAATCAATTACCTCTGCCACGGCTTCTCATCCCACGACCACGGCCAATTCCAGCAGGGCACTCCCGAGCCCAGTGGCCAGTACGTCCACACTTGAAGCACTCGTTGCTGCTCATTGCTGCAGATTATCTCCCTGGAAGGGGGGAGGACATTTTTAGAACACCTTTTTCTCCCAAAGGCCATATTAAGGTAAGACATGTGGAGGTTTTCCTACCCTCCTGACAGAAGCAACTGAAATAGCTTCTAGCTATCTCAAACTTGTTTGTACAGTTTATGATCGCTTGTTACCTGGCACAACTGTTAAAGCTACAGTAGGAGACAAAAGGGTATCTCTGCTTTGCTCATAGTAAGGGCAGCTTCTAACAGCCAACAAAACAGCACACTTGACTTTTCCTCTAACCGGTTTCTGTAGTCAGTCTTTGCTTCAAAAACTGATAGAATGCTTAAGAGTGAAACAAGATGTCCCAATTATTGTCTTAACAGCCTTATTGCTGCCTTCTTTCAGTAAGACACCTTCTCCTACTTTACCCCTCACACTTAAGCTCCAAAGCTAACTACTTATCTCTACTAAATTATTTCTTCCAGGTAATCCTAAGTTACTCTTTAAGCGTCTATCTAGCTACTATATTTATTGACTAATCAAGCTACATTCTAGATACTAACTGTAAGACTAGCCAATATTACAGCTAAGGCCTTAAAAAGCTATTTCAGTTCTTTTATGACCTAAACCAGCAGTTATGAATTGTTGTTTCTCAGTGTCTCAGTTTCTCAACTTCAAAATACTAACTTGCAGTCCAGGATGCATACTTCACTCCTACATTTACATGAAGGAAAGTGTTTTAAGACACATTTGGTATCCCTAGAAGACATCAGACACTTGCCAGACATCTAGAAGGCTAACTTGGAAAACATTCTTAGAATGCTAGGGAAACATCAGATAGGCATGCCTGTCAGAGACAGTATAAACAGCTTCTTTTGCCCATATTGGGGAATAGAGGTACGTTCCATTGAGCAGGAAAGTCAGTCTGTCACAGGCCACCACTTCAGTGGTTAGGACAGGGTAGATTAAACAGGCTGTAATTACAGTACCACAAGTCCTCTAAGCTGTAAAAATAATTATGCAAAACTTCTGGAACTAGAAATACAGCAAAAGGGTTAAAGTTAAAACAGACTCCAATCTCCATGGTTAAGCTTGCTTGAAGACAAGTTTAAAAGGCACTAGTTTAAAAAAAAATACACATCAAGCTTTGCTTTGACAGAGCCTCCTTAAACACTCTATACATGCCCTCTCCCCATTCATTCTTAACCCATCAGTAGTACAGCAGCATGATACATCAAGACCCAGGAAGCTCACAGCAGAATCATTACCTGGCATGTTTTGTCAGCTTACCTGATCCCCATCAGGGGATCAAACCTTCTGTAACACTGCATTTTATTCATATTATAGAGTTCTTTTTAGAAAGTCTAGTAGCAAAACAGTAAGTTATTTCATACGTTCCCATAGGGATACTTTCAAATAAGGGCCCAAAACCTGGTATATTTATAGCAGAACTAGCAGCCTATTGAAAAAAACTAATGTTGTCCAACATCCTGAATTACTGGGAGCATGTATGAGTAGTGTCTCAAACACAGTCAATCCAGAAGCAGTAAGAACATATAACCTCAAGGAGGAACCAGAATTAGCATCCTGACATTAGACTTGAATTGAACCATGTATAGCTAAACATGGATTTTTATTCAGAGCTCTTTTTAAAGTACTCAAATGTTGAGAGAATTACTGTGGTGGCTTTCTGGCCACTCCTCCCTCAAAACAGGTCTTGCATCCCTAATCTTCTGCAGAGGAGTGACCATCCATCCTTCCAACCGTAATAGACACGTGAGAATTTAAAGCACTAGAAAGAAACTTTTGTATGCTACTTCTGTAGTCCCACATCTAGCTTCCAGCTCGACCAGGTCATCATCTGATATTTGGTTTTAAAAAATGAAGTTTTGCAATGAAAAGATGTCAGGAGATCTGATGAGATAGATGTTCACAAGAACAAAACAACTGGCTATCTGAGCACTTAGAAATATTACAAATACTTGAATTTCATACATATCCCAGTCTCCTCACGTCCTAACAGGTATTTACTGCTTCATCTCAGTGTTCAGGATTTCAAAGCATCTTATTAGGACACCCAAAGGTAAAGGAAGAGCTGTCTACTATGATGGCAGCAGCAGGCACTCAATGTGCTATTGCTTATACCCATTTTTGTAGCAGCCACATTGACACCGCAGAACAGGAACAACACAGGCAAAGCCAACTGCAGGAGCTGGGCACCACAGCAGTTGATGCTACTTTTAATTTCAAGAGAGACAAGATGCTTGGTGTAATTTAGAGAACTTATATATTCCTCACCCAACTCTAAACTCTTCAAAAGTCTTCAAAAGTCTTCACATTAAAACATTATAGAACAGTGACATAAAACCTATTTAAAAAAAAAGAATAACTAGATCAACAGCTGTAATAGAATTGCAGCACTCACTCACTGCTTCAAAGGAATCTAAAAAGTAGTTTTGCATCTAAATCAAAGTTGTCTCCTTTTTAACTGCTCCCTCAAGGGGAAAACTGAAGTTTGTTTTCCTCTGATAAACAGCATATGGGCAGAGTAAGATGAGGCAAACTGAGTAAGAAACCCAGGAACAAGCAAACTGCCACTTGTTTCCACGCAACTATCCCTCAAGACTAATCAGGAGATTCATTTCAAGACATCTAGCTTCAAAGATCTCTATTTTTTCCCCCCAACTTCTCTCACTGAGATCTTTGGATTACAGCTGCCAAAAATAGTATGATTACTGAGCATGCTGCTCCACCTTCAGATACTTTAAGTGTATGAAACTGAACAGTCTGCCTGGTAGTTCTCTTCACCAGTATTTTAGTGTTTAGTGTCTACAGTCTTCCTGGAGAGGACCTGAAATTGAATTCAAGTTTACCATCTAGAGGTGGATGCAGCTGACACTAGTCTTACTTGCCCCACATTCCAAAGAGCTTTACAAGGACAAAGTTCATCACTGACAAATGTTGTTTCTTCCCTCCCCCCCCCCCCAAAAAAAGGGGGTGCATAATTTTCAGATATAGTTTATGTTCACTTTCAAGGAGCTAAATCCAGGAGATGCCAGTTCAGAACACAAGTCCTTGAACAGATACCTTCAAAACAGTTTGGACACCATTTTCATGTTTTCAGTTATTTCAAGTGAACAATGAATACAGTTAAAAAAAAAAAGCCACACAAGTTCAGACCCTCCCCTATTAGTCAATACTTCTCCATTTTGTCACCACAGACAAGTTTTCAGCAATTCCTTTTACTTTTATCTACCAAGGCCACCTCAGTAAGCCTTCTGGAGGAAAGCTGCTTGTTTAGGTTTTCTTGGAAAGCCTTCTACTTGCAGACAAGTTTATCAAAGCTTTTCGAAATTCACGTTACACAAAGCAGTCCCCCCCACATCCCAGAACAAGATTTTTACCTCACCAGAACCTGAACAGGAAAAATAGTAATAGAAAAAAAAGAACTAAGGCCTCATCTATTGTGTTTGAGCCAGGTCAAATTTTGCAAGATGCACTGAGTCACTGTCATATGGACCAGATTCCAAAACTTTGGAAGAAATAAGAATGTAACCTCCCAAGCCTCACTCTCCTGCTAAGGGGGGAAGGTAGCTGTGTACCAGGACCCCTTATACAGAGCTCCTTAACTGCAGTATGAAGCTGAAATAGATTCACCTTGCAGCTAGCCACTGAATCATATTAACAAGGAATTTTAGACTTTGTTCTGCATGACAACCCTACTATTTTCATTGGCTGACAGCAGTTCACAGATCCAAGTGTCAGATGCCACTGTAGTAGTTTCCTATGTTAGATTTGAGGATTCTCCAAGTGCAATTCCAGTATCAAACTTCAAAGTACTAAGATCATGTCTTTCAGGGGCTTTATGGTTAACAGGTTTTTTTTGTTTTTTAACTGATCTTAAATTGATTTTTTTTAAGCTATCCCTAGTCTTTACGCAGAGATCCAGAAATATCTCAGTCTGTTTTAGAAGACTATTTAGACCAAATGATAACAAAAACTACAATAAAGTTCTCTTGTAGTACTCCTTTGTTTTATGGCTTTTACTCTAGAGGGAAACAAAAAAGCTTGCTTTAACAGACAAAAGCACAGCTCAGTCTTTAATTTGGGCTCCTCATAATAGTGAGGAAGTTGAACTTCACCAATTATCCTCCAGAGTTTGGAGTTTCAAAGAGAAGAAAAACAGGTTCCTAGCAATTCTCAAGTGCCAAGCACTTACTCCAGTTGTCTGAAAGACATCTGGCTCTAACCCCCAACCCTGCAAATTAACTAACCTGTTTTGAAGCTAGAATTTATTCTGAACAATCTGGATCAATGCAACAGGTGGCAGAAGTTTAATCTTTTAACATTACTTTTTGTCATGTGGAAAAAGAGCCCAGAAGCTGTTTAATATTGCCCAATAAAGCAGCAGTAAGTATTTCTGCCAGAAACTGAGTTGGTCTACCTTACAATAATAAAATTTCTATATAAATGAAACCACTATGAAAGAAAGATCAGGACCATGTAACTAAGATCTCCTACTCTAACCATAAGTTCTGCTCTGCCTAGTTTAGGCTAATTTAGGGGATCCTCCTCACAGAATTGATTTTAGATCCATTTACTGAAAAACTGCCAGTTAACATCACCTCTCATGCATCTGAGGTCATAGTTTTAAAATATGGAAGTGGGAAGTCATGAACACTATCAAAGATCACAACTCTGAACATAAGAGGTCTCCTGGAGCTAAGTGAATGGGTGGTTTTCTCTGTACAAGCACTGTTTATACCAGGGACAACTTGAAACGAAGTAAAATACTTCTAACTGAACAGCTTAGTGAGCAATGGAAAATTGTTGCAAGGACAGATGACACTTACTCAGACATTCCTCTCAATACTTGTAGTTCCTTAGTACTCAACTGCTTGCTAACAGTAAAAGCAGTATAACAAGAGCAGTTATCTTCATTGTACTTACCACGTGCTTCCTTTGATCTACAAAAGTCACTTCCATTTAATATTAACAGGACTTTCCTCCTTCAACTAAAGGACAGATTAGACTGAAACCATTGGTAAAAAAACAACATACTTGTTAGAAAAATAAAAAAATCTTTGGCAAGTCAGCCTAACCAAAAAAAAAAAACCACACTGAGAAACCAGCACTTTCTTTTCAGGCTGTTGTTGGCCAACTTAAAATACCATACCTAAATATGACAAGTCAGTCTAGAGCCAGCCTGAACATGGTAAAAAACAGTATGCAATAGACTTTGCTTTCCTAAGATTTACTCAAATGGAAAAGCAGAAAGGACTACTAACAGAGATGCTAGCATTTACAGTTTCAGAGCAGTAGTCAAAATAGTTAGGACATATAATGTGAATGCTGCCAAAACTACAGAGTATTCAATTAGTTGAATCTCTATACTAGTAACCTGTAAACATGATACAGAAATAGATTCTTAAGTTAGTGATGATCTTGTTTTCAGCTTTTGTCCTTACTAGAAATTACATAAAATTAAGTACTTCAACCACCAAGTAATAATCATCCAGCTCTGAAAGGAACTAGTTTGATGCCTCAAGAAAACCTGCAAAAGTTGAAAGCCAAGTTCTGAACTCCCTTCCGGTCCCTTCAATACATTACATAGGCAAGGTCGATCACCTGATCCAAGAATGTTAACATTAACTCAAAACAAGAAGCAACAGTAACCACATTGAAGAACTTGGCCCCCTATTAAAAGATCAGTAACCAAGCCAAAAAAGACATCAAGACTGAGATACTTTACAAACTAATAATTCTGGGATAGCCTTATTGACTAGAAATCAGAAAAAGAGAGAAAGTAATCAAAAAGTGATTCTGTATCTCTTTCTGCCCACTTTTACTTGTTATGTACAGGGTGAGAGAAACTGTAGTATACCTACCAAGTACACACATTCCACAGTCTCCCCCTTTCATTTTATAGCTATCTGGACAAAGTTTTAAACTTAGACAAGCAAACATCATCAGCACACATGCAAACTCTTTAACATTAAAGCCAGTCTACAGGCTAACAGAGTTAATTGGAAAAAACATAGGTTAAGCCTATAAATCTCAAGGTTCTTGTGCAGCCCTAGTGAATTCATTCTGTCTCTTCATTTTGAAGACAGCAACAGGATTACTTCTCTAGGCCAGTTTGGAGCAAAGAAGAAAACAATGAGTAGGCAACTCTAAACTCTGTGGCAATAGGATCCAAATAATGCTGAAATGAAAACAAAATCTGCTATTAAGTTTAATAATTTCTTGTGACAGTTCTAGATAGTAGGCAAGTAATAGTGGTTACTTGGGAACTATGTCTGACAGGAACTTAAATAAAAGGTTGCTCCACTACTTCACGATCTGCAGATGTCACGGACTATTTTTCCTATCCATTTATAGGTCACATTTGGATTTGGAGCAGGCCACCATCCATGCCTGTGGTCGGAGACAAATAGTTGCAACACCTCGACCCTCTTGTCTCCGGCAGAGCCTAACACGTGGGGGAGCCACGTGGTGCGCTCAGGCCAAGGCCCCGCAGTTACCGCTCCGCCAGTCTCCCCACTCAGTCACAGCAGAGGTGATAGTTTAGTACAGATTTTAAAGCACTTGTTAAAAGAGAAGAAACAATTTTACTTCCACCACCTCCCACCCAGCCCCAGGCCTCCCAAGTGCCTTCTCTTCCTCAAAGTTGCTACAGCCACCCACCCATAGGGAAGTTAGTCATACAACCCAACCCAAGTATTAACGTTAACGCTCGACCAGGCAGTTTCCCCCGCCCCACACCGCCAAACCGACCACGCGAAGCGTTAGCCTCGGCTACCCCACCGCCCTGCTACAGGCCCAGCGAGTGGGACACGTCGCCGCCGTCCAGCAGGCCGGGCGCTGCCGCCGTCCCCGCGCGCTCCGCAGGAACGGAGACGGCTCCCGGGCCGCGCCCGGGCGGGTCGGCGCGGGCTGCCCGAGGGGAGCGGAGCGGGCTGCCTCCCCCCCCCACACACACACGTCCCGGCCCTCCCTTCCCCCAGAGCAGCGTGGGCCCCTCAGCGCCTCCCGGAACCCGCCAGGGCCTGACTCAGCCACCGCCCGGCCTCGCGGGGCCCGCGGCGCCCCCCTCTGCCCCAGCGCCCCTCCATCCGCCCCTCCTCCCCCCCCGAGCCCGGGCCAGGCAGGCGCGGCCCGGCCAGGCAGGCCCGGCCAGCGCCACTTTCCCGCGCACTAGGCCGGAGTGCGCCAGCGCCATCATCCCTTCGCGCTCTGCCTCCCCCCGCAACTCTCGGCTCCAGGGCGCCAGCGCCAGCAGCCCCCCTCGGCCCTGCGGCCGGCCAGGCAATTACCTGCAGACTTCCGACCCAGCTGCCGGAGTAGCGCGCCCGGAGGTCGGTAGGCCCCGTTCGCTGCCCGGCTCCAACGCCTGCTCCTGGGTCCCTTCTGGCTGCGCCACACGCGGTTTGCACACGGCCCCGCGCGCTCTCCCCCCTCCGATCACCCCGCTCCTCCCTACTATTCTGCGCACGGCTCACTAGTGTCCATGGCGCAGCCAATGGGCGCAAAACGCTTCTCTGCGCGGCCAATCGGCGCTGCAGGCGGGGGCACCCAATCACCGCCGCCGAAAGGTGGGAGGAGCCCGCCTACCCCGCTCGCCTCCGTGCCTGCGTGGGGGGCGGGCGGCGCGAGGGACCTCGGCGGCGGTTAGGCGCGCGCTCCGCTGGGCGGGGGGGAGGCGATTCCCTGGGCGCCGCAGAATAGAGCGGCCGCTGTCAGGCTCTGCGGCACCTCCCTGCCCTTCGCGCTGTGACTCACCACCCAAGCAGCTCCGGCTTCCTCCGGGCGCCCCCCCCTCCCCCATGCCGGACGCCGCTCCAGCGAGAGGCGCAGGCAGCGCACGGCGCCCCGGCGTCCTGCTGACGCCCCACGCCGGAGGCGACGCCCGGCTGCCCCGGTGATGCAGCAGAAAAGGGGCTGACAGCAGCACCGCGCTCCGAAACGGCGTGTGGGGGCCGCCCGCCCACCCCCCTCCGCTGGTCTGCAGCTCGATTTAAAATCCCGCGGCGACTAAGACACAAAGGGCGGTTATTGTTCGGCCGTTTGCCGCCTCGGGAGAGCAGCTCGGCCCCCCATAAAAGCAGGCGCAAGCCCGCCTGCCTCTACTGGCTGATCGGCGGGAGCTACCTGCCCGCCGCTCCCCCTCCGCGTCCGGCTTCTGCGCAGCCTCCGGCACGTTAGCGCGGGCGCTGCGCTCGTCCCCGTCCTGCCGCCGCGCCTCGCTCTCCCCCGCACCCCGCGCCGGGGCCGTCGTATCGGACTGCTGCAGCAGTCCCGCTCCCTCAGCAGCCTTCCGCACCGCTCTACTGCGGGGCCGCTCCCGCCTCTTTCCTGCCGCCCCGCCGCGCACTCTGCGGGACGCGGGTAGCCTGCGTCGTGCTGGGGCTCTCGGCGCGGCCCCGGCGCGGTGCCGCCCCGGCCACCCTGCGAGGAGGCTGCGGGCGGGGAGCGCGGGAAGCCCCGAGGGGCCGGGCCGGGCCGAGGCGAGGCGAGGCGGCCCCCCGCCGCCGCGCCGCCCGCCAACCGCCTGGAGAGCGGCAGCCATCTTGACAGCAGGCGGCTGGGCTGCCGTCCTCTGGGCGGCACTAGGAAATGGTGGACGCCGCGGCGGTGCTCGCCGTTACCAAACTTTAAAACACCGTCACGTTGCACGAGGCTCCTATAACTCCACCAGCGCTGGTGAAGACACCAGTTAAGAATGGTCCTGATATTTTCACATATTGCCCTCAAAAGATACAAAGTGGAAAAGGATTTCTTGAGAGAAAATATTTGATTACTAAAAAATTTACTCTCCTGGGACCTGTGAATTGTACAAATCTCATAATATTACTCTTTAGTTTAGTGTTCGGCTATGAGGATTTCTATATGAATTCTTTTCTCCTAGGAGCTTCATAAATGAATTACTGGCTAAATATCACACCAAAACCATATTTATTTGAATGCCCTAGAAAGTATAACAACCTGGCATTATCCACAATTATTCCATTTGTTTGGCTGAAAATTCCACCACTATAAGTTTCTGTTGAAATATTATTTCTTGTATATTTGTTACTAGGAAAAAAAAAACTCGCATAGGATTTTAAAATTTAAGTCAGTAAAATGGTGGTACAAGGCTGATTTTGGAAACACAACTTTTGATTGACCTTTCCTCAAGCTATAACTTGGCTTTATAGTGTTTGGTTTTATTTGGATTTTTTGTGGTGTTGTATTTGTATTTTTTTATGCTATGTCATTTTCTATAGAATTAAAATAGACTGACTTGCATCAGCATCAATATTTGATAGGGAACTACACCTTTCAGGCCTATTTCTGCTTCAGAATTTCTATACTATGGCTTTTGCTAGCTCTTGTTCTGGCACTTATTTTACAACAATGTAAAAACATCAACACTGACAACAGACTTTGAACTCATAATAATGTTTCTTCACACAAATAAAATTTTCCAATCTTTATTATCTCATTTCAGCATAATTTTCAGGGCCTTACTTTGGTTGCGTCAGATATATTACAATCCCATTCACAAATACTCATACTGTTAGTTTTAATTCCTAATGTTTCCAGATCATAAATGGAAAAAAAATTGTGCTGTTAAGGAAGTACTGAGAGCTTTTAAATCAAGAGTGTGCCTAGACTGCATTTTTTGTTATATAACACATTAAGAAAATCTATGTGACAAAAAATACAGAGACACAATCATATATCCTCAAAATTTTCATCAACTTTTTACTTTTAAATAACAGAACCTGGATTCTATATAAGTCTTTATGACAGAACTCAGGAATTTTGGACTAACAGAACAACTGTAATTCAACTTTTCCAGCTTTGCCTTGTGCTTTGCTGGTTTACTCTGGTAGTGTGTCTAAGGCTAGGAAGCCCCAAACCTAATTCTGGTGCTATTTTGTAGACTTACTGTTCTAGAAAGTTTTGTGACTGATGCATTCAGCGAACTCCCTGAAATAAATCACCTTTTAAAAAACTGTTTACTTTATTCCAGTGACCTTCAAATGATATACTGGACTCTCCCTTAGCTGAAATGGAAGTAGGGTACAATTGTGAGTAAAAACACATTACTCAAATGTTGTTACTGCTGGTGACAAATGAGATAATCATCCTCTGCAAGTCTATTGCCTCAAATACACTTTCAGTTTTATAATGTAGGACATTTTAAGTTCCATTTCATTATAATAGATCAAAATTTCCCTCAAGAGATAATACAAACATCTTCTGACAGCATTGGGTTTGTGTGTGTACTTACCTCAGGAATTAATTTGGCTTGTTATATCTTAATGAAGCTTGCAATTCTTGTTTTGCCGGTTTCTCTTTGATATTTAGGTAAAGGATAGTCTTGCACTTAGACAAAAAAAGTGAGAGGCATGATATGAATATATGCCATCTATTCCTGGCTCAGTTAGTATTTCCTGTAGAAAACAAGGTAGATAGAAAACAAGGTAGAAGTACAAAGTCTTTACATTTCTTATGTACAAGGAAAAGAGCCGTCCCTAAATAAGTTATGTCAGTTCCAGGCTTCCCCATTATGTTAGCTCTGTCCAGAAAATTCCAAGTCTTAAGAACAATTTATGAATAACAGTGCTCAAAGGAGCAATCTTAAGTACAGTAATAGTTGAAGGTAATCTGTTGTTTCAGCAATACATCTTTCCTAAAGCAGAGGGTTCTTAAAAGCGTTGGATGAAGAGTGAAATCATTTTAAGACCAAATAAAACAACAAATCACATCTTGCAACTAGTGTTCTTGCACTGTTTTCTTCCGGCTAGCTAGACGTGTGGGCAGAAAATTGTTTGAGTTGTTGAGCAATTGTTGAGAGACAATTTCTGAGCAATTATCGTTGGTTCTTGCCACATCTTTTTACTGTTGAAGTAAATCTTACTTCATTTTGCATGTTGGATTTTTCAAAACCAAGGAGACTTAAAATAAACAACAAATTATAGAAATTCAAAAAAGAAACTGCTTTTGGAGTATTGTTTATTAAACAGTTTTTCATCAGCAGTTTCAGAACAAGTCGTTGCTGGGGCCTTTTTTCCCCCCATCCCCAACCATTAATTTTCCATGACAGGTGGCCATAGCAGAGCTGGAGTAAACAGCTGTCTTACAAAGTACTGCCACTGGATGTTTTATCCTAGCTTCCGCAGTAAACGTAATTGCAATGGTAAAAAGAGTATAACAAAGGGGAAAGTATTTGTATTTAAAGAATGGAAAGTGACATTATCTCTCTCTAAGATCGATAGATTCCATATAGCATAATGTCTCTCAGCATTGCATACAAGAAGTATATTTTGTCTGTCTCATGCCCAGTGGTCTGCAACATCCACAAAGATTGTGACTACAAAGAGAGCATCATCTATTGCTGAAAGAAACAGAGGGAGTTTTTAGTCAGTTCTGTATGTTTGTTTCTTAAAGATAAAAAGGTCATGGTCAACTAGCCTCTGAAAAAGAGACCTGCTCCAACACCTAGTGAAATCTGACTGGCTATTACTTGTCTGTATAAATGACAGTGCAGTAAGCTTCAGTGGTGATCTTGAGGGACTCCTGAAATCTAGAAAGCACAATCCCCTGAATGACATAATAGTTACCAGGAAAGAGCTGCCTGTGCCTATTATAAAACACTCATATTCAGCCTTCATGACTAGATTTTTTGTAGGCTCATACATGCAATTTCTTGGAGAGCATGACTTATTCTAAACTAGCTAGATCCAGTCTTACAGCATAAAATTATTCTAGTTCAAGAGAAGGAAACTAAAACACAGCTTTTCTGTTCCAAGTCTCCCTGCACTTTTAAGAATCTACAGTCATACTGAATGATTCCAGATGCCTCATTCATTTTGATTTATTACAATTATCTGATGAGATTTCAAATACTTAATTGTTCACTTTATATATACATATAAAGTAAGAATGATTCATTTCAAACAAGGTAAACAAGTTACCTCACAACTATTGCATACTGTTAGTATCAGGCAAAGAACTCTGCTAACTAAGGAGTCCAGCTATGCCATCACCTTTCTTT
>NW_020448753.1:808963-874921 GCF_003343035.1 Apteryx rowi
AAAAAAAAAAAAAAAAACACATAAAAACCACAGACTCTTTATATGTTTGAAAAACTACTATACATGCTAAGTTTTTTTTTAAAACAGCTATATAAATATTTGCAACAATGCATATATTGTTTGTTGGGGAGCAGTGAGAGCCAACCGCTCCCTAAGGGATGGGGAGCCAGGAGCCAAGCATGATGACAAGGCTGGCAGGGCCAGGGCCTTGCCATCCAGGACCCAGTCCCACAGTACTCAAGCAGGGCAAGCCCAAGGATGGCAGCTGGGGTCAATCAAGAGTCCAGACCATCAGACAAGTTCATAATGATGAGGCAGGTCTGAGGTCAAGCCAGGAGGCCAGCCTGCAAGTCAAGGCTAGGATCAGATCCAGTGACAATAGCCAGGCTAAGACACAGCCCGGTGATTGCCAGCAAAGTCCACAGGGACAGGGCAGTGCTGAGGTCAAGGTCAAGCCAGGAAGACAGTCCATGGATCAGGGTCCAGATCAAGGAGGTCCATAGTCAGGCTCAGATGTGACTGTGACCTAGCTGGAAAAGGAGCTGGAGACCAACACTCCCCCACATAGCTGGGGCAGAGACTGTAGGCCCAGGGCTGAGCTTAAATGGAGCTCCTGGGCCCATGTGCAGGGGTGTGGGTGCAGGCACAAGGTGAGGCCTATTAGGGCAATCAAGGCCTATTAGTGCACTCACAGCCCTGTTATTAAACATACATAGTGTCTCCACTGTGTCTTTAAGATTTAATGTATTTTAAGTGAGTGACTGTTGATTTTTCATTGATGATACAGATGACTTCATTAGCCAAACATTTTTTGTGAGTGTGCGACCAAGTTTATAAATTACATGTGAAGGGGTTATTAGGAATGCTTTGTGAAATAAAAAAAGTTAGAGCTTACAAAGTATGAGGGAGGGCAGAAGTCTTCAGGACTCAACTAGAGCAAATGCCTGAAGCAGCAGATTGTACAACCTGCATTTGAAGGCACCTTGAGGTCATATCCAACATGACCAATGACTAGTGTATCAGACTGAGATACAATGAGAAAATGTCTCAATAAAGCCTTCTCTAATGAGTGTTCTTTGACATGAAAAAATAAAAGAACAAAACACCCAGACCTTTTTTTTTGATCTTGACTCATTCTTAAAACAATCTATGGAATAACCTATTAGCTCCCACCTATTCGGTGCATTTTAACATCTTGCGCTATTTCCATCTTCAGGCTATCATTTTCTTTTATCATACCAGCAGTGGTACCATTTCTTTGTGCAAATCTATCAGATTATGGTGATTCAATTGTTACTTCTGTTGAGCATGACTATAATGTTAAAAATACACTAGTATTTGGTGGTCTGTATGACACAAAAAATATTTAGTGCATGATCTAGCAGCCTTTGCTGAAATAGGTCTGTGAGACCACACACAAGAAAAAGGTTGAAGAATAACCCATATAATAAGTAGCTTAGACACTATACCATGATTATAATAGGAGGCAACTTTTTCTTCAAGTGCACACAGTCTTGATAGAGTTCTGGTATCCCTCTAAAAGGGGATATTCAACTAATGGGTCAGATTTTGTAATGCTGCTGGTTCTATTTTTGTGCAGTGTTCTTAGGTTGAAACATTACAATGTAAAACCAAGGTCATGAGGTACCCTTGACTGTACCAGTGAAGCACACTAAAGTATATTATCAGCTGTCTGATCCTCAGGCATCTGCTGCAGTCAGTCTGTTGCTCTGGATGCTTGCTTTCGAATGCTTTTCTCACATCTCCCAGGGATTAATACAAGTGATTCTAAAACTTAAGTTTTGCTGACTAGGAACCAGTGACAGAAGAGCTCTACACAGTGTTTTATTCCAAATACAACTAAAAATAGTAGTTATTAACATGATTGGACTATACAAGCCTGGATCTTCCATAATATATATATCAGTTTAATGCTGGTGCAATTCCATTTACTTCAGCAGGATCTGTAACTCCAGAGGAGAATCAGATCCCATAACTAAAACTTTTTCTATTTTTTTGCTGGGCAATTGTACTGAGCTGTGTAGAATGGATTATGAAATCATTATCTGAGACTCATAATCTATCTGTGCTGTATCAGCCTATGGTTGCTGTCGAGCAACTGTAACCGGACCCCAGCAATTCTCCGTTGTTGAGAGGGCATCCCCACGAGGCTACTCCAGTGAGCTCTGGGGAAGGAGGCGATCCTTAGGAAAAAAAGTAATGTGGCAAGGGCACAGCTGCAGCCCAGATTTATCCAGAGTCTAGAACAGCCTCTTTAAGTTATCAAGAGACAACTCTAAATAGTGAAAACACTGATTGTTCTAACTTTGCTAGATTGCAAGACAGCTACAGCGTAGAAGAGAAGTAAAACAGCGAAGCTGCTTTGTCCTTTCACGTTCTCCCCAGTATCAGGTTCCCAACTTAGCTTGGATGCAGTAATACTCAGCGTGGATCCAAAACTGAAATGAGTGCTTTATCTGTACTTGACTAGGCGCCAAAACTTCAGTAAGGAGAGGCTGAGTAACAACTTGGCTGTAGGTAGATTGGAGACTTTGCAGTGTTTATTTATTAAATATATCCCATTTTGTGTCTTGTTTGCAGCCTGGCAAACCAAAAGGGAGTCAAACTTTTTTTCTCTACATCTCATTACTGAAATAATGAGTATGGCTTTTTTTTTCTTTTTTCACCTCAACATTATTACTGGAATAATCTGCCAAGCAAGCGACTGAGCTGCCTTACCTTATGACAATCTTTGCCAAGAAAAATTTAGAGGCTGCTAATTTAATGGAAAATATTATAGATGCATTCGTTTCAGACATAAATTTTGTGTAAAAAGATAGACATCTAACGGGAAAAAAGTTTGTGTTCATATAAAGGAGCTTTGTCTGCTTTACTGTTTTTCTCAACGTCTCTTTTGTATCCGAAGTAGTGCAGAGCACTATATATGACAGACAGTTACATGAAGGTACCCACCTCTTACTGAAATGTGGATATAAGAATGATAGCACCTTTTCTGCTTCCTTAAATATTAAATAGAAATACCAACATAATTATTACAAATACTCTTTTGGTAACCAAAAGATGATAAAAAACAGTCCATTTAATGCTGTGCAAAGCAAGGTTGGGGGTATGCCTGTGAGGAAGGAGCAGTGTAAGTAACTCACAGTCACGGCAGAAATGTATTTAAAAAATGTAAACCTTATCAGCAACAAAAAGATAACTGAATTCCATGTTAATTTCAACCAGCTAACAAATGAAAACAATCGGGCTCGACCAACAGAGATGACAAACAGTTTTTTAGTTCCTAGAATATTTTTACATGCTAAAAATAGGCATTTCTCACTTTAATTGCATGAGAAACTACAAGCTGAGGATCAGTAAAAGGTCATAAAAAGGTGCGTGGCTTGAAGATTAAAAAAAGCAACAGAGCAGACATATCAGAATGAAAAGTTATGATAAAGATGTGTATATTAGATATTCTTCAGAGCTGAGTTAACAGAGTTGCTTTAATTATGTCATAAATTCAAAGTTAGAGCAATAATATGTGTGAGGCAATATTAAAGGTTAAAAAAGCCAGATACCATGGGGTTCACTGACAGTGCAAACAAACTATGTTCAGAATCATAAAAGTGAAGATTTACAGATAAAACGTCTTATAACCAGTCCCAATTTCCACTCTTTTCATGATAATTCCAAAAGGATTAGATAGGAATGAAACAATATTCTCCTCGTAGTAGTATAATAATATCATTTAATTTCCTAATTTTATGTAACAATTAAAACTAAATTTACAGATCTGTTTGCTTCAACCAAAAAGAAAAAATTCTCAGCTTCAATGCAGGCATTTAGTAAGTGACATCATCCTCAAAACATGAAGCTTCTTTTTATTCTTCTCAACCCACATGGCTGAGAAGGTCCTGCTGTTCTTCTACTGAAATATTCTCAAGCTGTTTTAATGATTTCAGAGGCCTGTTTTCTCTTAGCATATATGGCCCTGGAAATGCATAAAGACATTGCAAAAATGTATAGAGGTCCCACGTTTTGCTAGCATATTAGAATATAGACAAATAGCCCAGAATCCCTAGATTCAGAGTATAATGTTGACTTGAAGCCACCTTCATAAACCAGGCCTTTGGAAAACTATTTACAAAGGCTCAACTCAGGACCTGCTCTGCAATATTTTTTCACTGTGGTTCACACTGTTTTCATTTTGTGTGAGTTAACTTCACTGTTTTAAGCAAGACTTTTACTCAGGAAGGAACTTTCTGGATTTACTAGGCTACTTCTCACTAATGTGTAAGATTTAACTTGGTGGATAGCTAACTAAGTCTTGAGTTTCAAGAAGAGGATTTACATATGAGCAACTATGATCTGTTTTACAAATTTGTATTTCATAATTCACAGTAGGTGTGATCTGCTCTATATAGATGGAGCATTGCTTCTGTTTTCAAGCTTCTTGAATTGATTATTCATAAAATCTTGTGGTGCATTAGACATTAGTCTAGCTTTAGAGAGTCTAGCAATAGTTCTCTGGAATACATAGTTTACCTTAATTCTTTAAGTAAACTCATTCCTGGTATGAATGCAGAAGGGGTTTCCATTTAACATTTGACCTTCCAAAATATGTTTGCCAGTGCACTTTCTTCTCAAAAGACTTTCCTTCTCACACTAAATGCATCAAATTCTGCTACTCAACTTGAAAATAGCACATAAGCCTATTTCTTAATTGTGTTGGGTGGTTCCTTAATGCACCCTGTGTTTCGAGAACCACACGATCCCCCTATATGTTTCTGAATCTCTTCTTTGGAGCCAGGGTTTGGCATTGGATGTGTGTGCAGGGATATGGGTGCAGAAGGGTTGGTGGAAATGCTCTAGTGTACAGCAAAGAAAGCCTAGCCTAGAGACAGATGTTGCACAATACACATCATTCTCTTGCTCTGGAAAAAGCAGGGGTCCTGTAGGATAAAATGAAACATGATTATGCAGTTAAGAACTTTAATGATGTTACTGTGATACATGCAGGTTGAAACTGAGTTAAGAACACGCAGGGTACCATCATTCTGGCCTTTCATAACCTCAGGGTGTTTTGACATCTTTTAAATGTGTATCTGCATGTCTGAATAGTCAAAAAGAAGCAAGCCAACCCTGAGTGCTGCTGGTGTGGTGTTTTTTAGACCAGTGGCTGCTTGAGAAGAATAGTGCTGGATTTTCATAGGTTTACTGTTATATGCACACCTACCACTGGAATTCCTTAAGTATGCATTCAGCAGCAGTGGATGTATCCAAGCATCAGGGTCATACAGAAGCTGTTTCTCTGGTTCTTTCTATTTTGTAATTTGGTATGCAATTACTTTTTGTTTCTTCTGACAATTTTTCTTCCCATGTGGTCTCTCAGGAACGGCTAGAAAACCCACTTACATGTTGTGCATGACTTCAGAGTTACACACAGTGCACAGATTCTTGCCCCAAGTATTCCACAGAGGTTGTGATCTGTAACTAGATCCCCAGCTTGCTGTTATCAGCGCCATAACATGACAATGTATCACTACTCCTTTACTACAGAAAAGTGGCTTAAAAGTGGCTCATGCTATTATTAGTTATAAAACAACTATTATTAAAATTACAGGATTAAGCACTATTATATCCCAAACTGGAAGAATTACAAATGATTAAAGAGAAAGATGTTTCTTCTTGGATCTTCCTGTAACTTGACCAAGCTGCATTAAATAGGAATAGAAGCGAAGTGTCATGATCTGCTCTACTGCTCAAGGAGAGCTCATTCATAGCAGGGGAAATAAAAGGGTACCTGATGAAAAGGCATACTAACTTGGGAAATAGGAGGGACAAGTCAACCTGAAGTATGGGTTAAGTAATAAGAAGCTTATTTTTGAATGCAAAATATTAAGTGATTAATTAAAGATCTTAGTCTTTGGTTAAGACTCTCATTGTCTTTCAGAACAATTGGAAACGCTGTATGAATTTCTTACCCACCAAATGAGCAATGAGACTTCACACTTGTGAGGCTTTTTTTCTCCCCAACCGTTCACAACCATTAGTTAAACATTACAACATCTTGGGAATGCAAGAAGATAAACAGGATCACTGTTGAAGTGCAGTCTCTTGGGTAGAAAACAGGAACTGCTTAAAAGCTCTCTTAATTCTATTTGGCCAATATTTTTTATACTAGTTCTTCTAGGAAGAGTTTACACGAATCATAAAAATCAGGAACACAACACCTATAATGTAATTTTTAGGAGAACTGTCAGCAAAGTTCCTTGTTCTGTGTCAGATACAGATGGGCAGAACAGAGTGTTTATTTATAATCCAAAAGGGATTCAAAATGAATTACCTGCACTGTTGAAGCATCACTGGTCTAGCTGGCAAATGATATCAAGCAGCACTGCCGCTGCATATGGATTTCAGAACTACAGGTATTTAGTCTTCAGGGTTTCTCTAATTCCAGGTTGATGATACAGTGTATTATATACTGAGGACTGTTACTTAACTTGCATAAAAGTAGATAGAGAAGAGTCACCTGAGAGGATGATGTAGAAATTATATTTGCTTACAGCATCCATTATTATTCAGAAAATGGGGAAAAAATCTCTCTCTGCTCAAAGATAAGGTTTGTTTTTCCTCACTAGCTTCGTACTTCATAATATCTTATTACAGTAATTATGGGAGAACTCAGCATCAGATTATTAGTACTATTACCAGCTTTAATAGGAGCACTTTGGATTAAGATCTATTAAAAAAAAGTCTTTCTTTAAGATTTAGGCCGCTGAAAGTCTAGGCATAATCATATCATAAACAACCATCTGTACGTTTGTCATACTAGTAAAAACAAGTCATCTAGAAGGTTTTATCCATGTGAGCTTGAAAAAGGCACAATACTGGTATCTAGCAAAGAATAGAAAAAAGGAGGTTGTATGTGAAATTAAGAAAAAAATCAGGATAAACAGAATAAATAGAAGGATATATAGAATTAACTGATTTCTGCATTTAGAAAAAGGATGATATTATTTTTCAAAAATCAGTCAATTTTTTTTTATCTCTAATGTATACCAGGATGAAACACACAAACTGCTAGGGTCATGACTGTTTTCTGGAGAACAATATGTTTTCAGTGTACAGTTACCTTCACAGTGGGAAGAGCAGTAAAAATGATAGCAAATGGAAAGTACATCAAGCATGTATTTTCATATTTTAAGTTGGGAATGACCTTGGGTGTTGCCTGATCCTACTGTTGTTACAAATGTTCATACAGTGACTAACGTTGACATTGGAACATTCAGAAACAAATACATTAATTAGTCAACTCGATGAACAGGTTTGTGGTCATGGAACTCCTGGCAGCCTACATGAGTTACTGAAAGCCCCATGCATTTGATTTGAAATGGAGACCTGGGATCTGGGACCTCCGTTGTGTTGCCTCCTGTAACTGACCCTTTGCACATCTGCAAATTGTGTTGCAGACGGCCCTGAAGACTGAAAGCTGCTTAGCAATACCATGACCGACAGCCAAACTGTTCTGCGTGAGCTCCCTAAAGGGAATGATTCCGCAAGTCTGGGCAGGTTTTCAATCTGAAGGAAGGATAAGGAGGCACATTACCCAAACGCCTTCTCTATCCTCCTCTGGCAGATACAGAAATCTCTTCCCCGTGTACATGTATAAAAGGAAGGCCTCCCTTTTTGTCTGGGTGTGCAGGTTTCATTTCATTTAATGGAATTAAGCATTCTGCTGCTGATACAGGAAAGTGCCTTTTGGCCAGTCCATTAGCATCAGTGAAGATACTTGCTAATTTTTCAGGCCCGCATATCTGAGCACCGAGACTGCTAGAAACACCAACTCTAGAATGTTGATAAAGCTTCTGAATTTCTAGACAAAATTTATCCAGAAAACAAACTCAGTTATTAGAATACATGACAAAGGTTTATTAAAGGAACATTCAGGTTGCAAGCTAAGCACTCCAAAATTGGGAAATGATAGAGATAACTTTGCTTATACAACCTTAATTTAGGAACTTCGTGGACAGAATTACAATAGCCTTCGATTAAATAATTCAGTACTATTTTTTTTCCACCCTTCTTTGAAGTGAATCAGGGTTGCATGCTAATACAATGTTTACCTTGTCGCAAAAGCTGGGAGATAAAGAGACAGAAGACTGCAGGAAAGAGAAAGGACAATTTCATGGCTCAGAGGCCTGAATGTTGTCCTGGGTAACTGACGTCTACCCCTGTCTGTGTCACAAAATACCTGTGTGACAGCAGACATGGCACATTAACTAAACGTTTCACAGGTGGCAACTAAGTGTACATGCTTCATTCCTGAAGCTTCCACATTTGAGACATTTTCAGAAGTGAGGAGTGATCGCAATTACCCTGAAGCGTGCCAGCACTGGAGTTACTCAGAAGAGAGGTCACAGGAGCTTCTTCTAAGCAGAGGATCATACTTGGAAACTGTTGCATCAGTTTTATTAAGCTGTCCCAATTAAACTAAGTGTGTGTCTAGCTAGGCAGAGGATGGCATTTGGCTTCAAAACTGTAGGACCAAACGATTAAAATTTGGTAAAGTCACAAGCAACAAACCACAGCATCATCTAAAGGAAAACACTGGTAAATAATACATGATGCTATAGCCGTCTTTGGAATACCTCTAGACAGTGGGAGATATGACTGAGTGAGGAAGACAGGGAAATTTCTGTCTTTCCAGTGTTAAAAAGTGTATCACTGATACAGCATAGGCTGAACACCAGGGTTCTCAAAAGTATAACAAGTTTCCCCATGCTAATCATTCATTTAAAACTGAGGCTGCTCAAGTGCATTTTCTACTAATATTGACCCTAAAAACCAAAATTCCTGCATCTAAAGCTTCATATCTGCTTCACATACTTTCCCATCCTAGAATTATATCCAAGCATACTGACTCTTTAGTTCTAAAAACTTCTTTCTGAAATTCACCCCACCCTGTAACTCAGAGAAGAGCTGAGTAAACCAATCAGCACATACTCAGCTTTAAGGTTATGAGTTATTCTATTGCAGTCAGCCTTTCCGCATCTTGGGTGTGATGCTGACCTCAGCAAGAGCATGGTACCTTGTTAATGCACAACTTACCTGTTGACATTACTCTTACTCCTCTCCACCTCCGCCTCTCTCAAAAAATTCTAGATCCTAATAACAGTCTTAGCTGACATCAGCAGATACTTTCAGATGCATCAGTAAGGAGACACAACTGATGAAACATAGCTGAGACTATATAATGGAGGTCAATATATCTACTGGTCGTTCACAGTCATGCATATAATCTTATAATTGTTGACTGATCTGTGCAAATCTAGACGTAGAGCTTACAGGTTTTGAGGACAGCTTGAAAGACTCAAGTTTTTATTTGTTTTGCTTTCTTTTTACAAAATAACTCAGTAGAAAATTGCTCCCCAAATAATTATTCTAGACTAGTTGGAGACTGATCAAATGTAATGTATGTCAATGTTTTCCAGTGCATTTAATACCGTATAATTAAAAACACAGACTCCTTGGCAATATTAAGCTTGTCAAAATCAAATCTGAAACTCCTGTTTTGTTTTTCCATTTAACACCTCTCTTTCGGGGTTTTAAACCAAAACCCAGCGGACCTATACTTATCGTGGAAAATGGGGGAGTGAAAAGTGCTAGAAGTTGTCGAGCAGAGTCCGAGGATCCCTTTGTACAACCCATTCTTCCTCCCTTTAGGTCTCTGAGAACACAAGTCTGAATGAAACTTTCACTGTTTGTAATAATACCCAGTTTTACTTTTGGGCTACCCCTGAACAGAAACAATTTGTTTCTGAAAAACTATAAAACAGGGTATGAGAGAAAGACTGTCTCTAGCTAGTCACTAGCTTCCCCATCTAGAGTGAGTTTAAACAAACCAGTTAAAGTGGCATCTAGTTAAAGAAGTCACTTGAAGGTGTTCTCCTAAAATACAATCCAGTTTATTTTTATTACTATATCCTAGACAGCTACTGGTTTAACCAGGTCAACACTTCGCTCTTGCACTCGGGAGTGTGACTGGATAAAAGAAGTAATTTTGTGTTTGAATAAAGACAAGGCAGAAGCCACGTCGTACGTGATGTGACAGTGATCCATGCAGGACGAAATTCAGAAAGTGCAGGGGCCATTTCACCCTGTTCGTACCATGCGGCACAGACTGTGTGAATTCCAATAGATCTAATTTCAAGTTAATTCCATGTTTATACTTCTGGTGCTCATCTGTTGCACCAAGAAAAGATCATTTGAAAAATGGGATACTTGTTAATACTAGCTAAAAAGCTCATTCAGCTCATCAAGTAAAGCAAGCAAAATGATTACTGGCAGGAACAACAGCCATATGCTTGACCTTTATCCATTCTCCCCTTCTAGCTTCACATTCAGCACTAGGCTGAATGCATTCTTAGGAGACACGTATTTGGAAGAAGGCGGCTATTTTAATTCACTGTGCGGTTTCTCAGCATAGTGGGTCTCTAGGAATATTTCCTTTCACGTCAATCCCTGTAAGCATTTTACAGAGCATAGTCTGTTCTGGGAAGTCAGTAAATCTGAATTCATGTTTTAAAGTTTTATCATGACTCAGAACGTAACATGCAGAAGGCAGATAGCATAGCTGAAGAATAAAGCAAATGCAACCTATGTAGTCCTGCTAAAGATATTACTGGAATATTTTACATTTTCCATGCACTCAAATTAAACCTTTTATACAAGCAAAGTAATCCAAAACCATCTGGCACCACAATTTGGGATTTCATAATGCTTTAATGCAAAACATGTGAGCAGGATATCCAAAATGTCTGTGGCAGTGGGTTGAATTAATAGATGTAGAAAAGACTTAACTTTGCAATAGTTTTGTCAGGTTTTGGTTATGCCCAGTCAACTAATACCTTTTACCACTGTTGTTCAGCAAGGATAACTTCTGCACTGTTACCATTCCTTGCCTGACTGTTTTCACTTCACTATGCCTGAATTCAGAGGAATAACCAAGATCAGAGAGGAGGAGGCTGAACTATGAAGCCAGATCCTTGGCCTAACTGTTCTCTTGAAGTCCTTTCCAACCCTGCATTTCTATTTAACAAGCAATGGGAATAACCATGACAAAAGATCACTTTCAGTTCAGTCCTCCTCTTTCCTCCTCTTTCCTCCTCTCAGGGCTGAATCCTACAAGTCACCACTGGGTGACCAGGCAAATACTGGTTCTGCCCTAATGGAAGCCCAGTGTTTGCAGAAGCCTGAGTGGGTTGCAGCTGAACTGATTCCTTACATATTTAAGAAGCACATATTCTCTCTCTCCTGACTGTGTCTCTCCAAGATATGCTATGAAAAGTTCTGCCAATACACATTTTATCTTTCCAAATTCTTTGGGGTCCCAACCAGTTATCTTCCCCATGTTGATTCTTTGTTCTTCTCTAGAGCAAAGGAAACTGGGCATTCAAACCTGACCCAAGCTCTGTTACAGGAGTACTGTGCAGCCACAACTGTGCCCAGCTGTGGGGGTCCTGACAATGGGCACAACCTTGTTAGACCAAGGTTGTTTCCAACTCCTCCAAAGTTCAGAAAATCCAAAGTTTGGTGACAACTTAATTAAAAATAGACCTGAAAGAAATCAGGAGAAATGATGAATTCAGAATTCTGATTATCCCACCAACCTTGCAGCAGAACAGAAGCACTTTATCCTGTGTTATTTTGTATTAATCCATTCAATGCCCTGCTTGATTGGTGCTGTGAATTCTGTTGGTCACTTGGTCTGCTGGAAGATGACCCTTCTCTATTCTAACTTAGGATTTTCTTAGCACCACTCTACCAGTATCATGTATACAGCATCACCCCAATATAACATGATGTCACCTGAGGATGGAGAGGCTCTGATATTTCCTGCTCTGCTGATGGTTTTGGGACATGTTTGGGATGCTCTCACATTATGGCAGTCCTGCACTATCATTTCATCCCCCTTGGCTATTGGCAGTAACTTTCTGGCTACCCCAGCATGGAGAAAAAAAGTGTTCCAGCCTTGAACATAGAAGCCCTAGGATTATAGATGCAAAGGGGAACTTTATACCTCTACTGTCTTTTCTGACCTATACCCTACATTGTTCAGCTTGATCTGGTGTATTTTCTAAAGAGCATCAGTGACCTTCAAAGTCCCCAATATTGGTCAGAATAAGCATTCTGAGAACCAAGCAGTTGAAGAGAATCCAGAAAACTCTTCACTGAATGTTCACTTCTAATTTACACCAGATGTTAGCAGCATAGGAATGAAACTACAGTCAACTGCTGACTTGTATCTCATAAAGTAGCATGACTATATCTGCATATACCTGTGACCTCCAGATCTTGTTTGCTTATGGAGTACAATTAAGCTTTTAATTATGTGGGTAGGGACTTGATTGTCTACACAAAGATTTCAACCCTGCCCTATGCCAGAGCTGCCCCTTCCCTTTCCACTGTTCTCTCCTCTGCTCCTAAGGCATGCATCTTCCTGCAAATCCTATTAATGCCCCTGCTGTCCCATGGCTGCTCTTGGCTGTGGGGTATCTCCTGTCCAGTGCAGAAGCAGCTACCCTGGGTGGCCTCCTGGTCACACAGCCTTCTGCCTGTGCGCTGCCTTCTTGTAAGAGAGGCAAAGAAGATGAGTTTTTGTGTGCACCCCTGGCATATCAAAGGCGGGGGTTTTATGGGGTTTAGGCCATCCTCTCTTTGAGGACTACCTCTTGTACCTTCTTCTACTTCATTTCCACAAATGCTTTTTCATGGGTTACCTGAGACCCTAACCACAGACTTAGGGGCATAGGAGGACTTCCTCCCTGCTGCACAAGCGTTCTCTGACTCTTCTCCTCTTCCCTTCCCATTTCCTGACCCTCCCTGCCCTTAGATAAACTTTTTCATATTCCTCAGTCCTGGTGCTCTCATAGAAGAGGTGGATCCTAGCAAGATGGGGTTGTGGCATCCCTAACAAGAGAGGAAATCAAGGAGCACTAAGTGTAAGAACTCTGTGGAACAGTGCATACCAGGGCAGTCCTGAGTCTAGTGGTGGAGCAGGAGTGGATTTTGCATCCTTGACAACAGAAGTATGGTAGCACAGAGCAGCATGAGAGAGCTGGGCATGAGGACCTTTTGCGCTTGCATGGGGGTAGCAAGGATGTGGAGAAGCCCAGTGTAAGGGGTCAAGGAAGCGTGGATAATGTATATGTTAACATGCAGCCTTCCAAACATATTTGAAAGTTATGTCTTCAGCAAGGAAAGGTTTCTCAATCAATTCTAGATTTTACAGATAATGCAAGTGTTTTATTCTCTTTGCAGGCTCATCTTTTCCTTCAGAAGTTTTGCTTGTTTGACACAGTAGAAGCAGAAAAGCTCTTTCTTCTTTCCTTCCTTTTTTCTCCACTAGAAAGTAGAGAATCACCCCATGAGTTCTAGGTGGTTTAGCTAGTGATGCAGTAAGAGGACTTATAGCCAGGCCCCAACTGGTCAGAGAAAGGGCTGGGAAGCCCTTTGAGAGCTCTTGTCCCACCCACGTACAGGTCAATCACAGTCTGGATGGACTAGAAGGATTTTGTGGTTCCAAAACTATTGCCAGCTATCACCTTACGCTTTGAAATGTATACAGTATGCAATAGGCCAATGCTGTGTGTGAACGTGAGAGGCAGCTTTACCCCGGCAGGGTGGAGCCCTGCCGGGGTAAAGGATAGAGGACTCACCTGGCACCAAGCCCTTTTAGGCCAATTTCCAAATTAAGAAAACCCTGTAATAATGTCAGTAAAGTCATCATGGCAATTAAATGAATCTGGGAGTGCAGGACTGAGATCCTTATGGCAACTTCAAGCCTCCCCTGGGCATGCTGAAAAGCACATCATGATTGCTCAGTTGTGTCGGGTAAAAAAAATCAGGCAAAGGGTAAATAAAGGCAGAAACCTATTTTCTCCAGTTCAGTTATGCCTCTGTTGAAGCCTTAGGCAGCTACTTCTTATTTGTGAGAAGTGCAGTTCACCCGCCCAGCAGCCACACTGGTTTGTATTTCCACGTTTGGTATGCGAATGGGCAGAATGGATTAGGAATGCCAGCACGGCCTGCCATCACACACGGGTGCCACACCACTGCCGTGGGGCAGAGACGCGGGTCTCCCCTTTGCCTCCAGCTTCCCAACCACTTGTCTACCACCAGAGGATGCAATGGGGGACTCAAGTTTGGAAATGTTGTTTCTCTCAAATCTGCAAGCCTTCCTCCTCTCAGCTCTCCTCTGCAGCTTCTCTCCTTGTCCCTAACTCGAACAAGCCACCCCAAATTCTTCGTTGTCCATCCTTGCCAACTTTGCTTTTCTAGTAGTCTCCCAGAGAACAAGCTACACCAGCATTAGTAGTTTTAACAGAATGTTTACTGATACATCTTAGTAGTTACTTTATTCCAGAATAAATTCTATTTCTCAAATTAACAGTATGTAATTATCCAACTTCAAGCATTTTGTTATTTGGTTTCTATAAAGCTGTGTTTATAACACCTTGAACCCTAAAATAGCTGCCAGTTTACTGTCCCTGTTGCCAAGTCATGGCTAGGGAGAGCCTAATCCATCTTCTTAGGGCCGGAGTGTGCTTCCCAAAACTGTGAGCCCTCGTGTCAGCCACAAGAGGGAGGACGTGACATGCACTACACCGAAGTTTCTAGTTTACCAAAGAAGTTTCCAGTTTACAAGAAACTAGTTTACATTAAGATTCTATTTTAGTCTATAGTCTAACTATTTCTAGTTTAGTCAAAATTGGTGCAAGAAGTTGGCTGACATTTGTAGTTAAGTTTAAGAATAGCTTATTTAGGGTTGCCATAAACAGATTCCAAATTGACATAAGCTAAACCAAGTGTCTTTACAGAAGTGTTTATACCAGTTTAACTAAATTGGTTGAAACCTCCATGGAAGATTAACCAGGGGGACCCTTGTGTTTGGATAAACACTAAGACTGAAATACACTAATTTAGCTTAGAATAGAAATGTAAAAGTCTGGTTTAACTTCAAAAGTAAACTGTGTACTGTATTCATCATCAGCTTCACAGAAAGTCCCTCCTGAAGAAGAGACTACTCATCAATTGTTTCTATTTGAATATTTCTCATTAATTTCTGTTGTTGAATCTGCCTTATACAAAAAACCTCATGACACTTGGACATTGTGTGAATGCCGTGACACAGCAGAAGGCAATGGAGAAGAGATGTTATAGTGCTGGGATATTTGAGAGCCTTGCATTTAAAGCACAGTTTGTAGCAGACTTTATGGTCAGTCTCTTTAAAAAAAACTAGTCACAGTAGTACTTGTTTTTATGCTGGTGTTGGGGTGTTGCTGGTGTGTTTGTTTGCCGGATTCTTCTAGGACAGAGGGGAAAATCAATGTTCAGAGTGACTCAAAGAGAAAGGTTTTGCTCAGCTTCCTAAGGTGTGGATCCGTAGAATCCCTCCTGGATATTCTTCCCATCGCTGGCTTCTCTCAGCTGGGAATGCCTTGTTCCTCCCTTTCATACACTTCCTCTTAGGCTTTGTAATCCACATTGCCCCAAGGAAGTGCAGCTGTCATGACGGTTCACAGATCAAAATTCAGCCTTTAAAGTAGCTACGGCTTGATCCATGTATTACTTTGAAGATTATGACCAAAGCCTTAAACTGGCATCTGAAATATGAAACTTCAGCATTTGATGAGGCCCAGGAAACCTGCACAAGAGGCAGCTATTGCATCCAATATGATGTGATTATAAAGAGAAGCAAAAGCAACTAGCCCTGCATCAGAAGTGAGTAGCAGTGCAAAGTAAAGTCTGAGAGAGTCTGAAGCAAGATTAAAGATAGATGATTTTAAAAGGAAGGAGGGAAATTCTGACTGCAACATCAAACAGACGCAGAAGCTAGAGTGTTCTGAGGACGTGAACGCCGAGAAGCCAGGCAGTAGCGCTCACCGTGTTTAGGAGCTACTCTTAGCAAAGCAAAAGACAGAGAAAGAGCGAGCGGTGTTGCCCTGGCAGTCAGAGGATGGTGAGTGGGATGCCTCGAATACGCAGGACGTGGTGAGAGTCAACCTTACACAGCACGGTGTGGATGCAGCCGGCACTAAATGGAGGAAAACACACTGAGAAGGGTTTTAGCAGTGACAGTCACGTGTTAATATTCATAAGTTTCTTTTGAGTAAAAGAAGAACATTTGTTCTTGAAACTTCCATTAAAAGAAAGTTTTACCTACATATTTATCAGCATAGTATTAGAGTGCCAAAGGTGAAGCCACGGGTGTACCACATCAAAGCAGAAAGAAAAAATGAGCAAGGAGCAGTCATTCACAGTATCAGTGAAGCAGCATACATTTCAATATCAGCATAAAGAGAGATGCTAAGTTTAAGGACGGACCAGAAATAGCCCAATAAGTTGCCACTGAATCAACAGTTTCTGATGGAAAACTGTCTTGGTCGGAAAAGTTTCAGAAAGCTTAAATTGTTATATTGAAAGTGCTGGTTTTCACTTCCCCATTCTATAAATACCGAGTGCTCATCATCACTGACATTACAAGTTTATTATAATTCTAAATACGATTGTACTGTGACTCATTGGACAGACCAAATGACAGAAAATGTAAATTGACAAAACAGAAGGAGATTCAGGTATTAGAATTATTCAGTTCAGCGTATACTTTATGGAGGTTCCCATTAGAAAATATATTAAACTTTTGTTTTCTGGTACTTATCACTGACTTGTGTAATTTAAAGTAAAGTCACTACACCTTAGTTATACTCTGCATATTCACTGTCTTATGTTCTACACATTACCAGTTGAATGAATGTCTTCCCATCTGAATGCTAAAGGTGACAGCCTGAAGTGCAGAAAAACGAATGAGTCAGATTTTATATTTTCTGTTGGTTGTCATTCGTGCAGGAACAAAACTGTAATCGGCTGACAGCAAATGGTGGTAACCATGTTCATCCAGCTAGTCCTAGTCCATCCATAAGGCTTCTCCACAGCGCGGGGTAGGATTCAGGAAGGATTCAGGAAGGAGTGCATTTGAGATGGCAGGTCATCACGTAGGTGATAAGGAGCAATTTACCTGTCACAGCAGAGGGCCTGGACCTGAGGTCCAAGGAAGCTCTTTCTAGCTCTATGCCCTAATTTGGACAACAATATAGATTAACTCGGTCAGCTCAGTTACTGTGAATGAAATAATCACAGCAGAGAGAGTTCACAGCAAGTTGTTAGTGCCAGAATAACTACATCATATACAGACATATTGTAACCTTCTGTTGAAGGGGCAGTTCATAGATGACTTCCAAGAAGTGAAGTTCTAATTTAGAAAAAAGATGTTAACTGCTTAGTGGTCGTACTTTTGTTTTGACTAGGTATTTATTTTATCTAGTTATTCAACAGCCAGCTGCACTGATGGCCTGTCAGGCTTGACTCCCAGCAGCTGAGAGGAAAAATATGAAAAGCAGCTCAGTTTTTCATCATGACATTTTTTTTTTACTTCAACACTGGCCGTTAGACCACAAAATAACCACATCTGGTTGATCCTTTCATATAGCATCCTGTATGTTGCATAGGTGAACAGAATTGCTCCAGAGATTGCTCCATCAGAGGCTGCACAATTGGCACAAGAAAACAGAACTTCTTCCATCTTGCTATAACAAATTGAGGGAGGAGGGGAGATGGGCTAAGAAGTGAAAAAGGCAGTACAGGTATAAATATCCTTGCTTGTTTCCCAGGCCTCTCCTCGCAGTCCCTCACAAATACACATTTGGGTCATGGACTCTACCGCTCAATAAGCACAAAAGTGAGAATGTCTCTGAATACCATCCACGTCCTCCAAAACAGCTCAGCTGGTTGTACCATGGCAACAGCTCATGCATGATACAGTCATACCAGCTCCAAAGACCTCTTACAATATAGTGTCCTCTATCCACATGTGCAGCTGTGCTCACTAAAGAATTACAGTGCCTCTCATCTGCACAAGTCCAGATACAGTTTGTGGTTTATGGATTGCAAGTACTTGGCTGCAGAAACTTCCACATGTTCTTCATATCCTTGTAGTTGGAATTTTTTAATCTACAGCCATGACAGCTAGCTCCGGCATTCCAGTACCAGCACTGAGCACAACACTGAGACAATAGCATTGGGTTTGCTTTTTTAAAAATGCTCTAAATTCCACATTTTTCTGAGAAAGACTTCAGTGTCAGTGGACCTTTGTGATTTGGGATTTGAATTAAGTCATCTGAAAGTGTGACTTCAGATGTTCAGTCCTTTAACTCCCCTCCTCTATCCCCCACTATTAACTTTAGTAATATCCATCAGAAGAAATACAGAGGAAAATCAGAGGATATAGGACAGCAATGAGAATATGAGGCAAGATCCCAGACTGGCTTGTTTTGTCTTCAACAGAAATTAAAGCCTTGTTCAGACTACCCAACGAAGGAAAACTTTAAGAGTCTGCTCATAAGGGAGTCAGAGAAACATTTCTAAAAATAATCTTGGATAGGATTTGAATGTACTGGCTGGTACTGATAAATCAATAGAGCATCTGATATATTCTGTTTGGACAAGTGAATAGCAACATTTGTATTTTAATAAAGAAAGTTTCCAGGTCTTCATGTAAAAACGCAGAATACAAGTTGTATAGAGGTCTGAAAAAAAAATAGTTATATTCTGGGTATCATTTTTTTTGTCTTATCTTGGATTGCAATAATAATTCTCATGGTTCTTCTTTATTGATGGCAGTGTGCAACAGTCTTATCTGTTCTCCTTCCAATTCCTTCCCAACTCCCATATGTGTTGTCTTGACTAGAAAAGCATGACCCGTGGCTGCAGTTGCATGCAAACGATTGAGCTCAAACCCATTTCTGATTCATCCATACAGGAGTCCTGAGCAAGAATTTTAACATGTTCCTACTTTTTCTCCCTTCTGAGGATCAGCATGCTTTCTCTTTGATACCTTCTTCTTAAGTTACAACAAAGTGAAGAATTCTGCCTCTAAGAGTATGTTTTAATTATGAACAAACGTATGAGTGCTGCCTGGTCCTTAATCAAACATCAGCTTTAATCAGACTACTGTAGGGAACTACTGTGGAGATGCAGAAACCAGTCTTCACTGAAAGGTGTAAAGTCCTGCACTTGTTGAGTATTCAGAGTAGATATGACTATTACTGTTTTCCCAGGAAAGAGTTGAGGGCCCCGCGTCCAGAAAGAAGCTAGTTTATTTCTTCATAAAGATATTTTTAAAAGGTCTAAAACTGCTGAGATACTAAATGAGCCTCTATTTAAATTTCTTGCCCATTAGGTCATAAGTAAATTGTAGGGGCCTTAGTGATCACCATGTACCAGATGAATGAGTCTTACTGAAATTAGAAAAGCCTGATTCTGTGATTATGCATCATTGACAAGGAGGAAAAGTATATAATCTTCTTGAGATGCAGGGGCCTCTACTCATCAAGCCCTATACCATGAATTCCTGAATTCTTCTAAGACAGACTTGCAATTAGTAGAAGGAAGTCTAATATTAGCTCTGCAGCCTCATTAAAGTCATTGGCACTTACATAGATATATGTCGCTCTGTCTCAGCAATAAGTCTCTAAAAAATCTCAAGTTTATCCATATTGAATCCTTGTAATTGGAAGAACCATTTCAGCTTCATTTTTCAATTACTATTTCTGATTTCTAATACTTACTCTGAGTATTAGAATTACCCATTCACTGCTAAGCGATTTACCGTCATAGGTTTGCATCATAGGTTTGAAACCTTTTTTAAACAATAAAGAGCAATACAAAGCTGTCACCCCCAATTGTAAGTAAATGCAGGTAAGCCATTGTCCCCAAATGCATAATTTCTGCATTTATGACATTTGCTTGTTACATTATGGCAACCAGGCAAATAAGAAGGAAGCTGGAGAGAGTGTGGGTAGCTACCCATATTACTGTCAGCGCATGTATGCAGCACAGCCTACTTCAGAGAGGCTCCTTCCCTTTTCTTGGGATACCCCATGAGTCACCGCTGACTGTGCGTTATTCCCATGCCCCAGAGGCTGCATGTGTAGGCTCATGTCACTCGCTCTGTTGCATCAGGGAAAACATGTTCAAGAGAACTGCTGTCGTATGCACAGTCACCTGTTGGTGGTTAGGAAATGGGTTTTGATTGCACTGGCTATTGCCCAGCAGTAGGAGTTTTGCAAGGGGGTAACCGGAGGTAAGCACGATGGGCTTAGCAGGCTTGTTTTGTTAGTGTCCTGCCCTTGCCACAAGCAATCTCCTCCATATTCTTCTTTGCAAAGACTTTGGAAAAGCAATGTTTTTGATGTTTGTCATTGTACTGCTTGTCACAGTGATGCATCCATGGAATGATTCTTTGACTATAAGGTTCAGAAACTGGATTTTGGGGGCTCTGAGTTCAGCCATAAGTCAGGCTTCAAAGTCAGGGGATTGGAAGCTCTTTCAAGACGAGATATCAAGTCCTCAGCCAGATCAAATATTTTCACTGAAATTCTAGGGCTAAATTGCTACAGCCTTCCAAGTGAGCCAGTCTGATTTCCTCTCACCCTGCGCAGCAATGTCCTGCACTTGGTGCCTGCTTCTGACAGTCCACACAGTCATTAGCAACAAGGGGGACAGCAGACTCTGTTTGGAGAGTGGAGACTACAACATCAGTTTTGAGAGAGTCTGTAACTGATTTTTCTGGCTCTCCGTACGATCAGACAGCCTGGGTGAGGGAGACAAATCCCTTTAGATCATGCAGTCATCTCAAAATGAACTTATATAAGATACCAGTTTCACATGGGACTATATAACTGAGCAAAACAAAACCTTTGAGCATCATTAAAAGGAAGGGCGTTTTCAGCTTAACCTAAAATATGACGTGTGCTAAAAGCAAGGCTTGGTAGCATATAGAGAATAGCATACACCGAACTTCACTGCTGCTGAGTACAGTACTGTCCTGCTCTGTATTCTCTGCAGGAAGATGGGAATGGCTATGACGGTTGCATAAAAACTGTGATATATTTTGCCAGAGTGCTTCCAGCTGATGGAGTGACTGTCTCTAGGTACCATACCAGGAAAAGAGTCCAAGTTCCTTGACCAGCTGATGCGGAGTGGCTCATGTCTGCATTGCATAGCCCTGGGCCCTGTGTAGTTGTCCTGGATTATTGTTATTGTTGTTTCATTTTTGTCCTCAGCTGGAAATGCAGGAAGTAATAGTTGGCTGTGTTACAGCCTGCCAGAGTTGTGGCTCTATAGGATGACACCAAAGGTATAGATTGTCTGCCTTTAGGCATCTGAAGACATAAGAACTACTGGAATGGTATTAGAGCAACCTTGGTGCAGCCAATGTTCAGATTCTCTCTCGAGGTTGGACATGTCCCCAGGTTTCCTTTCAGTTCTAGGAGGGAACCCAGAGGTGACTAACTTGCATGCCAAGCATGTCGTCAGAGTGCCTAACTCTTGATTTTGGGAAGAACTGCACAGAAAAAATAGTTCCAATAGATACAGTATTTTTTACTTTCTCTCTTTTACCTTAGCAAACTCAGGCAGTAGCCTTTAAAAAATGCCATCTGGGTAGTCAAACACCCTTGCTTCTATTGTTTCTAGCTTTAATGAATACATTCCTCTTGGGTCAAAGCTTTCCATGCTTCGTTCTAGATCAGAGGCCAACTTTCATGTTTGAAAGACCAAGCAAAATGAGTTTTCAGCTGTGAATTATTCAAACGTGGGAGTAGAAAGGAAAGAGACTTTAATGTTGTGATCAGAAATGTTGCTCTCTGCTACTCAAAAGCTCTTTAAATGCTTTAAATTTTCTAAGCAGCTTATAAAGTTTAATCTACTTTAGCCATCTTTTCAACAGTCTGTTTGGATTGAGGAGAATCTGTTCTCAGTGGCTCTGAATTTGGTCTGATTGATAAAGGTTGCTTTTGGAGTCCTTCTCTTTAGCGATTCCACTTTGAAGCTTTATAGGGGTTGGTGCAGATGTGCCACGAAGAACTGGGGATCAGATTGCCTACACTGAGCACTCCTTCACTGAGTTCATCTGCACAGAAGAGAATCTGGATATATAAATCAAATAGCTCCTTCCTCAAGATGGTGCAAAAGCTCTCCTATCTGAATAACTCTATGTTTGTGTGAAAAGGAAATTATGTGGAAAAATATGAATGCCCCCTAAAACAAAGAGATTGAGCATTCAGAAGTTGGTCAATTTGTAAAGGTTGGGCTGCTCCCATGCTAACTTGGCTCTGATTCTGTATTTCCCTGTGTGAGGTAAACCACAGCTGTTACTGTTATTTGCTCTTTGCATATGCCATAAAGTATACAGGATATGAAACGTGGCAGATCCAAAGATGCAGGAGCACCTCAAAGTTAAAGAGTTTCCTGATTTAATACTGAACCAAAGTTAAAATTTCACTTTGAGTTTGGTAGCTTCCCTCAGTACTTGGTTCACAGTACCTCTTTCCGCAGAGAATTACACAGTGCCTCTTCTGGGTACTTGGCTGGAGACGCCGAACCCCTACAAAGCGTCCGAGATGCTGCGCCTGAGTCAGCAGCATGCCTCTGGCCTTGTTAGACAGACTGGCTGAAGAGCGCAAAAATATGCAAATCACAGCAGCTTGCAAGAGCCCAGCTACCCTTATATAAAAAGCCGTAGGGGTAGGTGTCATTGGGAACTTAGACCCAGTCTGAAATAGCCCAAACCGTTCAGGCAGTATAACGAATCACGGATCATGACTTTGAAAAAGACCTCATGTAGCCACAGACGAAGGGCAGACTCGCTCTCCAGTGCCGCAGGTACCTGCCTGTGCCTTTAAAGGCACTGACATTCACTTCACCTCGCCGTGCGCGGTGGGGTCCGGTCGCGTCAGATAAACTAACCGCTGCTGGGCTGAACAACAGACCGCAGGCTGTCAGGCCTGCAGAGGCGCAAGCTAGGTTTACAGTAGGCGTTTTCCGTAAGGTCCTTGAAAAGGTACACCCCGCTCCGAGGAACAGAGCAAGCAGTAATGGCTGCGCTTAGGGACGTGTACAGTAAACAGCCTGGAGAGCAGGTGACAGCTCAGCTAAAGCGCATTTCCAATCTGAAGGGTGACTCCGAGAGTGACTTTGCGAGGTCTGCTTCGGTCTGTCTGCCTTTTGTTCCTCTTACAAACAAGCTTTCCCTCGAACTGCCAAGTCTGCCCCTTCCCCAGAGAGGCTAAAGCCGAGCAGGGCTCCTCCTCACTTATGCTTCACAGGCAGCAATTGAAGATGGGCAAGCGTAACTTTTAACCCTTCCATCGACGAACACTATGAGCCGAGCAGTACCCTTTTTGCCGAAAAAATGAGCATGGCTGAATACACGTGCAGCGATATTCTACACACACACACACACACACACACACACATCTGTGCAAAGGTGTCAGAAATATATACATATGTATGTATATATATATTTTTTTATATAAGGCTGCTTTCATTGACTTGATTTTTATTGTTTTTCTTTCTTCCTAAAATGTGGACACCAAATCCAGCCTCTTTCACAAAGCAGACTTCCTTTAAAAGCTTTTTTAGCCCTCTGTACAAGTTAGAGATAGCCCCAGGAGGAGTCAGTCCCCACTAGGGAAGAAGCTCATGTCCTTGCTCCCAGCGGTGCCAGCAAAACGTGGAACCAGGGGCTCCTCCCACCTTGCCACATAAAGCAAAGCACTGAGCATCAAGGATCCAGTTTCAGCCACAAAGCAGTTGTTATCATCACCAAGGAGTGTCTTTATTCTCATCCTGGCTCTTGACCCGTATCATGAAGATAAATATGTTTTATGGTTGCTTTTCAACATATATTCCTAATGCATGGGATAAACAAGAATGAACAGCCACCACAGCCTAAAGATCCTCATTTCAACAATTTCGGCCTAGTCTGCCACCCTGTATGCAACATTATGTCTTTAATGTAACTTGTACTCACTTAAAAGGATCTAGAATGATAGTATTTTAAGCCTACAATAAGTACACAGCAACTACACACTTAGTCCAAGATTAAAACCCAGAATTTGGTCCTACAAGTCCTTACAGTAACTCAGCTGTAACTGTTGACCTGAAGGACACAAGGATTTCTCCCCCCCCCCCCCTTTTTGCCTCTGGAGAGATGGAGAATTGCTATTACGGCATTTTACAAAGCCAAACAATTTAGTGCTTCCTACTGTGCTTATGAATGTACTCGCTACAGCGTGGCTCACTCTGAAGAATTATTCTGATCATGAGTTTTCCAAGGTAAACAAAATGAAAGAGTTCTTCCCCTCCAAAATCATACAACTTCTGCTTGTCTTAGGCTATCATTTTCAGACTCAGCTCTGTCCCAGACTTGCATAAATTCCAGTTTGTCACTTAGTAATATGGTGTGGCTGTTCTCTTGTAAGAAAGAAAAAAGCCTGGTGATGTTTCTAGATGAGGTAATAGTCATATGGGAGTTCACACCGCTGCTCAATTTAGTTCCTGGTTTTCAGTTTCTGCATCTATAAAGCAATATACATTACATGGAGATTTCAAGGGCTATGACAGCCTGTGTAAGAAGGGCAAATGAAATGTTAAATACTACCAAAATACCAAATACCAAATACTAACAAATACCAATACCAAAATGGCCAAGTATAGAAATTCCTATAAGCAATCCAGGCTTTTATTAACATTATTTTGTTTCAAATTTTGTTCACTATTAACTCCCGTGAGTGAGGGCATAAGGTATATTTTAGTAAACAGGGAGTATTCAGTTAAGTTTATCAGAAGATAAAAGTGATGTAAAAAGAGACCAGATAGGGTAGCCTACTTTGATTTTGAAATTAAAAAGAAATCTTTAAGCATTGTAATAAATTGTATGATCTAAAAATTAATTTCTAAGGAACAGCATATTTGCTGATTTTGGTCATGACATATTTAATTATAGCCAGGACTCTTATTTGCTGCAGACATCTGATCGTCTGTTTGCCAGCCCTGTCCAAGTCTGTATACCTGTAATTTCAAATGCACTTGTCTCCTTTGGGGTTGGGTTTCTGATCTGGATAAACAAACACAAATCATGCCCAAAACCAGTGAGAAAGAAACCAAGTAAAAACACTATAATAACATGCAAGAAGCCAGTCTAAGTCAGTAACAGAATGGTATGGCTAGGAAACTGAGTTCTTTAAAAAGATTCTTTGCATGTATAATGCTTTTCTCATCACCAAACCTGTTAAAGCTAATTAAGATAATTAGTTACAATTAGAACAATTAGTTCAAAGGAAGCACAAAATATATGTTATAAATGAAAGTTCAGCCTGTTAGTAAGGTCAGACCGTGATACATAAGAAATCCATATATGAGGGAAATACTTATGAAGATTTAAGCTTTTCACCTGATGGCATAAATGACAGTCACATCTTCAACTGTAGTTTGGAACTACATTTAAAAAACTGTGTCAATGAAAGCCACCTATTCAGCAAAACACCACCCTCGCTCTGAGATCTGAATCTCTGGTTCACATTTGATGGAAATGTTATTTTTCATTCCCAGTAAAACAGGAGTGAGAAGAGATCACATCCTCCTCAGTCTAAAGCCAAATCCTCCCATTGAAGGTACTCATGTAAACTGATTTGGCTCTGCTAAACCTGGCACGCTCCATACTCAAAAGAGAGAGAGACAGGATCTTCCAGAAAGGAACCCAGATCAGAACTGGGAGCTCACTTCTTTCTGTTGAGACCTTAAAGTTAGATACTGCAAATTAGACTTTGTAGATGCTCCCGACCCTTTTGGCAACATAATTAAGGTTGCTCTCCTTAGAGTAACTGGACTGAATAAAAACTTAAGGTTTTGAATCTAAACTGTCTATGCCTTCCACAATATAATTCCAGATGGTTAGTTTTAAAATCTGCTTTCTTGACAATATAGATGCCTAATTAACTTTTTTATGATGTCTAAAAAAGAATAAGTAAATGAAAGAAAGAGCAACATGTCTGCAAGAAACACAACAGGGTAGGAAGAAATCTTTTTCTAGAGATTAGTAGAAAAAAAACTGTTTATTAGTGGCATCCACAGAGCACACAGATTAAGGTCTGAATAAAATACACTTCCATTTGAGAATAAAACAGAAGAATTTATGTTTACCCTAATGCACAGAACTCACCATCTGCTTTACAAATATTTACATGCTAAGGCTTAAGGCTTCTTGTGTGTCCTGCTCTCATGGACTCACTCCTTCTGCATTTCTTGGTGACAGAAATGCTACGAGCCAGTGAAGCATGACCAGTACTGGTAACCCACTCCTTACTGTTAAAACATCTAAGCAGCAAGCAGCACCCCATTTTTTCTTTTTATCTGCCTTAGGCTACCATTGAGGCTTCCTAGAATATCTGGCTGCGTTTCCTGCCCAGCACAAACAGTTCTGCACCATCCATCACTCTCACAGAGAAAGCACTGCCATACATGTTCAAAGTTGTATACAAACACAGATGACATTTAGAACGACTTTTAGCCAGAGAACTTATTAAATAGGCTGTAAGATATACCCCCAGGTTTCACCTTGGGCCTCAACCCCATAAAGCCGAGCACTGCGGCCATCCATGCTTCTCTCTGAGAATTCTTCCTAAGAAGAGGCCCACTGACGGGCCAAGCTGGTGTCACAAGTTTTCTCTCCTGGTGGTCACACCTGCTTTTTAATGCTCCTTACATCTTGGGCTGTGCTGACCTCAAGAGGCTGCTTGGTGGCAGATAGTCCATAGCTGCTTCCAGTTTCCCGGAGACCAGCCCACTCTCAGCATTCACTGGACTCTGTCTTGGGAGCCTTCTCTAAGCCCTGGCGACCAAGCAGAGAGCTTAGTGAGGCAGTGCTAATACTTCTGAGCTGGCAATTGCTGTGGCAGCTTACGCTGCTTGACACAATCTGTGTACAGCTTGAATGCCAGAAAACACAAAAATTAAATAGCAGAGCAGAAACTCCTTTATCAAGTCAGCATTATCGTTTTAGCAATTTTTAAAAAAATAAAGAGTAAGTGAATGGGCAAATTGCCAATGGGCAAATTGCAGGAATCTTTGATTCACCATTAAGCCATGATCTGAAGCATGTTCAAGGAGGCATATCAGGCTGCTAGCCAGCAGCAGAAGCAGAAAGCTAAGGCTTTGGAAAGGCTTAAGGAAGGCTTTGGCTTAAGGAAAAATCTTGATGAGAAGAACAAATCTATAGAAAAGTTGCAGTAATGTGGGGGAAC
Source organism: Apteryx rowi (assembly GCF_003343035.1). Taxonomy (NCBI): domain Eukaryota; kingdom Metazoa; phylum Chordata; class Aves; order Apterygiformes; family Apterygidae; genus Apteryx; species Apteryx rowi. The sequence continues at coordinate 836,173 of NW_020448753.1, forward strand.
AGCAAGTTTTCCATTTTAGCTGCGCTTGACATGGGGAGGCACTGAAGCATCACAGTGACAGCAGCAGTTCCTGAACCGTGCTCTTCAACAGCAGGGAGTAGATAAACCACAGAATGACATGATGTTTCTCGTGTTTTTCTTTACAAGTTTGCAAATGGGGATGATGAGGATGAAGGGTTAACCGTGAACCAAGAGGATAATGAGGGACCAAGAGGAATCATGATCCAAAGAGTAACTGAAAAATCAGAGGGTGAGAATACAGCAGGGGATTACACAGGGCCTGTCTGTAGCTTCCCTGCCAGTTCCTGCGACCCTGATCCAGGGAGGGCAGGATGCTCCCCGCAATTCTGCGGGCACCCAGTGTGGCATCACCTGCCCTGCCGCTGGCGGAACGACTCCCGACTGCCTTTCCTACTTCCTAATCAGTTCAGAAAATACGAATACTGAATACCATCTATGCTGAGGGAAAAAAAAACATACTAGTGTTACATAATTTGGCCAAACCAGTTTTTAAAATGCTAAATGGCATCAAAATAGTGCCTATTTTATGCCATAGAGAAAACTGACAGATTATGTTAGTTGCTCTGTTCAAGATCTCTGCTTTACAGTTGTTTTATCCTGCATTTGTTACTTATGAAGAGAGAGAGAAACCACCTTACAGAAAAGTCCTTTTCAAGCAATTTCAGTTCCATACACACGCTATAGTCGACATATTGGCAATGACCATTGCTCTTGCTCTCTCAAACTGGAGTTTTGCTGTTGCAGTGTCCTTTGTTCCATAGATAAGCTCAATGTTTTTTCTGTTTCTCTTGATCTGTGCTCTGTCTTGGCAACAAACAATTAAGCCTGCCAAAACTTAGATAAGTAACAAGGTGAAGTGCGAGGGCAGGAGTTGAGCATTTACCACCTAGCTAAATGAACTTTATTCCCTGGAGGCTGCTGGAGGAGTGAGACATGGGATGGGCAGTCTGAACACTGTATTCTAATCCTGGCTCTGCTGCTGACTCATCATGTCACCTTTGGCAAATAACTGCCTGATACATTAGGTTTTTTCTTACGTGAAGTGGTCACACTCAGTTGTAGACACTAGTTACCTTATTTAGAGAGTCCAGAATACTTAGGATGAGTATTTTCTCAGTCAGATAAACTGACTATCCTTTATTTTCTTCCCTGCTACAGAAAGAAAGGGCCAGAAGTGTTAGGAAGAAGTATGTTCAAGCAAGGTAATGCAGCTCTTTGGTATCAGAGATCAAATTTATTCCAATTGCACACCATGTAAGAGAGACAGTCAGGTAAAAACCTGACACCTACTCACCAAAGGCTGAGAAGAAGATAGTGGCCTATACTTTTCCTGGAAAGAATAGATACTTGCAGTTATGTGTTTATCAAATGAGCTGTTATAATTTGGAAAATCTGACCTGTAAGAGTATTGTCAGCAGTGATCTGCTGCCAAGCAGCTTATTCTTATTTATTCCACTGAAGTCAACCTTGCTGACACAACTGTTTTTTAAAGGCAATCTACTTTGTGCGTGCCTGTCCTGTTACTAGGTTACTAGAGAATGAAATATCTCTGTTTTTTGTAAACCCCTGTACTTGCTTTTGGAAGTCTGGTCACACAAATCTCTACACCAGACCTATTTGCATCTTTGATTTCTATTTACTTACCCCTAACCTTTCCCAGCTATTCTTCTTTGCATTTTGATGAACTCTTCCTGCCTCTTTTCCCAAGCCCTGCTATAAGATAAATAGAGGATTCAGACTATTTGGTTTTGATCACTGCCAAGGTTTGTGCTCTCAGCAGCATGCTGATCGTGGCTGCAATTCTTGTCTTGCAGGGACTTGGGATCCAGTTACATTTGCTGGCGTCAAGCAGACTCTGCAAACCACTATGAAATACTGAATCTAAAAATAAAAGGGTGAAAAAGTGCAAAACCAAAGAGACTGGGATATTAAAATTCCAGGAAAGTTGTAGGAAAGTTGGGAAGAGACACATAAACTATCTCAGGGGAAAACACTAACATATTGGAGGCAGTCTAAATTAGGCCTATGGGTTTGCCTTTTTTAGCTCTGTCACCCATGTGACACTCGAGCGGAGCCTTTGGGTGCAGGTATTTCAGCTAACACAAAGAACGCATTGGAGCCCTTCGGAAAGGCGAGTCCCACTGGCGGACGCAGCTTGTTGCCTTTGCTCTTGCTGAGGACAGTTAACCCCAGGTGCACTTTGTTTCTGTTTGCACACATCCTCGCAGCTGGGGTCCTCTCTCAGCCTCTGGATTGCTCATTCGGACCCAAAGCGCTGCTGACAGCGCCGGCGGGCTAGCTGGGTGTCGGAAGACTTTTCAGGCGCTGGTGAGTCTCAGGGGGGATTGGTGGGGGACTATCATTTTCACCGTTTTTGCAGAAGTTTTGGTTGTACAGTGACATATGGAAGATTAACTGTTGTGTGAGTTGTCCAGCCTAAATGGTCAGGATTAGATACTTGTTGGACCTGCTTCACAAGGTTCAAATATTTAGTCTGAGATCAGATAGAAAGGGACAAGTGCTATTTCTGAGAGGCATTTTGTGAATCTCACGTAAAGAATTTGGTGGGAATTTTCTTATCTGTTGAGGAAAAATCAAATAATCTTTGAAACTGTCTTTTCCTGTTTAAACATTAAACCAGCACAAGAATTAACTTTTATTAAGTACAAAGTTGCATTTTTAAGTGCAACATTTACTGTGACTGTCCTTTCCTGGCCAACCTTACTTTTCCCTTCCATTTTAGGATTTTAGACTGAACTGTTTTTAAAAAATCTTTCTAGTTTTAATCAAAACTAATTGCAGAAGACTTTATGTTTGCCTCCTTTTTGATGCTTTGAAATTCCAACCATGATATGACTGTGAAACTGAGGTTTAAAAGTAGATGTGTGTTTGCATAACAGTGTATGATATATACACAGTACTAGAGCTCCATGGCTACCCATAATTGCAGTGATAGTGTATCTGCAGTGGTAGCTCCTTGGAAGTTTGCAGATAGGTCAGAAGTTTCCAAATGATGATGAAGATTATATGTATTCTGGATTGCATTTTCAAAGTATGCCACGATTTTGTCATGGGACTCACTAGCATTCAGGAGAGCTGCGAAGCTGTCCTTCGTGCTAAACTGAAAGTTCAGCCCTGTGTACAGATATTACAATGTGCCGAGATATTACAATGTCTGGTCTTAGCTCTTAATTCAGTTTCTTAATGCATTGCTGCAATGGGCTCTATTGCAGTGGGTTAAGCAATAGGACTGAGTACCTTACTTCCTTGGACTCATACATTATGCAACATTTTGATTTGACTTGGTTCTTGATCTGTCTTAAGTACAGTAGCTCACACAGTGTGCTTTCTAAAGAAACCTAGAAATGGACAGTTTTAAGTGGACAGTCTGAAGTGGACATTTAAAACTGCACAGGTATTTTAGTAGGGATTCTTTCTAAACCTCTGCTGTCCCAAATGTGACCTTGAAAGCACTTCACAGGCAGCATTTTCTGTAAGTTGTTTAATTGTTTTTTAACAGTATAGCTAAAATGAAATGTTTTGAATAATTTAAAGTAATTTAAAAGACTCAACCCAAGTATTTAAAAAACTGTACTGCTAATTTATGTTTCTTCATTCCCCTTATTCACTCTGTAGAACAAATTTGCAACTATCTATTTTAATTTCCAGCAGAGGAAAAGCTAACAGAACCACTGGGGAGGGATTTGAAGTTCTTTTACAATGGCTTAGACTGTGTGTGTTCGAAACAAAAAACACCTGAAAATAAACATGCAAAAAACCTGCTCCTTATGTATGAACATGGCAGATTCCTTTATAGCTGTGCAGAACACCAGGTTTCCAGCTTCATAGCTGATTATGTGCACTGTAACTAAATACATTGCCCTGTTGTGCTGTGCAAGTCACTGTGTCGGTGAGCCTGGTTTAGTGTAACTCCAGGCAAAGTTTGTTTGAGGACTCACAGCCATTATGAAATAGCCAGGAGGCTAAGCCAAGGTGAGAACCCCGTTGCGGCAGGCGCTGAACGCACACAGCAGAGGTTCACTTTCTTGCTGTTAGCCCTGCTGGGCTCCCATAATACCTCATCTAACTGTTGTTTCAGCAATAGAACAAATCCTTTGAAGCCTCTATTTAATAAAGATAAGTGAATAGGCTTCATTTCTCATTAGAAGAAAATCATCAAACTGAATCTCTAAAGATTTAAGTATTTAATTTTTTCCTAGGTAGTCTGAAGTTTAATATATTTCAGCTATTTATTTGGAATTAATTTTAAGTAAATAATAGCCATTCATATCCTCTGATAGAAAGAAGATTTCCAGGCACTTTGATGACTGTCCACAGATGGACAATTTCTGGCAGCAGGTCAAAAGTGGCAAGAAAAGCATTAATATCCTCCTTTATCAAAGCTTATGTCAGCCAGGAGGTTCAGCACACAGGAAGGTCTGGTGTTTATGCCAGACTGTTGCTTTCTTCAGATCCCACAGAATTATAACTTCTCTTAACTCACTCCATCTGTGCTGTGCTTCCAGGTTCTTGTGAAATCCCTCTCTCACAACTCAGTAAAAGTGAGCTATTATGCATACTGTATGAACCCCTATCCTGCCTTTTCTTATAGCTGAAACAGAGAACAAGACAAAAGGTAGGGGACATGAAATACCAATTCCCCTTTTCCAAAATGGGGAACTGAGGCAGAGACCAAGTTGCTGTAAGACACAGTTTCCATTAGTGGTGAGGAAACCAAACTGGCTCACTGAAGCACATCATAGGAAGCTCTGAGTAGGGTAGAGCAAGAGACAAGCTTTTGTACCGGAAGGATCCAGTTTAACTGTAGGAGAGAATGATGTCAAAATGTATATTGACATTTAGGAGAGGGAGAAAGATAATGTTCTGAAGAAAAGTCAAGATCTGCAAAAGAGAGTCCTGGAAACCTGGAAGATGCTTAGCACAGTCCCAGATCTGTTTCACTGTGCTGAGGAAACCAAGCAGTAGAAATAAGGGTAGGATTTTTTTTATCTTCTTTCTGATGCACCTTCTAAGCAGGGAGTAAATGTGTTAAAAGTGTTGTGCAAAGTCTGGGCATTGTGTTGTGCCTTCATCACGTGCCTCTGAGAAGGCAGTCAGCGATCATGGGGCATGCTTTGGGCAATGCGCAAATGTCTCCTGGAGAGCTTTGACACACATGTTGCAAGTCTCAGGGCTTAGACATTTTAACTCTAAAGCCCCCACCATGAGAAGGGACAACAGACGCAGTATTAACCCCTTGCAGCCCATGAGTAGAAGCACATCCTAATAATAATTTCACTCTGCTGGGGCTTGTAGATGAACAAGTGATTCAGCCTCTGAATAAATCTGGTGGATGTCCAGCAAGGGGAATTTTATCAGTCCACTCAGATGGCAAGAGAAACATCCTTGAACCAAGGCAACCAACTTGCCAAATTTGAACCATTTGCTTGAAAGGCTGGGCACACTGCAGTTTCAAAGAAATGGTTGGGAAATGCTTAACGGATAAAAGTATACTTTTTTCCTTTTTGAAAAATTGACTGTCTTCGTTGGTGTTTTACGCATGCACAGACACACACATTCACACAAAATCACCTTATGGCAGAGACCCAGCATGAAAATTTACAGCCCAAACAAACTTTTGGCAAACTAACAAGCTTTATACTTTATACTTGGAAATGTCAAGCAGGCATGGTTACCTATACCACCTGGATGTATAAATTTATGTTACTCGTGTTCTCAGAGCTCTTTAAAATCTAGCTTACTATCTTTAGGTGCTTCATGTAATTCCATCTATTATTCTATATTTTTTCTTTTGGTTGTATTTAGCCATAAATATTTTACAGAGCTCAGCTAAGCTTTTGTATTCTTAATTTCAAAGAATTTTCTAACATAACCCAGGTGTCTTCACATGCATTTTCGCTATTGTCAGCAGCAGGTGCTGGCCAAAAGGCAATGAGAACAGTTTAAATGCTTGCACAGACTGGAGTAAGCTACCATAATTCTTTGTTTATTGGACTGTCATAGAAACATTAATAATTCAAAAAGATATGCAGTGTTGAGCAGTGTTTAGTGACATCTACACTAACCCTGCCACTTTTACCTGTTGCTAGATTTTAGGCCCACATAACCAGTGTAACAGAGTAAGGACTAGCCACCCTGAGATTCAGTTCACAACTCACTTTTGCTAGTTTCTGAAATCATTAATTAAGGTAGCAGCAGAGTTCATTTTGTACAGTGCTCTTTATCTTTTGCCTTATTTTAAAGAATGATTGCTGGAGCAGGTAGAATGTGTTGCGTTTGCATTACTGAGACTGGAAAGCAGCCAGAACAATCAAGGAGCAGAACTTTTAGGCAGTATTCCATATCTACAACAAAACTCAAATCTCCAGCAAAGTTATCTGAGGAATCCAGGCTGAGAGCAACAAATGAAAAAGGAATGACACAGAGAAGACCACACTATGAGAAAAAAAGGATGAGCATTTTATGCTAATTTTGGACAAATTTTCCTGCAGTTATTTCACTGCATTGCTTTTTATTTCTCAGCAAAATTTGAGTCATGCCAACTTCAGTAACTAGGTTCAAAATCTCATCCTCTGATAACTTGGGTAACTTGGTAACTTGGGTAAATCAAACTAATCTTGCAGATACAGATCAAAAGTTATTAGCCACATTATACCCATTTAAGTGTTATGTGAAATGAGGTATGGTCCCACAGCCAAAGAGCAACATATTGTGTATACTTCCACTCAGTATATGAATTAATCAGTGCTTCAGCTATGGTATATTTTGTTGAATATTGTTCCACGCTTCTTTAAGAACAAGACTATGCTTATTGTGTTTTGAATGTTAAGAGTACATTTCAAGAAAAAACAAGTTGCTCTATGAGCAGCAAAACTAAAGATGCTTCACTACAGATTTATATCCTCTCTTCCATAAAGCATCTATAATAAATCCAGATCCTTCTATGTTTCTTATTCCAGCGTCACTCCCATACGGTAAAAAAACTCACATGCTGTGGCTAATTCAGCTTTAGGTGAATGGTGACTGGCCAGGCTGCTATTTTAAAACAGTATGTACAGTGGCTCACTTCTGAGTTTGGTCTTCTTTTGCTTCACTAGGGGAATGAATATGGTTTGTTCTTCTGTCTTCAATTGCTGACTTCCAGGGAACTTGTAGGAATTTAATTATTTTTGAGACCTCGGTCATGTGTCAAATGTGTTTGAAATTTGGTGCAAGAGATTGACTGAACCATTACATAAGCTTCCTTTCCTTAGGAAAACAAGCTAATCAGGATTGTTCCATGCAAATCCCCACACCCAAATGACTGGAAGTGCATTTTTTAACAAACATAGACCTATGTCAAACAACAGCCATCAGAATCCCTTTGCCCACTGTCCTTTATTTAGGCAGTGATACATGTTTGTGTTTGAGAATGAAGCCCATACTGCTTGTCATCTGGTTCGAGGAAGGAGCTTATAAGTTTCTAATAGTAACATCAAGTTATATTCCTAACTTCAATTCAGCTGAATCCAAACCATAAGTTTATAATGGATTATCGTTAATCAGGCTGTAGGAGAAAGAATAAGTACAACCAAATGGAAAGAAGAATGTAGTAAGATTTTTTCCAGAATGTTAGGTTACTGTACTTTTTCCCTCTAAACTCCTATACTGTACTGTATTTTGTTTTATTGGCAGATATCTCATACTTCTTCAAAATCTGAGGCAAAAAGAATGGGATGAGTATTCTGGGCATTCAGAGTATGTTAGATTAATATTGTTGGCTACCTACTCTGCATACCATGATTAAGTCAGTGCTCCCTCAGCTACTAGGTAGCCTGGACTATGTTGTTGTAGTTCATGTTGCTGCTATCTACTTAATTTTTGAAGTCTGTATGTTATCTTTTTTCTCTGTTTTTCACATCTTCCTATAGTGTGGATTGTGCAGTCTGATGGGGTCCCCTATGCTCCTTGCAGAGCCTCTGTCTAGGTGGGGGGACAGGAGCGTGTTGATTGCACTTTTGCCCCCCAAAGCATGCAGACGCCGTATCACTCCCACTGGGAAGGCCAAATGCGAGTAGCGTTGCCGTACCCATGAACAAGAGCAATAGCCACATCTGTCTGTGCAGAAAGCCTAAGGGTGGACCAGCACTGGCAAGGGAACAGATTGTGTTCGCTTTGCCGCTGAACTGACCCCCGCACAAAACCCTAACACATTTCTGCAGTTCTCCCACAAAAGATGTGCTTGCTTTTATTCTGTTTTCAATCACAGTGCAGTGGAAGTTTAACTGAATACCTGTTCATTCTGACAGCTGGAAGTATATTGACTGACAGTCAATTGAATACAAGCATATTCAGTTTGATGCTCTGATTTAATACCTGCTCATTTTGGCTTCAGAAGGTCTGCAGAAGTCCTTGCTTAAAGAACCTCAGTCTGAGGTGAGTCCCACAGCTGGCATCCTCAGCTTGCTCCCTCCTTTGAATACTGCCAGCTTATCAGCTAGAGATCACTGATGCCCAGGCCAAATTTCAGGAAAATCAATTTTTGTTCCCCGGGAATGTATCAGATTGCATTGTGTCAAGCATTTATTAATAAATACAGAAGCCTTCTCACGTAGGAGGCAGCAGAGACTTTTCAAAAGTATCTCACAAGGTTTTGTTCTACTGTATCTTGCACCCCTTATTCATTTACAGTACAAGAAGAAAGCATAAATAATCCCATAAAGAATGTGGACTTTTATTTAAAAGGAAGAACACATCTCTCTGCTGCCCAAACACTCTGGTACGTAAAATGATTGTTTGGTTAGAAAAAATAAAATGAAAGTTTTGGCAAACCCTGGTTTTGAATGCCCAAACACCAGGTAAACACCTGCACAAACATTGTTTGCATACAAATAAAACTCTGTGTACACAGAAGTCTGGGAAAAAAAAAAAAGCTGAACCACATTATAGAAGACCAGCCCAAAACGTCCATCTTTTTATAGTATGTCATTACTGAAATAGTGATTAGTTTAAAGTCATTTTATTAAGGGAAAAAATATACAAAAGAAATACTTTTGCTAAATGATGACAAGAGTTGCACCCTCTGACCTTACTTTCAATTTTAACTAGTTGAATTTTAGGCAGAGGCATTTTTACCTGCACCTGTAGATTGTCTTTGCAGATTGTTTTTGCTTTTTTTTAAATGTCTACCCACATCCATACAATCTTTTTAACTTTTCCACTCTATCCACATGCTGATCAAAGCAGAACCATACACATTAAGAATCATCTTGTAGAGACCCTTGCCAACAAGCTGTCTGAAACATATGATAATACCCACAAGACTTAGTCTCTTTTTCTCCTTCCATGCTTCAGGGAAAGGCATTGATATTGGCATTGTTTTAGCATGTTTGAACAGCGTTCATTCTGCATTTTCTAAGCTGTGCACCTGATTTTTGAGTATTTAGTTTCTTCGTTGCAGGCTTTTTGCATTTAGCTTACATGTGATATGTCATTTGTAATTTGATTCTGCATGGGTACACGCCAAAGTACTCCTCATAAATCACCTGCAGTGGTGAGGAGAGACTGGCTAACTATACAAGAAAAAGAAAAACAACAACAACAACAAGAACCAAAAAACCCCACCACTGTCCCGAAGCAAGACATAGCTATACTACAGGCTACACAGGGTCTATCCAATGGCTGAATACAAATGAAAGGAAATGGTTTATTGGGGGAAAGCTGTGCACTTCTAGCGCAATATTATATTGCCCAGTAGACCATTTGTTGGGAAACATTTCATCTTCCTGCAACAGTGTTGAACTTCTTTATACCCAAAGCCACCGAGTAAAGGGCCTGGTTTGTCTCTGGCTCAGGCTATGCTCAGGACACCTGTGTACTTTTCCACAAGTGGAACAAGCCAGTGGTCACAGTGAAAAAATGGGCATGATAATAAAAAAGAAGAAAACAAGCAAGCTGTTTTCCTCCACTCTGTGCTCTTGCAGAAAGGAGAAGCCCACGAAGTTACTGCCCTGCAGAACACAGAACTTCAGCAGCGGAAACAGCTGAAGAAAAGGCTCTGCACTGGGCACGGCAGTGCCACCCGTGCAGAAGCTGCGTATTTACTCTCCAAGCGGGAGGGCAGGCTTTTGGCTGCTGACAGACACGTAGGCTGCCCAGCTACCACTATCATAGAGCTGGAGAAAAGAGACAGCCCATAAAGACAATAAGACTCTTATCTCCTCCTAAGGACACCAACAGGTAGAAGAGGCTGTATGAATGCTGGAGGAGCAAAAAGCAGAACAAATTCACTGCTTCTCAAAACAGGGAGAAAGAAAGGAGAGAGCGCATCCTAGTCCAAGCCCGTTTCTAGCTGGGTATACTCTTGCTGCTGCAGACTCATTAGCACTGCATAGTAATTTGCATTTAATTCTGCAACCTCCTCCCCACCTGCACTTACACAAAGGTATAGACTTCTACAGCGAGACACATTAAAAGCTGAATCTTTTCAAATTATGACAGTAGAAGATACTTTATTGTAGTGCATTTGCCTAAGTGCAAAGTGCCAAATGCAAAAAAAAAAAAAAAAAAAGATTTTGCAAAGCAGGGAAGAAAAAGTGGGTCATGCTTAAGTGTACTCACTGCTGATCTGCTGTATTGCTAAGCACCTGAAGCTAGTGGGTAGCAGCAGCAGTTGCAATTGCTTGTTGAGGTTCTTGCCTTATTAAATCAAGTCAATACTTGTTCAATGATCAGAATCTCACTAAGCTTCAATCTTGTGTTGGAGCTCAGGGGAGAAGACTTGCATGTTGAGGGCTTCACAGTTCTTATAAGCACTAATAAACAGTACAAAAATGGAAACATGAGCGATCTGTCTTGCCTGGGGATATTATTGAAACCTGGTTACATGTAGATTCATACTTATTTTGTGATGGCAACTCCCAATCTGAAGTCACCTGTAGCAGGTGAGGAATTCCTTGGGTGTATCAGATACTTCATTTAGCTTTGGGCAGATACCAAGAAAAATTACAGGTTAGTTACCTAGTTCAAAAGGGAAAAAAATGCATTGCAATTAGAGAGCCCATTATATGCAGGAGACTAATACCTGCCAAGCTGCATTCTGGGATGCTGGGATCTGTTCCCAATGCCATCAGATGACAAGCAGAAGAAGATGCAGTAAGTACAAGGCTTTGATTTTGAAATTGTATACATAAATACATACACACAGTTTGTTTGTTTTTTATCTGAGGGAAGATTGTAATCACTACTTAATCAAGGATAATGATTTCAAGGTGCAAAAGCAGCTCTGGTCTTCTTCAGATTATGTATTAAGGTTGGCTATATGTTTATAAATCTTACTTTATCAGGAGCAGGGGTTTTAAATTGTTTGTGGCAATGGTCTTACTTTGAACTGCCATACCATATATTGCACATGAAGTAGAAAACAGGGTGACTGTCTTGAGAAAGCTAAGCATCTAATACTTAAGAGATTGCTACTGTGTTAGCTGAGTAAAGCATTTGAATACCACAACTAATTTTCTTGTTTGTGAGTATATTTAACATGGACTGGAGACAACTCTAATGATCTGGTTCCACAAGAGACATCATAGACCCTTGTGATAGTTCTCTGTCCCTTTCAAATATATTCAGCTCACACATTAAATAAATACTGTTTTGAAATGCTTTATGAGTATGCAGAACTCTGAACTTATGTGGCAATACTACTCAGAGCTCAGGAATTTACACAATCACTGCAGTTAGTTTACAAACTAGTGGATGTGCAGCAGGCCTGGCTATTTTATCTTCCTCTTCTCAGATTAGCTCTTTCCCATCAAAGTCTCCATCTCCACACTGCAAATAGATGATGCTCTGGATGTGTATGGGTATGTACAGCAGGAGATCCTTGTAGCAATTTTATTTCCCCAGAACATACTGCTAGCTTTCATTACAGAAGTGGATGATCCTAGGCACTGTGCTAAAAAAACAAGTTACTGCTTTGATCATCTTTTTCCTAATAAGTATCTGCAGAAACCTGTATCTGAAACACTTGTATATTAAGAATGCTCAGATTAATACTGCATTAATTCATGCTCCATTGCTTATTGCAAAATGATTATTTTTAGATTTGTACAAGATTCAAGTCTTTAAGAGGAGTTTAAATCTATCTAGAACATCCCAGTTAGTGTATTTTATGTCTGTGAATGGCTGCAAGAGAAATCACTTCCCTATCACTTCCCTATTCTACCAACAAAATCTTGCTCTAAGCACATTCTGATACACAGATCTTCAAAATCATGTTGGAACACCTGTAGTATTCTGCTCCTGTGTTCTTTTTTCACATTGCTGCTGCTTTTTACAATACAGAAGGACATGATAACAGAGCAGTATAACTAACTGAACAAGATGTGAATTCAGCATCTATTGTTGAAGAACAGAAAGTGGCTGCAATTTAAAAGAACTGTTTCCTCTGGCTACAGAAGCGAGGGATGATAATAGCCACCTTTCTGCAGATAGGCAGCCCTCAACTTCAGTCAAGTTTATAGGGTACTATTTTGCCTATTAATGGCAAATCCATTGGGCAGAACGAAAGTGTAAGAAATAGCTCGGTGTAATGCTGTGAAAAACAAACCAAAAACTTGTCCTATAATTCCACCCAACCCCCCCACCTCAGCCTCCCAGCCAGCTTCCTGGATTTAACTGCTCTCTCCGATTTTGCCTGTGAGTGTCTCCCACAAAGTGTTTTCCAGCACCTTTCTGTATTTGGTTTCTTTTGCAGGCTTTGCATTTAGAGTCCTTCACATACTGCCAAAAGCTGTCAGTCCCTTCTTTGGAGGGGAAAAACCCCATAATAAATGCTTTGCCTACCTTTTCTGGTTCTTCCCTTGACACAATTTACCATGTACGCCTAATTTCCTTCAAGAGTATGCAAGCAATTAATAGTTCATTGTTTAAAGAGCTGATGAATCTGTGAATTTCTTACTCACATGAGCATCCGCTACTTCTACTCAAAAGTTTACTGGCTAATAAAGACTTGAGGGAAATCTATTATTTCTCCAAGAATTACTCAAATACTTGAGAGTAGGTTAATGAAGACAGAACTGTTACATAGGCCAATTCAACACATTTTAGTCTTAATCAGATTTTTGTGCAATACTGCCTTATATAATTGTCCAGGGTAAAATTTGGTGGTGATACCACTTCTCTTACAAGTCTAAAGAGATGCTATGGTATATAATAAGCACTCATAGTCCAATCAGAGTCATTGTAAATGAAAGAGATTACTGACTGAAGTGTTTCTTTGTGGACAAAGATACTAGGGATGAACCATGGAGCTAGTAGGCTCATTAGCAACCCACTTTACAGAGTTTGAAATGAACTCTTCTGCTTGATGTATTAGTCTAACCTTCAAACTAACACTTCTTATGCAGTTTGCCACACTTTCTATTTTCTACACCTAACACACCTTTATATTATTAACTATCAATCTGTATGAAAAAATGTCATTTATGTTATTGCACCCTGCCCCTTCAATTATGACAAACTGCACCAAGTCCACTTTTCTGTATCCTATATCTCCAAATGCAAATTGATGAATATTCCATGGAGATGTTTTGTCTTCAAGACAAAACCGTCCCTCCTGGTTTCATTTAGACATGAATTTTTAAGATTATAAAAGATACAATCTCATTGCTTAAGTGTCCCCAGTTACCAGCATATTAAAAATTCACTGACATTTTTATTCAACAAGCAAAATGCAGTATGTCTGATAGTTCTGTTCAACATAGTTGTAGAAATCTTAGTGCAATATCAACAGCTGTTATGTGCATGCTTTGCTTTTTAAGAAAGGCTGGGTGAGAAATGAAAACATACTGGCCATATTAACAGAGCTTTGGTGGTACCTCTTCTACACAGCAGTAGTAAGACCTAGAATCACAGAATCAGACAGAATGGTTGAGGTTGGAAGGGACCTCTGGAGATCATCTAGTCCAACCCCCCTGCTCAAGCAGGGTCACCTAGAGCATGTTGCACAGGATTGCGTCCAGGTGGGTTTTGAATATCTCCAGAGAAGGAGACTCCACAACCTCTCTGGGCAACCTGCTCCAGTGCTCTGTCACCCTCACAGTGAARAAGTWTTTCCTCATGTTCAGATGGAAKTGTCTRTGTTTCAGTTTGTGCCYGTTGCCTYGTGTCCTGTCGCTGGGCACCACTGAAAAGAGTCTGGYCCCATCCTCTYGACACCCTCCCTTCASATACTTGTACACGTTRATAAGATCTCCTCTCAGCCTTCTCTTCTCTAGGCCCAGCTCTCTCAGTCTTTCCTCATAAGAGAGATGCTCCAGTCCCCTAATCATCTTTGTAGCCCTTCGCTGGTCTTGCTCCAGTAGTGCCACATCCCTCTTGTACTGGGGAGCCCAGAACCGGACGCAGTACTCCAGATGGGGCCTCACCAGGGCTGAGCAGAGGGGGAGAATCACCTCCCTCGACCTGCTGGCAACACTCTTCCTGATGCACCCCAGGATACCATTGGCCTTCTTGGCCACAAGGGCACATTGCTGCCTCATGCTTAACTTGGTGTCCACCAGCACTCCCAGGTCCTTCTCCGCAGAGCTGCTTTCCAGCAGGTCAACCCCCAACCTGTACTGGTGCCTGGGGTTATTCCTCCCTAGGTGCAGGACTCTGCACTTGCCTTTGAACTTCATGAGGTTCCTCTCTGCCCACCTCTCCAGCCTGTCCAGGTCTCTCTGAATGTCAGCACAGCCCTCTGACGTATAGGCCACTCCTCCCGGTTTTGTATCGTCGGCAAACTTGCTGAGGGTGCACTCTGTCCCTTCATCCAGGTCCTTGATGAAGAAGTTGAACAAGACTGGACCCGGTACTGACCCCTGGGGGACACTGCTAGCTACAGGCCTCCAACTAGACTCTGCACCGCTGATCACAACTCTCTGAGCTCTGCCATTCAGCCAGTTCTCAATCCACCTCACTGTCCACTCATCTAAACCACACTTCCTGAGCTTGTCTATGAGGAAGTTATGGGAGACAGTGACAAAAGCCTTGCTGAAGTCAAGGCAGACAACATCCACTGCTCTCCCCTCATCTACCCAGCCAGTCATTCCATCAGAGAAGGCTATCAGATTGGTTAAGCATGATTTCCCCTTGGTGAAGCCATGCTGACTACTCCTGATCACCTTCTTGTCCTCCACATGCTTGGAGATGGCCTCCAGGATGAGCTGCTCCATCACCTTTCCAGGGATGCAGGTGAGGCTGACTGGCCTGTAGTTCCCTGGGTCCTCCTYCTTGCCCTTTTTGAAGACTGGGGTGACACTGGCTTTCTTCTAGTCTTCAGGCACCTCTCCTGTTCTCCATGACCTTTCAAAGATGATGGAGAGTGGTTTAGCAATAACATCCGCCAGCTCCCTCAGCACTCGTGGGTGCATCCCATCAGGGCCCATGGATTTGTGGGTGTCAAGTTTGCTTAAATGATCTCTAACCTGATCCTCCTTGACCAAGGGAAAGTCTTCCTTTCTCCAGAATATTCAAGTCAATTTTACACTAGCAGAGGAAAAAGTTATTGAGAAATGGGATTTTTACATTGATGCTTGTCTTGGTTTAAATTAAACTCTGTGCAAATGGTGACTAGAGATTATCCAAGAAAAATGTATTTTAGAAACAATAGTCTTTGTTACTATGCCTGTCTGCAAGAACTGAATTCTGCCTATAAGATTGGTTAGGTAGATTAGAAATTCAAATATGTAATAAATTCTGTTAGCAGTAATTTCTTGAACAGTTCCTACACCACAAACATTAAACTTCTTCAAATGTTGCACTTAAATTAACTACAAAGGGAGTATCAACACTCCCAGTGAAGGTAGTGTTTTAGGATTGGTATAGGATTGGCAGATTATTCTTAGTTTTACTGAACTTTAAACATGTGACAACATCAACAGACTGGAGCCAGCCTGAGCATAAGCAGTCATCCAAACCCCCAGGGAACATGTATACATTGAAGTTGCTATTCTATGTTGACATCCATGACAACTTATCCTCACTTACTTTTATTACTTCTACTTGTACTAAAACTAGCATGGATATATTACAATCACATCTCCTCTTGCAATGTAGCATATATAGTAAGTGTTTGAATGAAAAAAGAGGTAATAAATACCTGTTTTGAAATAAGCACAAAAAATAATTCAAAACATCTGGATTCTCTTGTGTATACATAATTCAGCTGCTTAGAGTTTCTGCACATAAACTATCACTTGATGGGCCTTAAGATTCTGCTCCAGTGGAATTTGGGAGATAATATCACAATCAACTGAAAGAAGTTAAGAATGAAATATGGCTTCCAGTTTAACTGTAGTGTTCATTTGTAGCGAATGCAGTAGTTCTTTCAAGCAAAAAATGGCAATTGTCCATGTAAATTGTAATTGCTTTCTAACAGGAAGCAAAAGATGTTTAATCTCTTCCAGAAGAAGTAGAAATTAGTCATATACAGATCAAAATCTATTCATATGCAAAGATTACTCATCAATAAATTGCAGCTGTTTTCAGATGCAGTTAGATTACTGACGAGCGTGACAGTTACTCACTATACCCTGAAAATAACTGCAAACAAGTAGAAAATGCTTATGGATATTTCTTTCAAAATTAATTACTTATGCAAAATGCATCTGTTGGATGACACTGATAAAGCTCATGATTTTCAAAAATTTCCTTGTCCTACGTAGTGATTACTCAAAACGTACTTCAGTTTAGAGAGGGAGGTCATCAAGAATCTTTCAACAAAATGCTTTTTCATTGGAAAAAGAGATTCAAAGCCAAAGTTTTGCATGGAAGTTAATTTATTTTAGTGAAGCTTTTGTCAGGAAAAGTTTCTATGTTCCAAGACAAAGTTTCTGATTTCGATGAGAGTCATCCCTTTATTCCAAATAGCAAACACTCCAGTTGTTTGGGACAAAATAAGTTCCAGAATTTTGCTCCTATTAATATGTATTTATACAAAGCAAAGCAGTTCCATCAGGAGAGACTGAAAGACCAATTGCAGAATAGCCAGCAGACAAGGGTTTGGGTATCCACCTTAGTTTTGAACCTGGGGATCAAGCATGCCAGATAAGACTTCACCACTAAGATGTTTGTTTTGTTGACAAGCTTCAAAATAGTCTTGATTTTACCCTGTAAAACTTATGAAAGATTTTAAAGTCTCAGTTTTGATGGATAAGTAATTGTTCTTTAGTCAGCTGTCAGAATAAGGACTCATAAGGAACTGGATTCTAGTCTTTTTTTTTTTTTTTTTGGCTAAGATATGTACTATTTTAGTACATATCCAAACCATTTAGTACACTTCCAACCCATTTTAAGGAACTACTAATCCAGAAAGAATTGGTTTACAGATGCCAAATACTGTTGCACTGTCATGGGACTCAAGCTAGGAAATAGGAGATGTGCAGTCACTACAGCTTAAGTATTCCTGGATTCCTCCTTTCAGATTAAAGAAAAAAAAAAAAAAAAAAAAAAAGTTTATAACCTAAAGGAGGCTAGTATGTAATGACGTAAAACTTGCAGCTCGCTCTGTGAGCAGGTTTATGTAGTTGCAGTATTCAGTAAGCTTAAGTAGCAGAGAACTAACTTTCTTCAAAGCGGAAGCATCCTACTTGAACCTTCTGTCTCCAGCACCACAGCAATCCTCTTTCAAGAGTTTTCAGCCAGCTCTCTGCCCAGCACCATCCCCTTTCATACTAAGTAGAATCTAAAAGATCAGGCTCTTCCCTCTCCAGTATGTTTTAACAGTGACTGATAAAAGACAAACAAAACAGCCTTAAAGTAACCTTGTTTTTTCCCTGGCAATATTCAGAGTCTGTTCTCTAGCTAAGAACAAATCAGTTTTGTATCTTACCCTGAAACATGCAGGCAACTGAAAGATGGGAAAGAGAACGGATTGTGATTAACTTGCTTTTCCCCTCATGGTCTAGTCTTGCAGACTTCACTAAAAAGGCAAGACAAGCCCCCCTCCCCCTTATTTTTAAAGGTATTGTTTCCTAAATACCTTTCCTAATGACTGTGGTCTATGTCTATGACTTCATGCCATTTCTGTATTTTGACTACTTAAGCTTCAGCTAGCATTCTTTATGCTAGTTATGTATAGGCTCTCTGGGTTGAGTAGCTGGAGAATACATCTTCAGCTATAAATTTAGCAGTGGTATTGCAGAAATAACTTCAAAAAACACAGGTCAGATCCCAAAATATCATGAGGAAGAAAACTTCCACAACAGCAGCAGCAGCAGCAGCAAAAAGCATCTTGTTTTAGTCAGTCTTTTTAAATTATTGTTATTATTGATTATGCTGAGCACTGTGAATTTGACTCTAAAGTTGCCAGTTCTCCTAAGTGTGTAGAATTTCATTTGGGGATATAGAAACTTTTGAAACTGCCTGAAGATGTGGGCTTCCAACAACCCCCACACACTCTGTGTTCCACCATCCTTCCTGCTTGTATCAGTCAAGGATACACTTCATGACAACATTCCTCATCAGTATTTATTGTAGATAGCTTTCAGTTGATTATGCTTTTGTTACCCTTATTTACATTTCTATTCCTTCTGGGTTGCAGTGTACATTTGCTTTTATCCCAGGCTTGAGACCTCTTCTCAGACCTGGACAAACAGAGGATACCCCAGGTGATCTTCAGTCCTCCATGGTTAGAGGGAAATTTCCAGGGAACAGAGGGAGAGCAGAGCAAAACTGACCCATTGCTTGCAGGAATGGATGCGGAGAAGGGATTAGGGACGGCCAGGACTTCTGGACACTTTCTGCTTCCTTTCCTACTACAAGGATAGCACTAACGATTCCTCTTCATATTTAACTTCAGCTGAAAAGAAAAATTGTATTGGGTCCTGAAGGAGAAAAGAAAAGGTCCGCCTGCCATGGGAAGCAGTGGACTAGATGGTCTGGTTTCCTGGAGCCCAGGACATAGAAGTGGCAGCTAGTCAAAGGGGTTTTCCACAGAGAGCTGAAAATGATGTGAGAGCTGGAGCTGCTGGATCTCCACAAGACTGTCCGGATCACAGGACAGAATCGTTTTACTCCCAGTACAATCATGAGAATTAGCAACACTTAAAGGAGTTGGTCAGTAACTATAATCTTGGTCTGGCTTGGGGAACAGACATCTCATGAATGAGCCATACCCCTAAGGACATATGGAAGAATTTCCCTTCCCAGGGATAAATATTTACTGAGTTGCTGATCTATACTACTGGCTTCAGTAGACCAGACCTAATGCTAATAAGACTGATAAAATGTGGACAGAGAAATCCAAATAAGTTGTTGCTGCACTTTTTTTTCTTCTTAAGCTCCCCAATGACAGTCTAAATATCTTTTTTGAAAAAGATCCATAAGTCATGCTACTTGCCAGTCTCCAGAATTCCTGGCATATCTCAATGGTGTTTAATATTCCTCCCCATTAAAGATTAGATGAGTCAAAGCAAGAGAACTGCATATCACATGATAGCTTGGAAACAAAGTGCTAATCAGCTTTGCTATTTAGGGGACTTGCTGATTTGTGACAGCTTTTACATTTGATAATTCTCAGACATTTACAATTTGGGGCCAATATACTCCCTATAAAATAATCTCTGAGGGACAGTTGAGGATCTTTGAGTGGCTACTACAGCATGAGCTTGGTGTTAATTTTCTTCCTCCTTTCACAAGCTTTGGGGATAACAGGGTTGCTAGATATAAAGGTGCAATGTTCTTCTAGCATGCAGCCATCTCGGTATGCTGAGAAGCAAATAACTCTGAATTCTGATTCTGTCACACATGGAGAGCAAAAGCAGACCATTTGGACTTCAAGCACTCTAATGAAACCCTTCCTAGGTAGACAAGTGAGACCTTGTGGATATTTAGAACAAATGTAAAAATGCTAGGAGTGGTAAGAACAAGGGGGGTGGGAGGGAACAACCCCAACACACCCTTAAATTAAGAACCAGCTTTCCCTAGTGGGAAAGGATGTGCATAGACAAGTATTTTTGGAGAGCATGCCCTTCAATGATGAGTTTCTCTACTGGTTATTGAGTCTGTTTTCTTTCTTCTTTCCCCATGCCCCAAAGCAAAGAAGGGAGGCAGAAGTTTCAGATGAAGGAGCATGTTATTTTCAGAGGGAACTTTCTCTTACAGGTGTGAAGTTGCCTGAGCATAGGCACATACACCTGCTTGGTCCAGGACTGTCAGTGAGGTTTACTTCTGCCTGATGTCTGCTGTATGCTTTGGTTGCCTCTCACCAGAAGTGGAATAACACTTGCATAGCTGATTGATGGCTGGAGTGGGAACTTTATTCAGTAAATACTTCTGTTTTCTATTCTAGTATGTTCTTTAATCCTTCTTCCTGTTCAAAGCTTTATAGTTTTTGTTTTCCAATTTTTCTCCCCTAATGAACACAGCTCTCTTTTTCTGTAGCTTTCCAGTGTCAATGGGCATTAGGGATACTTTTCTTGTCACTATTCCAGTTAAGTCTCACGCAAGCAAGAATTCTGGTTTACGAATGAGTATGTCCATCATATAATCAATGTTGATACCTCATAAACAGTTGAAAGTACAAGAGAAGCACGACTGTTTCCCTTTCAAGGATAGAAAACCGAGGCATCAAGAGGCCCTAACTGAACAATAAGTCTTTTCCAAATATGTTCCAATATACTTAACTGCCTTGAGTTCTCATTAGAGTATAACTGGGAATCTTTTGATATTTTGCTTATCTTTTGCCATCCGGAGATGGCCCTTTTGGAGCCTTTTAGACACAGCCCAAGTAATGTGGACATGTGCAAAACTTACAGCAGAGCTGCAGATTTCACCTCGGTCTATCTAGTTCAGTGTCACCAAGTCCTGTGACTTGAATTATGCAAGTTTGGTGAGGATTGGTATCAGTCTTGTGAGGATATGAGAAGTTCAGGCTCCACTGCAGATTTCAGCCCTCCCTAGGAAAGATCTCCTCCAAAAAGCTGCTTTCCTTGTTGCCCTACTTCTAGGAGAAGCAATGGTGAGGCCAAGCCAGGAAGTAAAATTAACTCCCTGTTAATGGGGAGACTGAAATGTGGATGTGAAAGAAGAGCTCTTTACTTGGTCAAATAAATTTGAGAATAGTGGTAATAGCGTGACTCATGATTTCCCCCCCTCCCCTCCAAAAAAAGAAGACGACCCCCAAACCCCACCCTAAAGGAAATCAAAGTCACTATTTAATCTTTAATGAGAACAGAAAAGTTTAATTTGGTGTAATCTCATGGCTTTGATTCAATGATCTTGAAGGTATAGGTGTGGCTAACAATGGATATTCCCGGACACTGCATTGCAACTTGACAGTGCCTCAGGCTGATGGCATTTTTGCTATCAAAGTCATTTTAGCATTCTTGAAAATCCATCCCTTGTGTTTAACTTAGGTGAATAACTGAAATATGCTTAAGCAGATGTTAAGTGCTTTACTGACTCTGAGCCTAAATGACTTGACTAAGTAGTTTCTGGTAGAGCCACAATTTGAGTCCTTCACTGCTTCAACTCCATTGCCTTTGTTGTTGTTGCTCATTATAATCTAAAATTTGCTATAACATTGTTGTATGTATTTTATTGTGTATTTTATCTTTCAACCACATTGTTTCCTCATTAACATCTAGTTCTATGAAAAGAATTAAATGCTGTAAAGCATCACACTTGAATATTCAAGTACACTAAAATAAAATAAAACTGGAATTAAGGGAGTTGGATAATAGAGCACCAGGAGCTATGACAGGCTCCAAAGCCCAATGAGTCTGCTGCTGAATTCCTCAATGGTGTTATGATGCGGTGTGGAAAAAAAAAAAAGATAATAGCGTCCATTTATTGGCTAATTTAAATTCAAGTCCAGTTCAAAAAGACTGACCTGGCAAGTCAGTGCAACTCATAGCAGGACAACATTTTTTTGCTTTCTTTTGAGGAGATTCTAAAAATTACTCTAAAACTACTTTTTTTTTTTTCCCCCTCCTCCTCTGGATATGTTCCACACTGGAAAGAGCAATGGTTCTCTCATGTGGTTTGAAATATCCAGCCACTTGGCCAATGATCTCATGCACCAGGGCATCTGGAACGAAGGTCTTGCTTGCATTAGCATATTAGCACACTGCATACAGCCATTAATTTTTTTTTTTAACCATTTACAGCCCAGCACTGCTTTGTGAGTATATGTGTGTTTTCCAATATATTCTAACGGAAGTCTTGGGAGATGTTTTATTTTCTCTTTCTGGCTTCCTTAGAAATGTTTTAGGATTATATTTTTAATGAGGTATCTTCAAAAAATTTCAGACTTTGGAAATCCTTATCTTGGAGCATATTACTACAGGAGTGGGAGTGAAGGCTGGCAAATTTGAAATGTAAAGCACTGCCCTCTACTGCATCTCGAATTTCCTGTGTACCTTTCTTTACAAGAACATATGGTAGAAAAGCAACTGACACCCAAATCTTCCATTTTTGAAGAGTCACGATCTACTCATGAGGAAGGACACCCATAATGGGGTGTTTAACACTCCTATATCTACTTCTAAGGACAGAAGAAATTAAAATGGCTATAAGATGATGCCTTTAATACAGAATAACTTTCTCAGAAATGAGAGTCTTATCCATTACTTCTGTGCACATTTTGCGCCTAAGTGCCAACATTAGTATATGATTTTTCTACAGTGGGATATTGATGTCAGCATCACATGCATACAGATAAATGCTGTCCTTGACCTGATTCAGTGCATTAGGGCTTTTTTCTTGATTTGTGTTTTTCCTAGAGTTCTCTGAATTTAAAATTTTTAGTAAACAAAAAAACCCCCAAGGATTTAGTCCATGTTCACATTACATCACTCCATGTGACTCCTTCTGGTGCTATTTTTGTAGCCTGTGGTCATATCACTTAGTTCTTAGAATCAGGATGATAAATTTTAACACTGTACATTTATTTATTTAGTTAACTTCTGTATTTTTGACAGTAGAGTTCCTCATTTTACTTCTCTTTTGAGCCTGGCTTTTCTGTAAACTGTCCGTTTATTACATCAGGTGGAGTCTGCTATACTTTCCAGAATACCTGCATGGGAAAATGTTATTTCTCTTCCCACTTTTTTTCTTTCTTTCTTTTTTAATCTTGAGTCTTTCTTTTGAGAGCAGTCTGGGATGACAATCCTGTTTGCTTCAAACTTGCTTTTCCTGCACATTTAATGTTCCTTTCTATTGCCAAAAAAGTGCTACCTATAAACAAAAACTCCGATAGAACCATATTTTTATATTCTTTATGTATCTTTATTCCAAAAGTTAACACGCCAGATATTTCTTTGGGATACACCTGTCAAGGATTCTCAGATTATTTACAAAGATTTTGAAGGGTTAAAAAGCTTTTCTGTAATTACTAATTAAACTATCTAGTATTTCTATTTCTCTGTAAACAGTTTTCTAAGTATTTTTATGCCTTATTGCTCACTAATCTTTATTCTCCAATTTCAGAGTGTGTGGGGAAAAATGGTGTGTTTGTCATATGTTAATTATGCAGGGATCCAGCACTGCAAAACACTCACTGTCCTGAAATTTGCTAGGATTTTGTGAAGGAACAAGACCACTCCTGAATCTCAGCCACATTTTTTCTAATAAGTCTAGGCAATCCTAGATCAATAGATCAAAATTCATACAATTATGGGGCATTCAGAAAACGGATCTGAATCTAAATCTTGTGTCTCAAATCCTTCTCAAATTAGCAGATGCACATGATTTAAACTAAGCAATGTGTATCAAGAGATAGATTATCTATTCTTGTTAGTCAAATAGAGACGTTCAGTTTGAGTCTTCTGTTCTTAGCTTTCAAAAACACTTTTTTTTTTTTTTCTTCTTCGTCAGAACCCTGTACTTTTGGTAAGCTTTGGAGACAAAGAGGAAGCCTGCCCTTTCAATGTTTCAGTAATTGTACTAAAAGGAAAGTAATCCACTAGCCATTCAGTATGTAAATCAAGCAAAACAAGAAAGAGTTTCCTGACATATCAGATCAGCACTTCATCTAAACATCTGAAAATCCAGAACTAGGAAAGGTATGAAAATGGCTTGAAATTACTTGACTGAGGTGCTGTCATTTAAAAGTGAAACTGTAATAATAAACAGTATCTTTGCTTTCCCCACCCAAATCGAGTCATGTAAAAAAAAAAACAACCAAAAACAAACAAAACCCCCCCACTGTCTTAATTTAAATGTTGGCTGCATTTCATAAAAGTAGAAATGATTTTTAAAACAGCTGTGTATACCCTTTTGGTGGGAGTCTCCCCAGTTTAGTTCTATCATTCTTGATATATTTGCTACAGAGGAGTCAAACATTTTAAGATCTATATCTTAATTTTGCAGAAATATGAGTAGGTTGAAATCAGGTAATTCAGTTCAGAGATATCCTTAATAGTTGTAGTCAAACTGCATTAAGTCCCATCACACAAATGGAAGGCCCTTTCTGCAGGACTGCCCGGTTGTACCCCATCAGCAGCGTACACGTGCTAGTTTTCTAACTGAAGTCTCTACTGAGATAATACAAAACTGAAATCTTGATGTATAGGAACATTTCAATATTGTTCATCTCTAGACCCTCCCATGTAGATGTGACTGTTTGACAGTATAGTGAAACTGCATGATAGCTGTTGCCAAGAAGTGAAGTTTATTGTTATACCATAAGAATTGCAGGGGGGAGTTGTGTAGTGTAATGTCAGTATCTATTAGTGATTATATTTGAAGCTTACTTATATACAAACTCCCCTCACTTAATTATATATGAAGTTTAAAGTCTGTGAATGTGCTGAACTGATGGGGGTTCTCAAACGTGACTTCTAAGGATCCTGTTTCTTGTGTGGAGTTAGGTATATTTTCAGTGTTAAGCAGCATACCGCTTAAGGGTTAAAGGTCTAGATCTAGCTCATCTGCAAAAGGCATTTCAGTTAGCATGACTCCTTGAACACTATTTTAATTTAGATGTTTCAGGTTAGAGGCCATCTACTGAATCATGAGCTTCATTGACTCTAAATTTTAGAGCATACTTTGCCAATTACTCTTCAGATCAATTACGGTTTTCCTGTAAAAAGCCAACAAATGATAAGATTGCATATTAAAGAGTTAGATTCCCTTGACAAAGAAGTCAGTGGAAATATCTCCTGTACCAAAGTCCATGCAGGTCATTAGCGTAACACAGTCAAATATTCTGGCAAAAACAGACTTCTCAGTACAAAGTGATATGGTTTGGATGTTGAAACAACTGGTTGCCAGCCTTCGCTCCTTCATTTTTGTTTCCAGATTTCTCTCATTGATTCACTATGTGCCCTTAGGCAAATCAATTGCTGTTTTCATTTATAAGTAGCAGCTAAAAGGGCAAAATACTTGCAGGTGGCTTAGAGTTTGTGTAAAGATGCTATTCCAGAGACTCAGCATAATCTACTGACTTTAAAAAAAAAAATGTGGAAAAGATCCTTCCCTCCAAAACTAAGAAGGAGAAACAGCAGAACAAAGAGCACTGTTAGCAGCAAGAAGTCATTTGTCAAAAAGTGTAAGTTGTTTCTAAATGAGAATTAAAATGCCCTTAGCTCTGGTATTTTAAATGTAAAATCATTGTAAGGCAAACATAAAACCCAAAAGACAGCTTAGAGAAAGCATAAAAACTATAAAAGACTTTCAAATGTGCAAAACCAAAAAATCATCCTCCAATTCAAGAAAACTTTACACTGATCGCTATAACATGTGAGGTCATAATAGGGGGAAAACACTTCATATTTCCTTTATTTTATTTTTATTTTTTAAACAACCCTCTTCCTGGATTCACTGTGGTTTGTAAGGTGCTATGAGACCCTAGGATAGGAAATGCCTACAAATACACCCCGAAGTAGCTACTTTATGAATTTGCCTAATTCCTCTTCAAAGCTATTTTTAGCCCCTACACAATGATTATAGGACATGAAAGAGGTAATTGTCTTGTTTTTTAAACCCATGTAATGATAAATATTGAATAATTATTCTCTGTTTATCTGTTCCATCAGGTAAGCACTTGCCACCTTATAAAAATAAGATTATTTTTCCCCTCAGTCATCCTTTTATTTTCCCCACTGAAGAGTCCTAATCTGTTTAGTCCCTCATCACATTGAAGCTGTTTTATATCTCTAATAATCCCTGTTGCCCTTTTCTGTTCCTCTTTTAATTTTACTAAACATTATCTGGCACAGGAACAGAGCTGCTTGCCATATTCAAAATGTGGGCACATCCTTGATTTATGCAGTGCAATAAATACTTTTTTGCTGTTTTTTGTTCTCAGCTCTCATCCTAAATTCCTAACATTGTTTGCTGCCTCAACCACTACTGAGCACTGAGCTGGCATTTTTAGGGAGCTATCCACAGTAAATCCAGCACCTCTTTATCTGGGTGGCAAGAGCTAAGCTAGATCCTTACTGTTTATGTGTGGTTTAGGTTGTCTTTTCCAAGACCCTTGCTTTGCATTTATGTGTATAAGATTTAATCTACTATTTCATGATCTAATATTGTGCTTTTTCAATTTTTGTGTTTTAGTTTTGACTATAAATATGTTTATCAGCAAACTTTGTTACCTTCCTGTCCACTCTTTCATAGAATTCATTTTTTTCCCCAAACCAGACAATACTTATAGCATAAAGAGGTAAAATAAATTCTAACACATATGGAATATATGCAAAATATACAAAAACTTTAGCAACTTCAGGTCTGACTGTATAAAATATTATTGACTGTATATAATTTTGTTGCTTGTTATATTGGCATGATAAAGGTAGGAGTAAAAAGGTATAGTCTTTGCGATATTCTTTGCATGGGCAGAAAGATACTCTTTCTGAGATCAGAGTTCCTAACTAGGTGGCAGTTTCACAAGCCAAATAATTGGATCTGGAGGCTGTTGCCAAATGGGGAGATTCCAGCCTCTGCGCAACTTGTCCACTAGGCTGGCTTCCTGCTCCTTGCACCGCGCTCATCAAGGAGAGCTGGGATTAGTCATGAAAACCTAAAAACCTGACTCACCATGCAGTCTCACGACTGCTAGAGCCAGTGTGAGAAGGGGCAGAAACATGCAGCTGAGGGTGAAAGGGGAAAAAGTGACTGTCCCTTTGGCAGCAGTCTATAATTAGACTGCATTAAATATATTGTGAAATTGCACTCTAAGCCTTATAGCACAGCAGTGTTCCTACTTTTTCTTTACAAAGGAGAAAGCTGAGGTACCGAGAATATAATAACCAAATCCATAGATTTTCCTTGTGGCAGAGTCAGGAAATTGTCCAAATATTCTCATGCAGTCTGATGCTTTGCCCCTAGCCAAAAAGATGAACTGCTGTCCACTTTATCCAACCTGTGATTCATTTTGGGCAAATCATTTGTGATTTTTATGCAGGTTGGTATTCACATTGCTTAACCAACAAATAAAAAGGTCACTAATGAAATATAAAGACTGATTCAGTTAAATCTATTTGATAACGTCTAATTTTAGTGAGAACATTTTGCAAAACTTTTTTTTTTTTGACCTACTTTTGTAACTTCTGCAAATTGAGGGCTCTTCCCCTCCCCCCTCCCCAGCAACTTTAGATAAATACAAATAAATAAATGCAGCTGGCATTCGAAGGGAGGAAGCATGCTGGGTGGCACATATCTAATGCAGTGCAGGTGATGCAACAGCTTTGAAACCAGTGGCAGTAGTAAAGGCGGGGGATGAGAGAGAAAAGTATGAAGGCAGATAGTGATTAAGGTTGCCTGATATCTGCAGCCTTTTTGCTATATGTTTACTCTTTCGTTATCAATGGGAAATCAGAATAACAAGTTTGAGTTAAGTTTAAAAATAAAGCAGTTTGGACTGTTTGAAGATGTATGCTAATGGGACTGAAAGGAATTGTATGGAAGATAACAGCTGCTTCAGTATGACAGACTGACATTCATAAGGACTTGTGTTTATTCTGATACGCTAATGAAGACCAAGGGTGTTACGCCTTGTAGTAAATGGTGGGGTATAAAGGTAGTATTTATATGGCTTATTACTTTGAAAATTTCCCACTGCATTAAGTCATCATGAAAGAATAATACTATATTCTGTCCTTCTGTGTAATAAACTTAGGAGGAATCCTACAGTGTTTCTTGAAACTGCTTTTTTTTTCTTTCTTTTTCTTGAATGAGGAATGCAGTATTCCATGTGAAAACTACCCATTTTCATAAGAAAATAATAATAAATGGTTATTCTTAATAACCTTCATAAAGGAACTTTTCTAATTTTGCTCACTTCTGACTATCTAGCCTTTTCTATCATTGTCAAGTTTTGTTTTTTTTTGTTTTGGGGTTTGTTTTTATTTTTTAGTAAAACACTTTCAATATGTTCTTGGATTTTTGAAAGACTTCTTAGATTTCTGGCCCAGGAGAACAGTTGAATTTACTCAGCATAATCAAAGTTCTACAGAATTAGCTACTTTTTAGTAGCATTTTTTTACCAAGAACTTGAACTGCAAAGTAAAGGTAATCAGAACATATTAGCTTTTTGCCAAATTCCAAGTAAGGCTGCCTTGGCGAGCATAATTTCAAATCTTTTATGTAAGTTACTTTGCAATAGTTCACTTTCATCAAGGAAAAGCTATTTTATAGAATGGGAATCTTAGCTACAGTTACTTCTTGATTATTTTATTAATTATTGCTCCATATCACTGCTCAGCAGTAGCGTATTTTCTTGTAAATTCTTTCCATTACTCACAAAGCCACACAAACATCTTGGCACTTTCCTCAGTGAATTCTTAACTTCCTACAAAAACAAGCAACAAAAAGCTACCAG
This sequence comes from Apteryx rowi, assembly GCF_003343035.1. NCBI lineage: Eukaryota > Metazoa > Chordata > Aves > Apterygiformes > Apterygidae > Apteryx > Apteryx rowi. The sequence goes on from NW_020448753.1 coordinate 865,001, forward strand.
GAAAAATAACCAAAAGATTTTCAGTTACTCAAATCTATTTCCTATCCCTAAGAGAAAGCAGGATTTTCCACATATTTCACTTAAGTGAAATGCTCAAGTGAATTAGATGGCCTGTATTAAACCAAAACAAATCTATGATGTGTTGCTTTATATGACCTATATTGTGTCAAGTATGAGAACAGATTATATTTCTTATCCATACTCAGGGATTTCCTGTGACTGCTACAGAAATGAGATTTTTTTTTTTAATTGAATAAGCCTGTTTTTCCTTTGTTTGCTCTAGATGTGAGATTTCATTACTTATGTTTTTTCAAATGCATGAACTGGCTGCCATCTTCCACTCCTTTTGATAAATAGAAGTTTCTTAAATCCAGTCTTTTAAATATAAATATAAATTTATATATAAATACTGCCTCCTGTATGTGTAGAATAACTTAACATCTGTAATTCAAAAAGTTTACTGTGATAACACTTTAATTGCTCTTTGTTACTCAGGCTACCAGAAGTTGAGATACATAGTAATACCAAATTTTACCACTTTGAACATTGCAAGAACAAATTGTCACAGCTAAGGTAGCGCGTGATGCCAAAGCTTTGCATTTGATAATGTTTAAATACTCTAGATTGGTCTAAGGTGTGTTCAAATGAAAACATAATTGTGCTAAGGCTTGGCACATATCGTCACGTATTTGTGCACTTAAAAATAATGGCCTACCTTAGAATCCAGAAGCAAAGCAGAATGACAGGTACATCTGGAGAAGGGTTTTTTTTTAATTATTATTATTTTTCCTTTTACTAAACTTAGTACATTTAGTAATTTTGCTTTTAGTAAACTAGGTCCTAATCCTCTGATACTGACAGGTAATTTTTTTTTTCCAATCCTCATGTGTTCTACGGTTTATTTATTTCTGATTTTGATCCCCCTGTCCCAAAGTTTTATGCTGCAGCTTGCTTTCCTACATCTCTATGGGCTATCTGAAGTTGGGAGGAAAGGATGATTGTACAAGTTAAAAGGCAAAATGTGGGAATTATACAGAAAGTTATAAATCATGTCAGTGACATGTTTTACTGTTAGAGCAGTAGAAATCTGAGGTCAGACCTCTGGTTTCATTTGGATTATTCTGAATTTTCACCAATATAAACAAAGCAGATGTGAAACATTAATTTTTACCAGTGTATCCTGTATTTCAAATACTCGGAATAATTGCTTATAAGATATGCACTCTTTATTTTGAACAAAACTGCATCTATAATCACCAGTACGTACTGGAGAATTAGCTTGGTTGACTGTATGTTGACTTGAGAAATTGTTGCTTTGTACTGAATGTTTCACCCAAATTTTTAGTTGAAATAGCTAATTTTGAACTCTGTGGTCCTGAGAGCCAGATAAAGTAAGTTAGAGCATTTACCCAGAATGTACTGGGTCAGGTGTAAGGCTTTGGTGTAAAGCATCTGAAAATTGTAGGCCTCAATGTAAAATTCTTTGTCATAATGTTTCTTTTCAACCTCTCTCTTCACAAGAGGTGAAAAACCCACCTTAGTGTATTATGAAAAGGCAGTCATAAAGGAGGAGTATCTGTCAAGTGTGTCCTGGGGGGATGTCTTAGCCGTTCATCCTCCTTAGATAGCAGTGCTGCTTTTGTTTTTCACCCTACTTGCCCCAGGAAAGATTTAACTTTACTTCAATTACACTGTCATGAGGCCATCATAAAGCACCTCTGTGATACTGCAAGCAATACTTGGGTTAGAATTAAGGTAATATCTTGGAGTATATAAAAGAACTAGAATAGTGGTCATCAAGCCCCAAGTTGGAATTACAAGCAAATATATATCATATATTGGCAACAAGAATTTGCTGTCTGAAAGTTATTGTGTGAACACTGAATCAGAATATTCTAACTCACAAAGATGTTAGCAACATCTGTTTTATGGAAAAATAGGACTTTGTTCCACAAAAAAAATGTATTTTTTTTTTACACAGCCCTACTGTTTGCAAAAACATTACTACTGAGATATCAGTTTTATTCTTTATTCTTTTTTTTTTTTAATGTTATGGCACTTTTCCATTTATGCAAGCCTTTATTCCTGTATTTCACCTGTTTTGTTGCTAATAGAAAGCTACTGTCTCCACCAGATGTTTGAAATTAAGGAATGTTTGAATTAATTAATCTGAGTAAATCTGAGTATTAGATATCCATCTTTAAAATATTAAAGATACTCAGGTACAACCAGACATGCCGATACTGATTTCTCAGCATTTGCTGAAAGATTTAACACATCTACTAACAGAGCATACTAGAGCTTTGGAGTGAGGCATGGCAATAGACTTGTATGTTTGCATTCCTTTGACCTGATGTCTTTGATAATTACTGTTGAACTAATTTAGTTGTTTTGTTCATGGCATTGTTTTGTTTTTTATTTTATTATCTTTCAAAAATATTTTTTTTCTATATATAAAAAATAAGACCAAAATGAACATCTTTTTGTTATAGGATTAGGATAAACATAATTAAACTGACCTTTCCTTTGCAGGCAGACCCTGATGCTTATCATCAATCTGAACACCATTGTCCAATCTAAGGAAAAATGAATTTGTATTTAAAAAAAAATAAATTGACAAATGACATCAAATATCTGGCAAATAAATACCCCCACCTTTATAATCTAGACACTAAATTACCCATATATATATACACATTTCTCCCAAGCCTGCATTTGCATACCTAAACTGGTGTATAGGTCTAGAGAACTTCATAGGGTGAAAGCCATTGATGCATTCTGCTGCTGACAAGAATACTGATGGCACCTGTAATGGAGCTGTGCCCCATCACCATACACTGCAACTTCCACCAAGGCATCTTAGTCTAGCTCTGAAATCTGTTTAAGGCATGCTGGTATACAGTACTTGTTACAAACTTGTACTGGTACAGCTATGAAGCTCAACCAGCACAATAATAAAAACCCTTCAGTGTAGTCATAACTTCAGACACTACTAACAAAAATGCGTTTAAAACATAATTTTAAATTGTCTAAGCACAAGTTGCTATATTTGACACTGATGTACAAAGTATCAAAGGCTAGCTTATTTGCCAAAGGTAATGTATGCTTTTAATCACCTATCTGTGTTCATCTGATTGTTTAAGATGAACTTGAAATACAATGGATAAACAGCATTGTGCTTAATGCCAGACACTATTTTTGTGCTTTGCCCAGCTTTTTATAACAGAATCCAGTAAATGAAAGGTCTCTTTCTCTTGGTACATGAATGTATGCACACGGGCTAAAATGGACTTCCAGTTTGTCTTCCTGCTAGACAGAAATATCTGGCATCATTCAAAGGTTCAATGTATTTATAACCTTCTACCTATACGAGTCTGGCTTTATCTGGGAATAGCGTGCTGGAGAGCAGCTGGGAAGCTGTTAGACGTGCTGCCTAGACTGCTTTGATCCCTTGTCTCTTAGAATCTAGCTTTGATAAAAGCTGAGTGCGATGTCAAGAAAAACCTAAAGAGTGTTTCTGTACACAATAGACAACATACGACAACAAGAATAGGTTTCCCTTTGAAACTCTAAAAAAGCTTGGCTTTGTCGTGAAGAATCACTATGAATAGGATCTATGAAAAGATAAAGGGAAGTTCTTGATTTTCTTTTGTTGCCTGTCTTCCATTCATTTAGCAGTTCTGGCTTTAAACATATGTATACACGCTCGGAAACAGTCAGATACATATATGCACACATACATCAATTTTAAAATTTTATCACTACTGATGTGATACTCATGATTAATCATATATAAAACTGGAAAGTCAGTGCACTCTAGAAATGGTCCATGCACAGCAAAAATAATGCATAACCTGAGGTCATTCTGAATCAGATGATCCATCTCTTTATGTAGCTCTGTATTAGGTGTAATAAAAAAAAAAAGTCTTCTGCAGCTGTGCAATTATATATTCAGGTTAGGTTCTAAAACAGTATGTCAAGAAAGAGCTATTTATGATTTGTTATTTTTAAACTGTAGTACCTAGTTCTGGATATATTTTTATTGTGGTTAGACTGTTTCAGAAAGTCAAAATAAACCCAATAAACCAGTTTGGTTAGGTTTCAAAAATAGAATACATGTATAAATCAAAGTGCTATATTTATTTTCTATGAAGTAGGAATGGTTCTTCACACAGCAAAAAAAAAAAAAAAAAAAAAAAAAAGCCTGGATTTCTTTTTCTATTGGAGCTCATATATCGCTTATTCAAACTGAATATTTATTCGCTGTGCAGATGGCACCCATCAGTTCAGCATATCCATGTTAAATTCATAAAACATTAATCTAAAATGATTTTCCTGCTTTTGTATTCTCACTATAAAATGGTATACCAATTGACTTATCAGGTATGTCTTATGCCCTTCTTTGAAACTTCCTAAATTTTGTCTCTGACAAAAGGAACGTTACCCAGAGACTCAGTCCTTCTACTGAGACCCTTACTGCTATCCCTCGACCGCATTTCTAATTACAGGGAACAACAACAGCTATGGTGACCTAATAAAATACAACTGTATCTGCCAGACGCAATTGTACAGTGATCGCTTTGAAACTACATGGCTTGAGTGATTTTAGTCAGTTTGTACTGCCTTTGCAAACAAACTCGTAGCCAAGGTACGTTAACAGCAAAGTGAGTCAATAGACATGGGCTGAGTCAGACAGCAGGGACAAACAATTTTCTGCAACCAGGACCTGTACTTAAAATCCAGGCTTCAAAGTTAGGACCAGCATTGTTATGTGTCACAGCTTCATTTCATGTTAGAAGAAAACTAAATCTTGGCAATACATAAAGCGAATGAATACCTGAAATATAATAATGCAACTTAACTCCTCCTGTCTGGAGAAGAGTTTGAGAGAACTGGATGGGGTGGTACAGCACCTCTGGATTTTCCTAGAAGCAAGTTGCATTGCACTGAAATTGGAGAAGATGAAATTCTCCACTACACTACATACAACGAGCCCAGAGACACTGGATAGCTGCAATACTATAAATTATAGTAGGAGCATATGGAGGCCTGAAAACTAGTAGACAGTCTGTTGAAAAATTTAAGCATACACTTCATGCAAGACTATCAGTGGAATTAACTTCACCTTTCCTTTTGGTGAAAGATCATTGCTTACTTTTTATAGTGCTGCTACTCTCAGAATAGTTAGTTTATTTCTCTCAGGCTTAATGAAAATTTGTTTTGATTTTACTCTGAAGTGTTTCCACAAAAACTTGCATTGAAAATTTGTTACGCTTGATGTTTTTGTCCCAAATTTTAAGTTTATATATGGACTATTCAAGACTCATATGCATATGAATACCTAATAGATGCATTATACTTTTAGAGATGAATCTGATTTGGAAGAAGTTATATACAAGTCTGTAGAGGACTACAGTCCTTGACACTACAAGGAATTGTGTATGTTTTGTGATAAGCATATTTCTTAAGTGGAAGTGTTAACACTTTTTTTTTTTTTTTAAATAAAGGAAGTAACTTCAGTATAAAGACAGAATGTCGTGATGAATCGGAGGCAAAATTTGTTTGCAGTATTGTAGAGGTAACTGCAGTATGATATATTTACCTTAGGCATTGGGTCTCAGGATGTGAATGCTGTGAAAACCAGCCTTTAGCAAGTAAATTGACCCCAACACAAATTAAAGTGATAAAGTGTGTGTGTGGGGGGGAGGGGGAGTGTGTGTGGGGGAACACATACCAAGAGCTTAGCAAAAGTTTAACTGTCTTATAGCACTCAAACAAATTGGCTTGACTCTGGAAGTAAATAAATGAAAGTGAATTTAAAAATAGATACTGCAGTGAAGTGTAAAGTAGTAACAGCATATACAAGTTTCATATCAGACTATCTGTTCTGTATTGTAAGCACATGACTTGACTACACAGAGACAAAGATGTGCTAAAAGAAATCCTTTGGGAGCTAGACTCTGCAGGTACCCGGGCCTACATCACCCCTTCGCACAGCCTGACTGACTTCCACTGAGTTCCCTGAGTGCAGGAATTGCCCAAATAGATCCATTTTCAGAATCCAGCCTTTTTGGGGAAGTGGCTACACATTTAATCTATGACTGATGATAGACTGATGCTTTTTATGGAAGATGTCTTTTGTGTTGTTCCTATGGCAGGTCAGTTATTATTTTAATAAGAAAAAGAAAAAAACTCCCAAGATTTAGCTTCAGTATTTGGCTGAAAATAGAGTGGAGAAAAGGTACGCACTGTAGCCAACCCAATAGCAACCACATCTAGTTGGATATGGATAAAATGAAAGTTAAGAGTTTGTTCAGGATAAAACAACAAAAATAATGTGAACAGACTATGCTACAGTTTCCATTCCAGCAAAACAAGTTTGCTGCTTTAACTGCCTCATATATGAGAGTCTTATTGTTGTAAAGATAAACACATATGCAATTTAAATTCTACAATGCAAGGAAAACAAACAAACAAACTATAGATTACATTCCCACCCCTCTTCTTTGATCACTTCAGTGATATGGGGGGGATAAAAAAAGTCTTTGAGCTAAACTATAAAATATAAATAGTTTACCCATAGTCATAAGAATAAGATATTCCTTGTTTGTAATGGTACTCTTAGATTGCTACTGCTTGATTTGTTCAAGGCTGCTTTCTTCATTGCCTCTGTACTTTGGACTTCTTTTGTGTCTAACAGCTTAAATTTCTAAGTAATGTTCTCTCACTCAAAAGCATTCTCACAGTGAAATGAATAATTTATAGCATGAACCAAAGTAACATGCAGAAGTACAGTGCTTTGAATGTAGCACAGATTAAAAACCCTGGATAAACTGGCAAAGTTTGTCTGTAGCAATTCTTGGCTTGAAGAGTAAACCAGATCTGATATCCAAAATTCCATAAGAAAGTGCACACATAGATATCTCCCCCCCATACCAGCATTATTTGTTTTAGTTCTTGCTACTCATTCTTCTGAAGCTTATATGTATTTTATATAATAAAGATCCAATTAAGTGCATACGATGTTACTTGAAACATTTTATACTATTTGAGACTCTTGAAGTAATCCCAGTTAAGTAGATTGGGAAAGCATGAATATTGCGCATGGCAAACTGAACCACAATGAATAAATAATAATAGTTTTAACTCTTACAGGATTCTTTTCAGCAGTCAGTATCAAAACACTTGTCAAAGATCACCAATCAGTATCATCTACTCCAATTTTATCAATAACTTTGCCAGTGCGACACAGCCATTTGACACAAGGGAGTTCCCAAGGCTACAACCACTAGACAAGTCTGCCTAATTTTTCAATATGACATAACAGTTGCTGTCATTAGCCCATGCTAAACCCTAGTTGTACTGGCTCTCATTCTAATCACTCGTCAAAATGCTTTGTACAGAAGTAAAAAACACTTCAGAGAGCGAAGATGTAAGATCTGATTATATGCTTGGACAACTGAAAGTATTATACCAGGACATTCACATATGTTAAATGTATTGTAAATCCAACCCCAAACACAAACATAGCACAAATTAACCCCATGAAGAATGCTAATAAGTTCCAGTTTATTTTGGAAGTTTTGTTCAATTTTTGTTTTCCTTCTACTTTTGTGCTGTGCTATTTGAGTTTCTTTTGCTTAGTCTCCCTGTTTTTTTCTTGTAATGATTATGTATTTTTGCAAGTACTATGTTGTTTAGCAATTAAAAATTTGCATTGCTTCCTCCGTATTTATATTTGTTCCATGACTATAATTCTTCTATTTTTTTGAAAATTTAATTTTATGAATGGCCTTCTGTCAAAACCACTTTCTCTTTTCTTGCAGGATCCCTCTTTTCTCCCCTTTAAAACTTTGTCTCATGCCGTGTTCTTATTCATATTTTACATTACTGTGCTTAAAGTGCTTTTGTATATATTGCCAAAATCTATACTGCTGTTCCCAATATCATATGGACAAGCTTAGTCTTAAGCCATGTGAACTCATTGTACACACTACTTTGTGTTTAGCTTTTATTTTTCTCCTGGGTCAACTCTTGTAGTCAGATACATGGATATGACTCCTGCTAGTCATGTAAATTGTGTATCTGCATCAGAGGACTCATTTGGTTTAAATGTGATGCTTGAGAGAAAAGCTACTCTATGAGAATTTGAAGAGTGTGATTCACATTTGTAAATCTTGTCCTCTGTAGATACCATCTTGGTCTTGCATTTTTTGGTAGGCCTGAGCCCATGGCAATGGGGAGAAGAAAAATAAGAGAATAAGCACTTTTTAAAATATAAAAGTTTAGATCTCTATGTGGTTAGCCTTATTCTGGTACAGAAGTGCTACAAAAGTTTAGTTAAATCTTTCTCTTAGCAATATCCTCTAAATTGAAGGCCTTGTTACACTCGAGTATGTGGATAACTTCTAGAGTACACTGGAATAACACACAAGTACTGAATCACGGTATTTTAGGGACATGAGGATTTCTGTTCCAGCCTTCTAGGGCTCTTGGTTACTAACCCAATTTCAATCTGCTATTACTTAGCAACCACACCTCTTCCTGCAAGACAGCAGTAGCTAGAGACTTTGTATGTTTACTCTTACTCGGTGCTGAGAGAGAAAAGCCCAACGGTACTGCTTTTTCCTTGCCCTTGCTACGCCTCTGTGAGGTTACTGTGACTTTAGCTGAACTCAAGACTTGGTTTGTATCAGAATAAACCTTCCTCTGTAGAGAAATTCCGAATAAGGCTGGGAGAATTTTGCTGGAGGCTCCTTTTAGAGAAGCACTTATTTAATTACCAATTAATTTAACTTATACGATTGTAAATGCAAACGTGCGTGCTCTTTTAAGAAGCGCTGTAGGAGGACTGCTTTCCTTTGCAATGGCTGTCCTCAGACGCTGTGTTTGGGGACCACGAAGCTCTGACTGCCGCTTGCTCTGAAGCGCCCGTTTCCAAAGCGTGGCGCGGAAGGGCCCAGTTCCAGGTGCCCCGCAGGCCCCGCGGCGGCAGCTCGGGCTCTTCTCTGCCAGGCACCTTCCGCCCCGGCCCCGCCAGCACGGGCCGCCCGCTCCCCTGAGGAAGCGGCTCCGCTTCCCCGGCCGGAGCTGCGCACCTCGCTCGCTCGCGGCGGGCGGCCGCCCCGCCCCGCCGAGCCCCTCACCGAGTGCCGGGGCGCCTGGGGCAGCTGGTCACCTAACGAGCAAGCCGCGCCGTCCAGCCGGGGCCAGGCCCCGCCGGCGGGAAAGCGGCTGCACGGCGCGGCCGCTCCTCAGCGACGGCGCCGCTCCGCTCCCCGGCGCGGCCGCAAGGGAAGCGCCTCGGCGCGGCGGCAGGGTGCCTTCGCCGCCACCGGGCTCCGGAGAAGGGGCGGGGGAAGCAGAGGGGCGGAGGCAGCCGCCTCCCCCCGCCCCCGCCCGGCGGCTCGGCCAGGACAGGCGGCGGCGCCGCGCTCGCGGCTCCCAAATGGCGGCGCTCAAGGGGGGTGGCGGGTAGGGGCAGGGCCTATCGATAGCTCGGCGCTCCGCGCTCAGGCCGAAAGGAGGGGATGAGGAGGACGGGGGGGAAGGAGAGACAGGCGAAAGGGAAGGAGCCGAGCGCCGACGGATCGATGAGCCGAGGATAAATGTCTCGCTGAGTGTGAGGCCGCCATTTTAGATGAGGAACGAAACGAACGGCGCCGAGCGAGACCCGGGCCCGGAGGGAGCCGCCGGGAGGGAGTGACACAGGTAGGGGCAGGACCGGGCCGGTGAGCGGCAGGGGACGAGGGAGAAGGAGGGCTGCCTGCTCTGCCCTTTCTCCTCGGTTCGCCCTTTCTGGGGGGCTGCGCCTGGAGCGAGCCGGCGGCTCCCGGCGGTGGCTGAGCCCCGGGGACGCGGAACCGCCGCCGCCTCGGCCGCGCGGGCGGCCGCGCTCCCGCTGACAGGCGGCGGGGCGGG